>NC_081274.1:442351-742351 GCF_030490865.1 Poecile atricapillus | reverse complement strand
TTTGGAAGGATTTTTTGGGAATTTTTGGGATTTTTTTAGGGATTTTTTGGGGATTTTTTGAGATTTTGGGGGAATTTTTGGGGGGATTTTTGGGAAATTTTTTGAGATTTCTTTTAAATTTTTGGGATTTTTTTGGAGATTTTTTGGGGATTTTTGGGAAATTCTTGGGAATTTTTTTGGAATTTTTTGGCATTTTATTTGGAATTTTTTTGGAATTTTTTGGCATTTTTTGGGATTTTTTTGGGGATTTTTTTTTGCATTTTTGGGGATTTTTTGGGGGATTTTTGGGGACTTTTTTTGGGATTTTGGGGGGATTTTTGGGGACATTTTTCTTTATATTTTGGGGGATTTTTTGGGGACTTTTTTGGAATTTTTTGGGATTTTGGGGGGATTTTTGGGAAATTTTTTGAGATTTTTTTGGGGGATTTTTTGGGAATTTTTGGGGGATTTTTGGGAAATTCTTGGGAATTTTTTTGGAATTTTTTCACTTTTTTTGGTATTTTATTTGGAATTTTTTTGGAATTTTTTGGCATTTTTTGGGATTTTTTTTGGCATTTTGGGGATTTTTTGGGGAGTTTTTGGGGGATTTTTTTGGGAATTTTTGGGATTTTTTGGGAGCCATGGCCCAGAACCCGGCCAGCGGCGTCATCCACCTCGGCCACGCCAACGGTGAGAGATCCCAGAATTCCCAGAATTCCCAGAATTCCTGAGGGGTTTTATTGGGATTTTTTTTGGATTTTTTAGGGAATTTTTTGGGATTTTTTGGGATTTTTTTAGGGATTTTTGGGGGATTTTTTGGGGATTTTTTGGGATTTTTTGGGGATTTTTTGGGGGGATTTTTGGGAATTTTTGGGGATTTTTTGGGGTTTCTTTGGGATTTTTTGGGGACTTTTTTGGGATTTTTTTTAATTTTGGGGGGATTTTTTGGGAATTTTTTTGTCAATTTTTGGGATTTTTTGGGGGATTTTTTGGGGACTTTTTTTTGTATTTTGGGGATTTTTTTGGGAATTTTTTGGGCATTTTTGGGGAATTTTAGGGGGATTTTTGGGAAATTTTTTGGGATTTTTTGGGGGATTTTTTGTGGATTTTTGGGAAATTCTTGGGAATTTTTTGGGGATTTTTTCACATTTTTTGGCATTTTATTTGGAATTTTTTTGGAATTTTTTGGCATTTTTTGGGATTTTTTTTTGCATTTTTGGAGAATTTTTGGGGATTTTTGGGGGATTTGGGGAATTTTTGGGAGCCATGGCCCAAAACCCGGCCAGCGGCGTCATCCACCTCGGCCACGCCAACGGTGAGAGATCCCAAAAAATTCCCAAAATTCCTGAGGCTTTGGAAGGATTTTTTGGGAATTTTTGGGATTTTTTGGGAATTTTTTAGGGATTTTTTGGGGATTTTTGGGGATTTTTTGGGATTTTTGTGGGATTTTTTGGGGAATTTTTTTGGATTTTTTGGGGATTTTTTTGGGATATTTTTGGGAATTTTTGGGGGATTTTTGGAAAATTCTTGGGAATTTTTTTGGAATTTTTTCACATTTTTTGGCATTTTTTTTGGAATTTTTTGGGATTTTTTTGGGATTTTTTGGGGACATTTTTTTTGATATTTTGGGGAATTTTTTGGGGACTTTTTTGGGATTTTTTGAGATTTTGGGGGGATTTTTGGGAAATTTTTTGGGATTTTTTTGGGGATTTTTGGGGGATTTTTTGGGGATTTTTGGGAAATTCTTGGGAATTTTTTTGGAATTTTTTGGCATTTTTTGGCTTTTTTTTTTGGCATTTTTTGGGATTTTTTGGGGGATTTTTTGGGGATTTTTGGGATTTTTTGGGAGCCATGGCCCAGAACCCGGCCAGCGGCGTCATCCACCTCGGCCACGCCAACGGTGAGAGATCCCAAAATTCCCAAAAAATTCCCAAAATTCCTGAGGCTTTGGGAGGATTTTTTTTTAATTTTTGGGATTTTTTGGGAATTTTTTGGGGATTTTTTGGGGATTTTTTTTTAATTTTTGGGGATTTTTTGGGGGATTTTGGGGGGATTTTTGGGGACATTTTTCTTTATATTTTGGGGGATTTTTGGGGGACTTTTTTGGGATTTTTTTTAATTTTTGGGATTTTTTTGGGGATTTTTTGGGGATTTTTGGGAAATTTTTGGGAATTTTTTTGGAATTTTTTGGCATTTTATTTGGAATTTTTTTGGAATTTTTTGGCATTTTTTGGGATTTTTTTGGGGATTTTTAAGGGGATTTTTTGGGGATTTTTTTGGGAATTTTTGGGATTTTTTGGGAGCCATGGCCCAGAACCCGGCCAGCGGCGTCATCCACCTCGGCCACGCCAACGGTGAGAGATCCCAGAATTCCCAAAATTCCCAGAATTCCTGAGAGGTTTTATTGGGATTTTTTGGGGAATTTTGGGGATTTTTTTGGGGGATTTTTTTGGAATTTTTCGGGATTTTTTGGGATTTTTTTTTATTTTTTGGGGGATTTTTTGGGGAATTTTTTTGGGATTTTTTGGGGATTTTTTGGGATTTTTGGGGGATTCTTTGGGATTTTTGGGGGATTTTTTGGGATTTTTGGGGGATTTTTTGGGAATTTTTTTGGATTTTTTGGGGATTTTTTGGGGGATTTTTTGGGATTTTTGGGGGATTTTTTGGGGACTTTTGGGAATTTTTTTGGGGAATCTTTTGGCATTTTTGGGGATTTTTTTGGGATATTTTTGGGAATTTTTGGGGGATTTTTGGGAAATTCTTGGAATTTTTTTGGAATTTCTTTGGCATTTTTGGGGATTTTTTTTGGCATTTTTGGGATTTTTTGGGGATTTTTGGGGAATTTTTGGGATTTTTTGGGAGCCATGGCCCAGAACCCGGCCAGCGGCGTCATCCACCTCGGCCACGCCAATGGTGAGAGATCCCAGAATTCCCAAAAAATTCCCAAAATTCCTGAGGGGTTTTATTGGGATTTTTTTTGGATTTTTTAGGGAATTTTTTGGGATTTTTTTAGGGGATTTTTAGGTATTTTTTAGGGATTTTTGGGGTTTTTTTGGGATTTTTGGGGAATTTTTGGGGGGATTTTATGGGATTTTTTTGGGGACTTTTTTGGGATTTTATGGGATTTTTTTGGGATTTTTTTTGGTATTTTGGGGGGATTTTTTGGGAATTTTTTTTTATTTTTTGGGGATTTTTTGGGGGATTTTTTGGGGATTTTTTGGGGATTTTTTGGGGACTTTCGGGAATTTTTTGGGAATCTTTTGGCATTTTTGGGGATTTTTTTGGGATATTTTTGGGGGATTTTTGGAAAATTCTTGGAATTTTTTTGGAATTTCTTTGGCATTTTTGGGGATTTTTTTTGGCATTTTTTTGGAATTTTTTGGGAATTTTTGGGGATTTTTTTTGGCATTTTTGGGAATTTTTTGGGGATTTTTTTGCGAATTTTTTTTTTTTCTTTTTTTGGGATTTTTTTGGATTTTTTGGGGAATTTTTGGGGGGATTTTTGGGAATTTTTTGGGGATTTTTTGGGGATTCTTTGGGATTTTTTGGGGATTTTTTGGGAATTTTGGGGGGGATTTTTGGGGGGACTTTTTGGGAAATTTTGGGGGAATTTTTGGGATTTTTTGGAGGTTTTTTTGGGGTTTTTTTTTATTATTTTTGGGGGGATTTTTTTGGAATTTTGTGGGATTTTTGGGATGGTTTTTTGGGGATTTTTTTTTTATTTTTGGGAAATTTTTGGGGGATTTTTTTGGGGAATATTTTGGGGAATTTTTGAGGGATTTTAGGGGATTTTTTAGGATTTTTTTGAGGTTTTTTGGGATTCTTGTGGGATTTTTGGGGGGATTTTTTTTTTATTTTTGGGGATTTTTTAGGGGGAATTTTTGGGGGATTTTTTGGGATTTTTTTTGGAGTTTTTTGGGGATTTTTGGGGATTTTTTGGAGATTTTGGGGGGAATTTTTTTGGGGAATTTTGGGGTTTTTTTGGAATTTTTGGGGGATTTTAGGGGATTTTTTAGGATTTTTTTGAGATTTTTTGGGATTTTTGTGGGATTTTTGGGGAGATTTTTTTTTTTATTTTTGGGGATTTTTTAGGGGGAATTTTTGGGATTTTTTGGGGGGATTTTGGGGGATTTTTTGGGATTTTTTTGGGGACTTTTTTGGGATTTTGGGGGATTTTTTTGGGGATTTTTGGGGATTTTTTTGAGATTTTGGGGGGAATTTTTATGGGGAATTTTGGGGGTTTTTTTGGAATTTTTGGGGGATTTTAGGGGATTTTTTGGTGATTTTTTTTGAGATTTTTTGGGATTCTTGTGGGATTTTTGGGGGGATTTTTTTTTATTTTTGGGGATTTTTTAGGGGGAATTTTTGGGATTTTTTGGGGGATTTTTTGGGGGATTTTGGGGGATTTTTTGGAGATTTTGGGGGGAATTTTTATGGGGAGAATTTTGGGGTTTTTTTTGGAATTTTTGGGGGATTTTAGGGGATTTTTTAGGATTTTTTTGAGGTGTTTTGGGATTCTTGTGGGATTTTTGGGGGGATTTTTTTTTATTTTTGGGGATTTTTTAGGGGGAATTTTTGGGGGATTTTTTGGGATTTTTTTGGGGACTTTTTGGGGATTTTTGGGGATTTTTTGGGGATTTTGGGGGATTTTTTTTGGAATTTTTTTGGTTTTTTTGGGAATTTTTTGGAGATTTTGGGGGGAATTTTTATGGGGAATTTTGGGGATTTTTTTGGAATTTTTGGGGGATTTTAGGGGATTTTTTAGGATTTTTTTGAGGTTTTTTGGGATTCTTGTGGGATTTTTGGGGGGATTTTTTTTTTATTTTTGGGGATTTTTTAGGGGGAATTTTTGGGGGATTTTTTTGGAATTTTTGGGGATTTTTGGGGATTTTTTGGAGATTTTGGGGGGAATTTTTATGGGGAATTTTGGGGGTTTTTTGGAATTTTTGGGGGGATTTTTCGGGGATTTTTTAGGATTTTTTTGAGGTTTTTTGGGATTCTTGTGGGATTTTTGGGGGGATTTTTTTTTTATTTTTGGGGATTTTTTAGGGGGAATTTTTGGGATTTTTTGGGGGATTTTTGGGGATTTTTTGGAGATTTTGGGGGGAATTTTTTTGGGGGGGAATTTTTGGGGTTTTTTGGAATTTTTGTGGGATTTTAGGTGATTTTTTTGGGATTTTTTTTGCGATTTTTTGGGGGTTTTTTTGGGATTTCGTGAATTTTTGGGGGATTTGAGGATTTTTTTTGGGATCTTGGGATTTTTTTTGGGATTCTTTTCCCAAATTCCCGGATTTTTCCCCCCAGGAACCGTTTCCCTCTGGACTCCCAACATTCCCGAGCCCGTGGTTCGGCTCCTGGCCCATCGCGGATCCGTGCGCGGCCTCGCCGTCGACGCCTCGGGAAGGTGAAAAATCCCGGGAATTCCGGGGGATTTCTGGGAATTCTGGGGGATTTCCAAGGGATTTCTGGGAATTCTGGGGAAATTTTGGGAATTCTCAGGGATTTCTGGGAATTCTGGGGGATTTCCAAGGGATTTCTGGGAGATTTCCAAGGGATTTCTGGGAATTCTGGGGGATTTCCAAGGGATTTCTGGGGGAATTCTGGGAATTCCAGGGGATTTTATGGGAATTTTGGGGGAATTTTGGGAATTCTGGGGGAATTCTGGGAGAATTCTTGGGGATTTCTGGGAATTCTGGGGGATTTCCAAGGGATTTTTGGGAATTCTAGGGGATTTCTGGGGGATTTCAGGGATTTCTGGGGGATTTCTGGGAATTCTGGGAGATTTCCAAGGGATTTCTGGGAATTCCAGGAGATTTCTGGGGGATTTCCAAGAATTCTGGGGCATTTCTGGGAGATTTCCAAGGGATTTTTGGGAATTCTGGGGAATTTCTGGGAATTCTGGGGGATTTTGGGGGGATTTCTGGGAATTCTCAGGGATTTCTGGAGGATTTCTGGGAATTCTGGGGGATTTCTGGAATTTGGTGGGATTTGGGTGGATTTTGGTGGGATTTTCCTGGATTTTGGGTGGATTTTCCTGGAATTTTGCTGGAATTCGGTTGGATTTCGGTTGGATTTTCCTGGATTTGGGTGGATTTTGGGTGGGATTTTCCTGGATTTCCCTGGAATTTTCCTGGAATTTCGTTGGAATTTGGGTGGATTTTGATTGGATTTTCCTGGATTTGGGTGGATTTGGGTGGGATTTTCCTGGATTTCCCTGGATTTGCTGGAATTTGGTTGGGTTTGGGTTGGATTTTCCTGGATTTCCCTGGAATTCTGCTGGAATTTGCTGGAATTTGGGTGGATTTGGTTGGATTTTGGTTGGATTTTCCTGGATTTGGGTGGGATTTTCCTGGATTTCCCTGAATTTTGCTGGAATTTGCTGGAATTTGGTTGGATTTTGGCTGGATTTTCCTGGATTTGGGTGGATTTGGGTGGGATTTTCCTGGATTTTCCTGGATTTGGTGGGATTTGGGTGGATTTTCCTGGATTTTGTTTGGATATTGCTGGAATTTGGGTGGATTTTGGTTGGATTTTCCTGGATTTTGAGTGGATTTTGGTTGGATTTTCCAGCATTTTCTTGGATTTTCCTGGATTTCCCTGGAATTTGGTTGGGTTTGGGTTGGATTTTCCTGGATTTCCCTGGAATTCTGCTGGAATTTGCTGGAATTTGGGTGGATTTGGTTGGATTTTGGTTGGATTTTGGTTGGATTTTCCTGGATTTGGGTGGGATTTTCCTGCATTTTCCTGGATTTCCCTGGAATTCTGCTGGAATTTGGTTGGGTTTGGGTTGGATTTCCCTGGATTTCCCTGGAATTCTGCTGGAATTTGGTTGGGTTTGGGTTGGATTTTCCTGGATTTCCCTGGAATTCTGCTGGAATTTGGGTGGGATTTTCCTGGATTTCCCTGAATTTCCCTGGAATTCTGCTGGAATTTGCTGGAATTTGGGTGGATTTGGCTGGATTTTGGTTGGATTTTCCTGGATTTGGGTGGGATTTTCCTGGATTTTCCTGGATTTTACTGGAATTCTGCTGGAATTTGGGTTGGATTTTCCTGGATTTCCCTGGAATTCTGCTGGAATTTGCTGGAATTTGGGTGAATTTGGTTGGATTTTGGTTGGATTTTCCTGGATTTGGGTTGGATTTTCCTGGATTTTGGGTGGATTTTGCTGGAATTTGGGTGGATTTTGGGTGGGATTTTCCTGGATTTCCCTGAATTCTGCTGGAATTTGCTGGAATTTGGGTGGATTTGGTTGGATTTTCCTGGATTTGGGTGGGATTTTCCTGGATATTGGGTGGATTTTGCTGGAATTTTGTCGGAATTTGGGTGGATTTTGCTGGAATTTGGGTGGATTTGGTTGGATTTTGGTTGGATTTTCCTGGATTTGGGTTGGATTTTCCTGGATTTTCCTGGAATTCTGCTGGAATTTGGGTGGGATTTTCCTGGATTTCCCTGGAATTCTGCTGGAATTCTGCTGGAATTTGCTGGAATTTGGGTGAATTTGGTTGGATTTTGGTTGGATTTTCCTGGATTTGGGTGGATTTCCCTGGAATTCTGCTGGAATTTGCTGGAATTTGGGTGAATTTGGTTGGATTTTGGTTGGATTTTCCTGGATTTGGGTGGGATTTTCCTGGAATTTTGCTGGATTTTCCTGGATTTCCCTGAATTTTGCTGGAATTTTGCTGGAATTTGGTTGGATTTTGGTTGGATTTTCCTGGATTTTCCTGGATTTCCCTGGAATTCTGCTGGAATTTCTTCTCCCCAACCACAGCCTGATGGCCACGTCGGGTTTGGACCGGAAGATCCGGATTTTTGACCTTCGGAATTTCGGGATCCTGCAGGAATGGGGGGTCCCAACAGGAGCTGCACACCTGGAATTCAGCCAGAGGGGGCTCCTGGCCAGCGCCTGCGGGGACCTGGTGCAGGTCAGAGACCCAAAAACCACCAAAATAGACCCAAAAACACACCCAGAACACCCTAAAATCCCAATTTTTCCCTCCCAAAATTCCCATTTTTCCCTCCCAAAATTCCCATTTTTCCCCCAAATTCCCAGATTTTCCCCCCAAATCCCCATTTTCCACCCCAAAATTCCCATTTTTCCCCCCAAATTCCTGAATTTCCTCCCCAAATTCCCATTTTCCCCAAAAATTCCCGTTTTTCCCCCCCAATTTCCTGACTTTTCTCCCCAAATTCCCGGATTTTTCCCCAAATCCCAATTTTTCCCTCCTAAAATCCCAATTTCCCCCAAAAATTCCCATTTCTCCCCTTCAAATTCTTATTTTCCCTCCCAAAATTCCCATTTTCCACCCCAAATTCCCATTTTTCCCCCAAATTCCCATTCCCCCCCAAATTCCCATTTTTCCCCCAAACTTCCAGATTTTTCTCCAAATTCCCATTTTTCCCTCCCAAAATTCCCATTTTTCCCCCTAAATTCCCAGATTTTCCCCCCAAATCCCCATTTTCCACCCAAAATTCCCATTTTTCCCCCCAAATTCCCATTTTCCCCCCCAAATTCCCATTTTTCCCTCCTAAAATCCCCATTTCCCCAAAAAATTCCCATTTCTCCCCTTCAAATTCCCATTTTCCACCCCAAAATTCCCATTTTTCCCTCCCAAAATTCCCATTTTTCCCCCAAATTCCCAGATTTTCCCCCCAAATCCCCATTTTCCCTCCCAAAATTCCCATTTTTCCCCCCAAATTCCTGAATTTCCTCCCCAAATTCCCATTTTTTCCCCCAAAAAAATCCCATTTCCCCCCAAATTCCTGAATTTCCTCCCCAAATTCCCTTTTTTTCCCCCCCAAATTCCCATTTTTCCCCGGAATTCCGGGATTTTCCTTTTCCCAGGTTTATTCCCGGGTGGATTCCGGGTCCCTCCCGAGGCCGTTCCTGCAGCACCGAACCCCAAATTCCCTCCAAGGGCTCCGGTTCTGCCCCTTCGAGGACGTCCTGGGCGCTGGCCACGGGCAAGGATTCACCAGCATCCTGGTGCCAGGTGAGAATTCCAGGAATTCTGGGAATTCTGGGAATTTTTGGGAATTTTTTGTAATTTTTTGGGATTTTTTTTGAATTTTTTTTTTATTTTTTAATGATTTTTTCTGATTTTTTGGGGGAATTTTAAAGTGGTTTTGGGGTGTTTGGGAGGTGGACATGAGTTGAGATTCACCAGCATCCTGGTGCCAGGTGGGAATTCCAGGAATTCTGGGAATTCTGGGAATTTTTGGGAATTTTTTGGGATTTTTTTGGAATTTTTTTGGATTTTTTTTGGGATTTTTTTGGAATTTTTTTGGATTTTTTTTTGGATTTATTTGGATTTTTTTTTAATTTTTTGGGGAATTTTAAAGTGGTTTTGGGGTGTTTGGGCACCAGCCATGGGCTGGGATTCACCAGCATCCTGGTGCCAGGTGAGAATTCCATGAATTTTGGGAATTCTGGGAATTTTGGGGAATTTTTTGGGGAATTTTTTGGGATTTTTTGGGATTTTTTTGGATTTTTTTTAAATTTTTTAGGATTTTTTTTATAATTTTTTGGGGAATTTTAAAGTGGTTTTGGGGTGTTTGGGCACCAGCCATGGGCAGGGATTCACCAGCATCCTGGTGCCAGGTGGGAATTCCAGGAATTCTGGGAATTTTTGGGAATTTTTTGGGATTTTTTGGGATTTTTTTTGGATTTTTTTTTTATTTTTTTTGAAATTTTTTTTTATTTTTTGGGGAATTTTAAAGTGGTTTTGGGGTGTTTGGGAGGTGGACATGAGTAGGGATTCACCAGCATCCTGGTGCCAGGTGAGAATTCCAGGAAATTTGGGAATTCTGGGAATTTTGGGAATTTTTTTGTCATTTTTTGGGATTTTTTTAGGATTTTTTTTTGAATTTTTTTTGGATTTTTTTATGATTTTTTAGGATTTTTTGGGGAATTTTAAAGTGGTTTTGGGGTGTTTGGGAGGTGGCCACGGGCAAGGATTCACCAGCATCCTGGTGCCAGGTTAGAATTCCAGGAAATTTTGGGAATTCTGGGAATTTTTGGGAATTTTTTAGGAATTTTTTTGTAATTTTTTGGGATTTTTTTGGGATTTTTTTGGATTTTTTTTGGATTTTTTTTGAATTTTTTTTTAATTTTTTTGGGGAATTTTAAAGTGGTTTTGGGGTGTTTGGGAGGTGGCCACGGGCTGGGATTCACCAGCATCCTTGTGCCAGGTGAGAATTCCAGGAATTTTGGGAATTCTGGGAATTTTTGGGAATTTTTTGGGATTTTTTTTTTATTTTTTTTGGATTTTTTTTGGATTTTTTTTTAATTTTTTAGGATTTTTTTTATAATTTTTTGGGGAATTTTAAAGTGGTTTAGGGGTGTTTGGGAGGTGGCCACGGGCTGGGATTCACCAGCATCCTGGTGCCAGGTGAGAATTCTGGGAATTCTGGGAATTTTTGGGAATTTTGGGAATTTTTTGGGATTTTTTTGGAATTTTTTTTGATTTTTTTTTTATTTTTTAAATTTTTTTTTTAATTTTTTGGGGAATTTTAAAGTGGTTTTGGGGTGTTTGGGAGGTGGCCACGGGCTGGGATTCACCAGCATCCTCGTGCCAGGTGGGAATTCCAGGAATTCTGGGAATTCTGGGAATTTTTGGGAATTTTTTTGTAATTTTTGGGGATTTTTTTAGAATTTTTGGGGATTTTTTGGGATTTTTTTTTTTTTTTTTTGAATTTTTTTTTAATTTTTTGGGGAATTTTAAAGTGGTTTTGGGGTGTTTGGGCACCAGCCATGGGCAGGGATTCACCAGCATCCTGGTGCCAGGTGAGAATTCCGGGAATTCTGGGAATTCTGGGAATTTTGGGAATTTTTTGGGATTTTTTTGGGATTTTTTTGGAATTTTTTGGGATTTTTTTTGGATTTTTTTATGATTTTTTAGGATTTTTTTGGGAATTTTTTGGGGTATTTTAAAGTGGTTTCGGGATATTTGGGAGGTGGACATGAGTTGGGATTCACCAGCATCCTGGTGCCAGGTGAGAATTCCAGGAATTCTGGGAATTCTGGGAATTTTTGGGAATTTTTTTGTAATTTTTTGGGATTTTTTGGGAATTTTTTTGAATTTTTTTTGAATTTTTTTGAATTTTTTTGGGAATTTTAAAGTGGTTTTGGGGTGTTTGGGAGGTGGCCACGGGCTGGGATTCACCAGCATCCTGGTGCCAGGTGAGAATTCCAGGAATTCTGGGAATTCTGGGAATTTTTGGGAATTTTTTTGTAATTTTTTGGGATTTATTTGGATTTTTTTTTTATTTTTTTTGAATTTTTTTTGGATTTTTTTATTATTTTTTCTAATTTTTTGGGGAATTTTAAAGTGGTTCTGGGGTGTTTGGGAGGTGGCCACGGGCTGGGATTCACCAGCATCCTGGTGCCAGGTGAGAATTCCAGGAATTTTGGGAATTCTGGGAATTTTTGGGAATTTTTGGGGATTTTTTTGGAATTTTTTTGGATTTTTTTTGGATTTTTTTTTAATTTTTTAGGAGTTTTTTTCTAATTTTTTGGGGAATTTTAAAGTGGTTTTGGGGTGTTTGGGCACCAGCCATGGGCAGGGATTCACCAGCATCCTGGTGCCAGGTGAGAATTCCAGGAATTCTGGGAATTCTGGGAATTTTGGGAATTTTTTGGGATTTTTTTGGAATTTTTTGGGATTTTTTTCGGATTATTTTCAGATTTTTTTTAAATTTTTTAGGATTTTTTTTCTAATTTTTTGGGGAATTTTAAAGTGGTTTTGGGGTGTTTGGGAGGTGGACATGAGTTGGGATTCACCAGCATCCTGGTGCCAGGTGGGAATTCCAGGAATTTTGGGAATTCTGGGAATTTTTGGGAATTTTTTTGTAATTTTTTGGGATTTTTTTTTTTTTTTTTTTGATTTTTTTTGGATTTTTTTTGGATTTTTTTTTAATTTTTTAGGATTTTTTTTTTAATTTTTTGGGGAATTTTAAAGCAAATTTGGGGCATTTTAAGGAGATTTTTGGGGATTTTGGGAACCTGGGATTCAGCAGCATCCTGATGCCAGGTGGGAATTCCGGGAATTCCTGGAATTTTGGGAATTCTGGGAATTTTTTGAGGTTTTTTTTAATTTGGGGGTTTTTGGGGATTTTTTTTTAATTTTTTGGGGGTTTTTTGGGTTTTTTTTGGGAATTTTAAAGCAATTTTTGGGGCATTTTCAGGGGAATTTTGGGGATTTTGGGAATCTGGGATTCACCAACATCCTGATACCACCTGAAAATTCCCAAAAAATTTTGGGAATTCCTAAAAACCCCCAATTTTTTATTAATTTTATCTAAATTTTGAGACAATTCCCATGGATCCAACGCGATTCCCGCTGGAATTTTTCCATTTCTTGGGGGATTTTTCACCTCCTCAACCTCAAAATTCCCAAAATTTCCTCTGGAATTCCCAAATTCCCAAATTTTAGGGGCGGGGGAGCCGAATTTGGACGCTTTGGAGAACAATCCCTTCCGGAGCCGCCGGCAGCGCCAGGAGTGGGAAGTGAAAGCGCTGCTGGAAAAGGTAAAAAATCCCCAAAATCCCCAAATTCCCAGGATTTTTTATCCCAAAATCTTTTCCTGATCCCTTGAGATCCCAAATTCCTGGGTTTCCATCAAAAATTCCAATTTTTGCCCAAAAAATTCTCATTTTCCCTTCCAAAGTTACCATTTTTCCCTAAAAAATTCCATTTTTCTCTCCTCCAAATCTCATTTTTCCCAAAAAATTCCAACTTTTCCCCAAAAAATTCCCATTTTTCCCCCAAAAATTCCCATTTTTCCCCAAAAAAATTCTCATTTTCCCCCTCCAAATTCCATTTTCCCAAAAAAATTCCAATTTTCTCCCCTAAATTCCCAATTTTCCCCCTAAATTCCCATTTCCCCCAAAAATTCCAATTTTCCCCCCGAAATCCCCATTTTTCCCCCCAAATTCCCATTTTCCCCAAAAGAATTCTCATTTTCCCTCCCAAAATTCCCATTTTCCCCATAAAAATTCCCATTTTTCTTCAAAAAATTCCCATTTTTCCCCATAAATTTCCACTTTCTTTCCCTAAATACCCCTTTTCCCCCCAAATCCCAATTTTCCCACCCCAGATTCCCATTTTTCCCCCCCAAATTCCCAATTTTTCCCCCCAAATTCCCAATTTTCCCCCCTAAATTCCCATTTTCCCTTACAAATTCCCAATTTTTCCCCCCTCATTCCCAATTTTTCCCCCTCATTCCCAGATTTTCCCCCTCATTCCCGGTTTTTCCTCCTCATTCCCAATTTTTCCCCCCAAATTCCCGGTTTTCCCCCTCATTCCCAGTTTTTCCCCCCTCATTCCCGGTTTTTCCCCCTCATTCCCGGATTTCCCCCCCAATTCCCATTTTCCCTTACAAATTCCCAATTTTTCCCCCCAAATTCCCAATTTCCCCCCCAAATTCCCGGATTTTCCCCCCCAAATTCCTGGATTTTCCCCCAGATCCCAATTTTCCCCCCAAATTCCCATTTTCCCCCCCAAATTCTCATTTTTCCCCCCCAAATTCCCAATTTTCCCCCCAATTTCCAATTTTCCCAAAAAAATTCCCATTTTCCTCCCCAAATTCCAATTTCCCCCCCCAAATTCCCAGTTTTCCCTCCCAATTCCCAAATTTTCCCCCCTAAATTCCCATTTTTTTCCCCAATTCCCAATTTTCCCCCCCAAATTCCCAAATTTTCCCCCCAAATTCCCAGATTTTCCCCCTCATTCCCGGATTTTCCCCCTCATTCCCAATTTTTCCCCCTCATTCCCAATTTTTCCCCCCCAAATTCCCAATTTTTCCCCCTAAATTCCCGGATTTTCCCCCTCATTCCCGGTTTTTCCCCCCAAATTCCCAATTTTTCCCCCCAAATTCCCAATTTTTCCCCCAAATTCCCGGATTTTCCCCCCAAATTCCCAATTTTCCCCTATAAATTCCCAATTTTTCCCCCCAAATTCTCCATTTCCCTCTCTTAATTCCCATTTTTCCCCTCCAATTCCCATTTTCCCCCCCAATTCCTAATTTTCCCCCCAAATTCCCAATTTTCCCCCCAAATTCTCAATTTCCCCCCCAAATTCCCGGATTTTCCCCTGTAAATTCCTATTTTTCCCCCCCAAATTCCCGGATTTTCCCCCTCATTCCCGGATTTTCCTCCTCATTCCCTGTTTTTCCCCCCCAAATTCCCAGATTTTTCCCCCAAATTCCCAATTTTCCCCCTCATTCCCTGTTTTTCCCCCCAAATTCTCATTTTTCCCCCCCAAATTCCCAGATTTTCCCCCCAAATTCCCAATTTTTCCCCCCAAATTCCCGGATTTTCCCCCTCATTCCCAGATTTTCCCCCTCATTCCCGGTTTTTCCCCCCCAAATTCCCAATTTTCCCCTGTAAATTCCCAATTTTTCCCCCCAAATTCCCGGATTTTCTCCCCTCATTCCCGGTTTTTCCCCCTAAATTCCCAATTTTCCCCCCTAAATTCCCAATTTCCCCTCCCAAATTCCTCATTTTCCCACCCCAAATTCCCATTTTTCCCCCAAAAATTCCCAATTTTCCCCCCAAAATTCCCATTTTTTCCCCCCAAATTCCCGGATTTTCCCCCAAAATTCCCATTTTCCCCCCCAAATTCCCGTTTTTCCCCCCTCATTCCCGGTTTTTCCCCTCATTCCCGGTTTTTCCCAGATCCCGTGGGAGCTGCTGACCCCGGAGCCGTCGCTGCTCTCGCGCGTGGACGAGGCCGGGCTGGAGCAGAAACGCCAGGAGAGGATCCAGCGCCTGGTAACGCCCCGAAATCCCGGGAATTTCACCCAAAATCCCGGGAATTTCACCCAAAATCCCGGGATTCTGACCCGAAATCCGGGAATTCTGACCCAAAACCCAGAAATCTCACAAAAATCCCGGAATTCTGACCCAAAATCCTGAAATTCTGACACAAAATCCTGGAATTTTGACCCAAAATCCTGAAGTTCTGACACAAAATCCTGGAATTCTGACCCAAAATCCTGGGAATCTGACCCAAAATCCCGGAATTCTGACCCAAAATCCCGGGATTCTGACCCAAAATCCTGAAATTTTGACCCAAAATCCTGAAATTCTGACCCAGAATCCCAGAAATCTCACAAAATCCTGGAATTCTGACCCAAAATCCCAGGATTCTCACCCAAAATCCTGGGAATCTGACCCAAAATTTCGGAATTCTGATCCAAAATCCCAGAAATCTCACAAAAATCGTGGAATTCTGACCCCAAATCCCGGGATTCTGCCCCAAAATCCTGGGAATCCCACAAAATCCTGGAATTCTGCCCCAAAATCCCAGAATTCCGCCCCAAAATCCTGAAATTCTGCCCCAAAATCCTGGAATTCTGACCCAAAATCCCAGGATTCTCACCCAAAATCCCGGGATTCTGACCCAAAATCCTGGAATCCCACCAAAAATCCCGGGAATCTCACCCAAAATCCTGGGATTCTGCCCCAAAATTCCGGGATTCTCACCCAAAATCCCGGGAATCTTACCCAAAATCCCAGAAATCTCACAAAAATCTTGGAATTCTGACCCAAAATCACAGGATTCTCACCCAAAATTCTGGGAATCACACAAAAATTCTGGGATTCTGACCCCAAATCCTGGGAATCACAAAAATCCTGGAATTCTGACCCAAAATCCTGAAATTCTGATCCAAAATCCTGGGAATCCCACAAAAATCTCCAGTTTCTGACCCAAAATCCTGGAATTCTGACCCAAAATCTCAGGATTCTCACCCAAAATCCCGGGAATCTCACCCAAAATCTCAGAAATTTCACAAAAATCCTGAGATTCTGACCCAAAATCCCAGAATTCCGCCCCAAAATCCCAGAATTCCGCCCCAAAATCCCGGAATTCTGTCCCAAAATCCCAGAATTCTGCCCCAAAATCCCGAAATTCTGCCCCAAAATCCCGGAATTCCGCCCCAAAATCCCGAAATTCTGCCCCAAAATCCCGGGATTCCGCCCCAAAATCCCGAAATTCTGCCCCAAAATCCCGGAATTCCGCCCCAAAATCCCAGAATTCCGCCCCAAAATCCCGGAATTCCGCCCAAAAATCCTGGAATTCTGTCCCAAAATCCCGGGATTCTGCCCCAAAATCCCGGAATTCCGCCCCAAAATCCCAGAATTCCGTCCCAAAATCCCGGAATTCTGTCCCAAAATCCCAGAATTCCGCCCCAAAATCCCGGAATTCCGCCCCAAAATCCCAGAATTCCGCCCCAAAATCCTGGAATTCCGCCCCAAAATCCCGGAATTCCGTCCCAAAATCCCAGAATTCCGCCCCAAAATCCCGGAATTCTGCCCCAATATCCCAGAATTCCGCCCCAAAATCCCGGAATTCTGTCCCAAAATCCCGGAATTCTGTCCCAAAATCCCAGAATTCCGCCCCAAAATCCCAGAATTCCGCCCCAAAATCCCAGAATTCTGCCCCAAAATCCCGGAATTCTGCCCCAAAATCCCAGAATTCCGCCCCAAAATCCCAGAATTCCGCCCCAAAATCCTGGAATTCTGTCCCAAAATCCCGGAATTCCGCCCCAAAATCCCGGAATTCCGCCCCAAAATCCCGGAATTCCGCCCCAAAATCCCAGAATTCTGCCCCAAAATCCCGGAATTCCGCCCCAAAATCCCAGAATTCCGCCCCAAAATCCCAGAATTCCGCCCCAAAATCCCGGAATTCCGCCCCAAAATCCCAGAATTCCGTCCCAAAATCCCGGAATTCCGCCCCAAAATCCCGGGATTCTCTCCCCAGCCCCTCCCCCACCCATTCCCGGTTTTTTTCCAGGGATTCGACCCCGATTCCAAACCCAAATTCCGACCCCGGAAGCGCCACAAGGGGAGGGACCCCGAGCACCGGCGGCGTCAGGTGGCTCACCAGGAACTGAGGGTGAGAGATTCCCGGAATTCCTGGAATTCCTGGAATTTTGGGAATGTTTGGGGAAATTTTGGGATTTTTTTGGGAATTTTGGGGATTTTTGGGGGATTTTTTGGGGATTTTTGGGAATTTTTTGCGAATTTTGGGGAATTTTGGGGGGATTTTTGGGAGAATTTTTGTGAACTTTTGGGGGATTTTTGGGAATTTTTTGGGGATTTTTAGGGAATTTTTAGGGATTTTTTTTGGATTTTTAGGGAATTTTGGGGGGATTTTTGGGAATTTTTTGGGGATTTTTGGGGAATTTTTTGGGGATTTTTGGGAATTTTTTGCGAATTTTTGGGAATTTTGGGGGGATTTTTGGGAATTTTTCGGAATTTTTTAGGGATTTTTTGGGAATTTTTGGGAATTTTGGGGGGAATTTTGGGGGGATTTTTGGGGGATTTTTAGGGATTTTTTGGGGATTTTTAGGGAATTTTGGGGAGATTTTTGGGAGAATTTTTGGGAATTTTGGGGGGATTTTTGGGGGATTTTTGGGAATTTTTTGCGAATTTTGGGGGATTTTGGGGGGAATTTTGGGGGAATTTTTGGGAATTTTTTGGGGATTTTTAGGGATTTTTTGGGGATTTTTAGGGAATTTTGGGGGGATTTTTTGGGGATTTTGGGGGGATTTTGGGGAATTTTAGGGAATTTTTTGGGGATTTTTGGGAATTTTTTGGGGATTTTTTGGGGATTTTTGGGAATTTTTTGGGGATTTTTAAGGAATTTTGGGGAATTTTTGGGGGATTTTTACGGATTTTTTTGGGAATTTTTGGGGGATTTTTTGGGGAATTTTTGGAAATTTTTTGGGAATTTTTGGGGGATTTTTAGGGATTTTTTGGGAATTTTTTGGAATTTTGGGGGGATTTTTTGGGGATTTTTAGGGAATTTTGGGGGGATTTTTGGGAGAATTTTTGGGAATTTTGGGGGGATCTTTTGGGGGATTTTTTGGGGATTTTTGGGAATTTTTTGCAAATTTTTGGGAATTTTTTGCGAATTTTTGGGAATTTTGGGGGGATTTTTGGGAATTTTTTGCGAATTTTTGGGAATTTTGGGGGGATTTTGGGGGGAATTTTTGGGAATTTTTGGGGGATTTTTAGGGCATTTTGGGGGGATTTTTGGGGGATTTTTGGGAATTTTTTGCGAATTTTGGGGGATTTTGGGGGAATTTTTGGGGGATTTTTAGGGATTTTTTTTGATTTTTTGGGGATTTTTAGGGATTTTTTGGGGATTTTTAGGGAATTTTGGGGAGATTTTTGGGAGAATTTTTGGGAATTTTTGGGGGATTTTTAGAGAATTTTTGGGGATTTTTAGGGAATTTTGGGAGAATTTTTGGGGGATTTTTGGGAATTTTTGGGGGATTTTTGGGGGATTTTGGGGATTTTTGGGGATTTTTTGGGAATTTTTGGGAATTTTGGGGGAATTTTTTGGGGATTTTTAGGGACTTTTTGGGGATTTTTAGGGAATTTTGGGGAGATTTTTGGGAGAATTTTTGGGGAATTTTTGGGAATTTTTGGGGGATTTTTAGGGATTTTGGGGGGATTTTTAGGGAATTTTGGGGAGATTTTTGGGAGAATTTTTGGAAAATTTTGGGGGATTTTTAGAGAATTTTTGGGGATTTTTAGGGAATTTTGGGAGAATTTTTGGGGGATTTTTGGGAATTTTTGGGGGATTTTTGGGGGATTTTGGGGATTTTTGGGGATTTTTTGGGAATTTTTGGGAATTTTGGGGGAATTTTTTGGGGATTTTTAGGGACTTTTTGGGGATTTTTAGGGAATTTTGGGGAGATTTTTGGGAGAATTTTTGGGGAATTTTTGGGAATTTTTGGGGGATTTTTAGGGATTTTGGGGGGATTTTTTGGGAATTTTGGGGGGATTTTTTGGGGATTTTTAGGGAATTTTGGGGGGAATTTTGGGGGAATTTTTGGGGGATTTTTGGGAATTTTTGGGGGATTTTTTGGGAATTTTTGGGAATTTTCTGGGGATTTTTAGGGAACTTTGGGGATTTTTTGGGGATTTTTAGGGAATTTTTGGGAATTTTGGGGGGATTTTTGGGAGAATTTTTGGGAATTTTAGGGGGATTTTTTGGGAATTTTTGGGGGATTTTTTGGGAATTTTTAGGGAATTTTTGGGAACTTTTGGGATTTTTTGGGGATTTTTAGGGAATTTTAGGGGGATTTTTTGAGAATTTTTGGGAATTTTGGGGGGATTTTTTGGGAATTTTTGGGGGATTTTTTGGGAATTTTTATGGAATTTTTGGGAACTTTTGGGATTTTTTTGGGGATTTTTAGGGAATTTTGGGGGGAATTTTGGGGGAATTTTTGGGGGATTTTTGGGAATTTTTGGGGGATTTTTTGGGAATTTTTGGGAATTTTCTGGGGATTTTTAGGGAACTTTGGGGATTTTTTGGGGATTTTTAGGGAATTTTTGGGAATTTTGGGGGGATTTTTGGGAGAATTTTTGGGAATTTTAGGGGGATTTTTTGGGAATTTTTGGGGGATTTTTTGGGAATTTTTAGGGAATTTTTGGGAACTTTTGGGATTTTTTGGGGAATTTTAGGGAATTTTAGGGGGATTTTTTGAGAATTTTTGGGAATTTTGGGGGGATTTTTTGGGAATTTTTGGGGGATTTTTTGGGAATTTTTATGGAATTTTTGGGAACTTTTGGGATTTTTTAGGGGATTTTTTGGGAATTTTTGGGGGATTTTTTGGGGATATTTTTGGAATATTTAGGGATTTTTAAGGGAATTCTTGGGATTTTCTGGGGGGATTTTTAGGGAATTTTTGGGGAATTTTGGGGATTTTTTGGGAGGATTTTTTTGGATTTTTGAGGGAATTTTTTGGGAACTTTTAGGGAAATTTGGGGAATTTTTTGGGGAATTTTTAGGGATTTTTTGGGAGAATTATTTGGGATTTTTGGGGGGATTTTTAGAGATTTTTTTGGGAAGTGATTGGGAATTTTTGGGAACTTTTAGGGAATTTTTTGGAGGGTTCTTGGGAAATTATTGGGAATTTTTTGGTATTTTTAGGGAATTTTTTTGGAATTTTGGAGAGATTTTTAGGGAATCATTGGGCATTTTTTGGAAACTTTTAGGGAATTTTGGGAGGATTTTTTGGGGAAAATTTTGGGAGTTTTGGGGAATTTTGGGGGGGGATTTACGGGATTTTTTGGGGGAAATTTTTGGTAGTTTTTGGGAATTTTAGGGGATTTTTTGGGGGATTTTTTGGGGTTTTTTTTGGGAATTCTTCGGGAATTTTTGGGTGTCCTCCCCCTCCATCCCAAAAAACCACAATTTTGGGAGGAGTTTCCCAGGGAATTCCTGGGATTTTTGGGGAATTCCCAAACTTCTTGGGGGGGGGGGGGGTTCCCAGAATTTCAGGACTTCCCAGAATTTTGGGAATTCCCAAATTTTTCCCCCTCCCCCAGGCCCGGATCCGGCAGAGTTTGGAGCAGAAGGAGAAAAACGAGGAGCGGGAACCCCCCAGAAAAAGGAGGAAAAAGGAAAGAGAAAACGGGGAAAAAATGGGAAAAATCCTCCCAAAAACCGGGAAAAAACCAGGAAAAATTCTCCCAAAATCTGTGGAAAAAATGGCAGGAAAATCCCCAAAATCCATGGAAAAAACAGCGGGAAAATCCCCCAAATTCATGGAAAAAACAGCAGGAAAATCCCCAAAATCCGTGGAAAAAACGGGAGAGATCCTTCAAAAAAATGGTGGAAAAATTATGGAAAAATCCAAAAAAAACGGAGAAAAAATGGGAGAAAAATCCCAAAAAATTGGGGAAAAAAACTTGGAAAAATCAAAAAAAATTTTGGAAAAAGTGGGAGAAAAATCCCAAAAAATCATGGAAAAAATGGAAGAAAAATCCTCAAAATCTGGGAAAAAAAACCTGGAAAAATCCCCAAAAACTGGGAAAAAAACAGCGGAAAAATCCCAAAAAAAAGTGGGAAAAACGAGGGGAAAGCCCAAAAATCCCGGGAAAGGGAAGGAGGGGATTCCTGGCCGGAATTTGGGGGGATTTTCCCAAAAAAGGGGAGCCCTGGAAAGGTTCAGGAAATAAAATTTTGGGAGCGGCGATTTTGGGGTGTCTGGAGGGGTTTTGTCCCCAAACTTGGGGGGGCTCATCCCAAATTTTGGGGTCTCATCCCAAATTTTGGGGTCTCATCCCAAATTTTGGGGTCTTCAAGGTGTTCTCATCCCCATTTTTGGGGTTTCATCCCAAATTTTTGGGGTCCCCTCCCCATTTTTGGGGTCCCCAAATTGTCCCAATCCCAATTTTTGGGGTCCTCAAAGTCCCCTCCCCATTTTTAGGGGTCCCCAAAATGTCCCAATCCCAATTTTGGGGTCCTCTCCCCATTTTTGGGGTCCTCAATGTCCCCTCCCCATTTTTGGGGGTCCCATCCCCATTTTAGGGTCCCCAAATTGTCCCAATCCCATTTTTTGGGGTCCCTTCCCCATTTTTGGGGTCCCCAAATGGTTCCAATACAAATTTTGGGGGTCCCCTCCCCATTTTAGGGTCCCCAAAATATCCCAATCCCAACTTTTGGGGTCCTTTCCCCATTTTTGGGGTCCTCAAAGTCCCCTCCCCATTTTTAGGGATCCCCAAATTGTCCCAATCCCAATTTTTGGGGTCCTCTCCCCATTTTTGGGGTCCTCAAAGTCCCCTCCCCATTTTTAGGGGTCCCCAAATTGTCCCAATCCAAATTTTTGGGTTCCCAATCCCAATTTTTGGGGTCCTTTCCCCAATTTTGGGGTCCTCAAAGTCCCCTCCCCATTTTTGGGGGTCCCCAAATTGTCCCAATCCCCATTTTTGGGGTCCTCTCCCCATTTTTGGGGTCCTCAATGTCCCCTTCCCCATTTTTAGGGGTCCCCAAATTGTCCCAATCCCAATTTTTGGGGTCCCCTCCCCATTTTAGGGTCCCCAAATTGTCCCAATCCCATTTTTTGGGGTCCCCTCCCCATTTTAGGGTCCCCAAATTGTCCCAATCCCAATTTTTGGGGTCCCCTCCCCATTTTTGGGGGTCTTCAATGTCTCATCCCCATTTTTGGGGTCCCCAAATTGTCCCAATCCCAATTTTTGGGGTCCTTTCCCCATTTTTGGGGTCCTCAAAGTCCCCTCTCCATTTTTGGGGGTCCCCAAATTGTCCCAATCCAAATTTTTGGGTTCCCAATCCCAATTTTTGGGGTCCTTTCCCCAATTTTGGGGTCCTCAAAGTCCCCTCCCCATTTTTGGGGGTCCCCAAATTGTCCCAATCCCCATTTTTGGGGTCCTCTCCCCGTTTTTGGGGTCCTCAATGTCCCCTTCCCCATTTTTAGGGGTCCCCAAATTGTCCCAATCCCAATTTTTGGGGTCCCCTCCCCATTTTAGGGTCCCCAAATTGTCCCAATCCCATTTTTTGGGGTCCCCTCCCCATTTTAGGGTCCCCAAATTGTCCCAATCCCAATTTTTGGGGTCCCCTCCCCATTTTTGGGGGTCTTCAATGTCTCATCCCCATTTTTGGGGTCCCCAAATTGTCCCAATCCAAATTTTTGGGTTCCCAATCCCAATTTTTGGGGTCCTCAAAGTCCCCTCCCCATTTTTGGGGGTCCCCAAGTTGTCCCAATCCCAATTTTTGGGGTCCCCTCCCCATTTTTGGGGTCCCCAATGTCCCCTCTCCCCATTTTGGGGTCCCCTCCCCCAGACAAAGCCACCGCGGTGTCACCAGCACTGGGGACTTTATTGGGGGGTGACACCTGGGGGACACCTGGGACACCTGAGGGACACCTGAAGGACACCTGGGACATCCAGGTGACACCTGAGGGACACCTGGGTGACACCTGGGACACCTGAGTGACATCAGGGACACCTGAGGGACACCTGGGACACCTGAGGGACACCTGGGGGACATCTGGGGGACACCTGGGACATCCAGGTGACACCTGAGTGACACCAGGAACATCTGAGGGACACCTGAAGGACACCTGGGTGACACCTAAGTGACATCAGGGACACCTGAGGGACACCTGGGACACCTCAGTGACGCCTGAGGGACACTTGAGTGACACCTGGGACATCCAGGTGACACCTGAGTGACATCAGGGACACCTGAAGGACACCTGGGACATCCAGGTGACACCTGAGTGACATCAGGGACACCTGAGGGACACCTGGGACATCTGAGGGACACCTGAGTGACATCAGGGACACCTGAGTGACACCTGAAGGACACCTGGGTGACACCTGAGTGACATCAGGGACACGTGAGGGACACCTGGGACATCCAGGTGACACCTGAGGGACACCTGAAGGACACCTGGGTGACACCTGAGGGACACCTGAGGGACATCAGGGTCACTGTGCCAGGTCCAGGTGACAGCCGTGTCACTGTCCCCGTGTCCAGGTGTCACTGTTCCCATGTCCGGGTGTCACAGCCGTGTCCGGGTGTCACTGTTCCCGTTCCTGTGTCACTGTTGCAGTGTCACTGTCCCCATGTCCCGGGTGTCACTGTTCCTGTGTCCGGGTGTCACTGTTCCCATGTCCGGGTGTCACTGTTCCATGTCTGGGTGTCACTGTTCCCATGTCCGGGTGTCACTGTCCCCGTGTCCAGGTGTCACTGTTCCTGTGTCCGGGTGTCACAGCTGTGTCCGGGCGTCTCTGTTCCCATGTCCGGGTGTCACTGTTCCCATGTCCAGGTGTCACTGTTCCCATGTCCAGGTGTCACTGTTCCCATGTCCAGGTGTCACAGCCATGTCCGGGTGTCACTGTTCCCGTGTCCGGGTGTCACTGTCCCCGTGTCCGGGTGTCACTGTCCCCATGTCCGGGTGTCACTGTCCCCGTGTCCGGGTGTCACTGTTCCATGTCCGGGTGTCACTGTTCCTGTGTCCGGGTGTCACTGTTCCCATGTCCGGGTGTCACTGTTCCATGTCCGGGTGTCACTGTCCCCGTGTCCGGGTGTCACTGTCCCCGTGTCCGGGTGTCACTGTCCCCGTGTCCGGGTGTCACTGTCCCCATGTCCGGGTGTCACTGTTCCATATCTAGGTGTCACAGCCGTGTCTGGGTGTCACTGTTCCCGTGTCCGGGTGTCACAGCCGTGTCCGGGTGTCTCTGTTCCCATGTCCGGGTGTCACAGCCGTGTCCGGGTGTCACAGCCGTGTCCGGGTGTCTCTGTTCCCATGTCCGGGTGTCACAGCCGTGTCCGGGTGTCACTGTTCCATGTCCGGGTGTCACTGTTCCCATGTCTGGGTGTCACAGCCATGTCCGGGTGTCACTGTTCCCATGTCCGGGTGTCACTGTCCCCATGTCCGGGTGTCACAGCCGTGTCCGGGTGTCACAGCCATGTCTGGGTGTCACAGCCGTGTCCGGGTGTCACTGTCCCCATGTCCGGGTGTCACTGTCCCTGTGTCCCCCAGCAGAGCCACCCTGACACCACCAAACTCCCGCGGCGCTATTTGAGGGGGTGACTCTGACCTGTGATGTCACCCCTGATGACGTCATCACTCCATGACATCACTGCCCAATGACATCATTGCCCAATGACATCGTCCAATGACATCAAAACCCCAATGACATCAAACCCCAATGACATAACTGCCCAATGACATCACCCCAATGACATCACCACCCCATGACGTCACAGCCCAATGACGTCACAGCCCAATGATATCACCCAATGACCTCACAACCCCAATGACATCACTGCCCAGTGACATCACCCCATGACATCACAGTTCAATGACATCACAACCCAATGACATCACCCCAATGACATCACCCCAATGACATCACCGCACAATGACATCATCCCAATGACATCACAGCCCAATGACATCACCCCAATGACATCACAGCCCAATGACATCACCCAAATGACATCACAGCCCAATGACATCACCACCCAATGACATCACCCCAGTGACGTCACCATCCCACAATGTCACCCAGTACATCACAACCTCATGACGTCACCCCAATGACGTCACAGTCTTACAACATCGCCCAATGATGTCACAACCCCAATGACATCATAGGCCCATGGCATCATCCAATGACATCACCACCTCATGATGTCACCCCAATGACATCACAGCCCAATGACGTCACCCCACCGCCCTCCCCAGTGACGTCACTCCCCATGGCCCCGCCCCTCTCCCCACAGCCACGCCCCCAGCGCCATCAGCCGACACCCCGTCACCCCCAGAGCCCCCCGCAACACCCCACAACCCCCCGGCCTCTCCGCCCACACCTTCCTCATCTCCCCCGGCCGCACCCCGTGCGCGCTGAACAACACCCGCCCCACGCAACACCCGTCGGCGGGAAACCGCCACGAACCCCCGAACCTCGCCGAGTGTCTCACCGCCACCCCCGCCCTCCCGGCGCACACCCCGACCCACGCGTCCTCCGGCAGCTCCGGCGCTACCCCCGGCGCCTCCGCCAACACCGCCAGCGCCGCCCGACGCGACAGCACGTACGCCGTGCCGCTGCAGTACGGCGGGAACGACCCGCCGGGGTACAACCGCGCCGGGACGTGGTGACGGCTGCGGGGGTCTCGGTTGGGCGTCACCCGCCAGTGGACGCGACCCAGGTACAGGCGGGAGGGTGGCGCCGTTCGCTCCGTCAGGTACGCCGCGACGGCCGGAACGTTGACGAAGACGTCGTCGTCGGCTTTGAGCAGGAACGGGGTTCCCTCGCAACAGGAACGGCTCCAGCGGAGCAACAACAGCGTTTTCCAGGTGAGGTTGGCGTAGGTGTCGAGGAAATCACCCTGGAGGATGTCGCGGTGTTGTCGCCATTCCTCCAACACCTCCCGTTGTTCTCGTGGGGAGGTGGAAACACCCAGAACGAACACGGTGCGGCTCGGGGGGGTGTCGGTGTCCGGCCAGGTGTTGCCGCCCCAGGTGTTGCGCACGGCGAGGCGACGCTCCAGGTGTGAGGGGGAGCTGGGGATGAGGATGAGGAGGAAAGGGGAGGGGGGTGAGCAAGGAGGGGGTGACAGGAGAAGTTTGGGGGTTCGGGGGGATTCCGAGGGAGATTCCGGGAGGAGGCCGGAGCCGCCTGACAGGAGGCCGGAACAGTCGGGGAGGGTGTGGGGACCCCCGTTGGGGGAAGAGGGACCCCCAGGTCCACCCTCGGGACCCCCAATTTCACCCTCGGGACCCGAAATTCGACCCCCAGGAGCCGAAATTTGACCCCCGGGAGCCGAAATTTCACCCCCAAGACCCCAAATTCCACCCCCGGGACCCCCAATTCCACCCCCGGGAACCCCAATTGGACCCCCGGTACCCCCAATTCGACCTCCGGTACCCCCAATTTCACCCCCGGGAGTCAAAATTCCACCCCTGGAACCCGAAATTTCACCCCTGGGACCCCCAATTCGACCCCCGGGACCCCCAATTTCACCCCCAGGACCCCAAATTCCGCCCCCATTCGCGACCCCCGCGCTCCCATTCACGACCCCCGACCCCCTTTTCCCAGCCCCCTCCCCTTCATTCATAACCCCCGCGCCCCTCACAAGCCACGCCCCCTTCCCACGCCCCCCACGCGTAAACCCCGCCCCTTTCCCACGCTCCTCATTCACAAAAACGCCCCCCCAACTCCCAACCCCCGCCTCCCCCTCCCCCCAAATCTTCATCCCCCACGACCCCCCACCCCTCCCATCCCCCCACGACCCCCGCCCCTCCCCCCACGCCGCCAGGGCTTCCGCCAGCAGCTCCTCGCCCTCCCCGCTGCCCAGCAGCGCCAGCACCGCCAACCCCAGCGCCACCAGCGCCGCTTTCACCGCCCTCCGCCGCCATCTCCGCCGCCTCGGGCCCATCCCGGACCCCACCTCGCCCTTCTCTCACCTCCAGGCTCCCCAAAAACCCCAAAATTTCCCCCAAAACCTCCCCCCTGATGGGGGGGGGGGGAGGGGCGGGGGGCGCTGAGGGCGCTGAGGGCGCGCGGAGCGGGAGGGGCGTGGCCAAGCCCTCAGCCGGGATTTCCATATATGGTAATAAAGGGGCGTGGTTTAAGGTCACTGGGCGGGGTTTAGGGCGCGCGGCGGGGGCGTGGCCAAGTCCTTTATCACCATATATGGGATAAATTACCATATATGGTAATAAAGGGGCGTGGTTTAAGTTCACGGGGCGGGGTTTAGGGCGCGTCCTGCGCGTGCGCGGCGCGTTGGGGGCGTGGCCTGGGAGCGTTGGGGACGCGCGCGGAGAGCCGAGGGTGAGGAACGGGGAAATTTGGGGGAAATTTGAGGAGGATTTGGGGGTCGGCGAGGGAATTTGGGGGGATCCCGGAGGGCTCTTCTGGGGGCACGAGGGAATTTGGGGTTTCCGGGAAGATTTAGGGTGGTCCTGAGGTGATTTAGGGAGTCCTGAGGAGGATTTGGGGATCCTGAGGGGATTTGGGAATTATGAGGGGAATTTGGGAATCCTGAGGGGAACTGGGGAGTTCTGAGGGGGATTTAGGGTTCCTGAGGGGATTTAGAGGGTTCTGAGAGGGATTTAGAGGGTCTTGAGGGAAATTTGAGGGTCCTGAGGATGATTTGGGAATCCTGAGGGGATTTGGGGAGTTCTGAGGGGGATTTAGGGGTCCTGAGGGGATTTAGGGCGTCTTGAGGGGATTTAGAGGATTCTGAGGGGGATTTGAGGGTCCTGAGGGGAATTTGAGGGTCCTGAGGGGGGATTTGGGAATCCCGAGGGGATTTGGGGAGTCCTGAGGGGAATTTGAGGGTTCTGAGGGGAATTTGAGGGTTCTGAGGGGAATTTGGGGGGCCCTGAGGGGATTTAGGGGGTCTTGAGGGAGCTTTGAGGGTCCTGAGGGGAATTTGGGAATCCTGAGGGGAATTAGGGAGTCCTGAGGGAGTTTTGGGGAGGTCCTGGAAGGGTTTGGAGGGACTTGTGGAGGATTTTGGGGGGTCTGGGGGGATTTTTGGGGGCTCTTTAGGGTTTGGGGGGGTCCCTGAGGTGGGTGGTGACCCCAAATCCCCTTCCCCACCCCAAAAAAAGCCCCCCCATGGCGGAGACACTGCAGAAGAAGCTCCAGGGGGAGCTGGAGAAATATCAGCAGTTACAAAAAGGTAAAAAAAAATTCCCAAAACGGCCCAAAAATCCTCCTGGGACCCCCAAAACCTCCCCAAAAACCTCTTAAATTCCCCCTGGGACCGCAAAATCTTCCCCAAAAAAACCCTGGGACTCCCAAAGTTCCTCAAATGCCCCCAAAACCCCCTGGGACCCCAAAAACCTCCCCAAAAACCTCTCAAATTCCACCTGGGACCCCAAAATCTCCCCCCCAAAAAATCTTGGGGCCCCTAAAGCTCCTCAAATGCCCCCAAAACCCCCTGGGACCCCAAAAACCTCCCCAAAATCCCCGAATCCCTCCCCTAAAACCTCTTGAGACCCCCCCAAAATCCTCCCAGGACTCCCCCAGACCCCTCAGGTTTTGGGGGGGGCTCTGGCCTGGTTTTGGGGTCCCCCCTGAGCCCAAATTTTGGGGTCCCCCCTCAGAGCTGGGCCGGGCGGTGGCGGCGAGGCAGAAACTGGAGACGCAGCTGACGGAGAACAACATCGTGCAAGAGGTGAGGGAACCCCCAAAAACTGCCCCAAAAATTCCTTAAAACTGCCCCAAAACTGCCCCAAAAATTCCTGAAAATCAGCCCAAAAACTGCCCCAAAAATTCCTGAAAATCAGCCCAAAAACTGCCCCAAAAATTCCTGAAAATCAGCCCAAAAACTGCCCCAAAAAAAATTCTGAAAAGCAGCCCAAAAACTGCCCCAAATATCCTGAAAATGTCCCAAAAGTGCCCCCAAAAATCCCCTGAAACTGCCCCAAAAATCTCCTAAAATTGCCCCAAATATCCTCAAAAAAATCTCCCAAAACTGCCTCAAAAATCCTCAAAAAATTCCCTCAAAATTTCCCCAAATATACCAAAAAATCTCCCAAAATTGCCCCAAATATTCTCAAAAAAAAATTACCAAAATTGCCCCAAAAATCCTCAAAAAAACCTCCCAAAATTGCCTCAAAACTGCCCCAAAAATCCCCTGAAACTTCCCCAAATATCCTCAAAAAAATCTCCCAAAATTGCCCCAAATATCCTCAAAAAAATCTCCCAAAATTGGATCAAAAATGCCTGAAAATGCCCCAAAAATCCCCCAAAAATCACTCAAAAACACCCCAAAAAATAACCCAAAAATATCCAAATCCCAACCCAAAATCCCCTAAAAATCCCCCAAAAATCCCTAAAAAATCCCAAAATTCAAGAGACTCCAAATCTCCCCCAAAATCCTCTTTTTCCCCCTCAAAAATCACTTTTTCCCCCCTAAATTCCTGCATTTTCCTTCCAAAATCGAATTTTTTCCACCCCAAATCCTCTTTTTTTCACCCAAAATCCTCTTTTTTTCCCCAAATCCTTTTTATTCCCAAATCTCTTTTCCCAAATCCCTCTTTTCCCTTCCAAAATCCCTTTTTTTCACCCAAAATCCCTTTTACCTTCCAAAATCCAATTTTTTTTACCCAAAATCCCATTTTTTCCCCCCAAAATCCAATTTTTTACCCAAAAATCCCATTTTCCCCCCCAATCCAATTTTTCCCCCCAAATCCCATTTTTCCCTCCCAAATCCAAATTTTTTTACCCCCAAATCCCATTTTTTTCCCCAAAATCCCATTTTTTCCCCCCAAATCCCAATTTTTTACCCAAAATCCCATTTTTTCCCCCCAATTCCTGCAGGAACTGAACCTTCTGGATGATTCCAACACCATTTTTAAGCTTTTGGGCCCCGTTTTGGTGAAGCAGGAGCTGGAGGAGGCCAAAAACACCGTGGGAAAACGGCTGGAATACATCTCCGGGGAAATGTGGGTTTGGGGGGAAAAAGGGGGAAAATGGGAAAAAAAGGGGGGGAAAAATGGGAAAAAACGGGGGAAAGTGGGGAAAAAATAGGGGAAAAAATGAAATAAAATGGGGAAAAAAGAGAGGGAAAATGGGGGGGAAAATGGGAAAAAAAAGGGGGGGAAATGGGGGGAAAAATGGGAAGAAATTGGGAAAAAAGGGGGGAAAAATGGGGAAAAATCTGAGGTAAAAATGGGAAAAAATGCAGGAAAAGGGGGAAAAAATAGGTGAAAAATGGGGGGAAAAAATGGGAAAAAATGCAGGAAAAGGGGGAAAAAATAGGTGAAAAATGGGGAGAAAAAATGGGAAAAAATGCAGGAAAAGGGGGAAAAATCTGGGGGGAAAAAATGCAGGAAAATGGGGAAAAAGATAGGGGAAAAAATGAGGAAAAATGGGAAAAAAATGCAGGAAAAGGGGGAAAAATCTGGGGGAAAAGGGGGAAAAATGGGGGAAAAAAAGAGGGAAAATGGGGAAAAAATGAGGAAAAATTGGGGAAAAAAAGGCGGGAAAATGAGGGAAAAAGGGGGGGAAAACAGTGAAAAATGGGGGGAAAACGGGGAAAAATCTGGGGAAAAAAATGGGAAAAAATACAGGAAAAGGGGGGAAAAATTGGGAAAAAATAGGAGAGAAAATGAGGAAAAATGGGAAAAAAAGGGGGGGAATGGGGAAAAAATAGGGAAAAAATGGGGAATAAAAGGGAGGAAAAAAGGCAGGAAAAGGGAGGAAAAATGGGGAAAAAATAGGAGAAAAAAATGAGGAAAAAAATGCAGGAAAAGGGAAAAAATGGGGGAAAATGGGAAAAAATAGGGGAAAAAATGGGGAAAAATGAGAAAAAAAATGCAGGAAAAGGGGGGAAAATGGGGAAAAAATGCAGGAAAAGGGTGAAAAATCTGGGGAAAAAAGAGGAAAAATGGGGAAAAATAGGGAGAAAAATGGGAAAAAATAGGGGAAAAAATGGGGAATAAAAGGGAGGAAAAAATGCAGGAAAAAGGGAGAAAAATGGGGAAAAAATAGGGGGAAAAATGGGGGGGGAAATGCAGGAAAAGGGGGAAAAACCTGGGGGGAAAAAATGGGGAAAAATTGGGGGAAAAAGGCAGGAAAAAGGGGGGGAAATGGGAAAAAAATAGGGGAAAAATGGGGGAAAATAATGGAAAAAATGCCGGAAAAGGGAGAGAAATCTGGGGGAAAAAATGGGGGGAAAATGGGAGAAAAATGAGGAAAAATGGGGAAAAAATTGGGGAAAAAAGGCGGGAAAATGAGGGAAAAAGGTGGGGAAAAATGGGGAAAAAACAGGGAAAAATGGGGGAAAATGCAGGAAAAATGCAGGAAAAGGAGGAAAAAATGGGGAAAAATTAGGGGGGAAAATGGGGAAAAAAGAGGGGGAAAATAGGGAAAAATTGGGGAAAAAAGGCGGGGAAATGAGGGAAAAAAGGGAAATTAAAAATGCAGGAAAATGGGAAAAAATGGGGAAAAAACAGGAGAAAAAATGGGAAAATGAGGGAAAAATTAGGGGATAAAATGCAGGAAAATTGGGAAAAAAACGGGAAGGAAAATGGGAGAAAAATGGGGAAAAATGTGGGAAAAATGGGAAAAAATGGTAAAAAAAGAGCAAAAAATGGGGGGAATAAGTGGAATTCCCATTTTTCACCTTAAAAATCCTGTTTTTTACCCTGAAATTCCCATTTTTTCACCCAAAAATTCCCATTTTTCACCCCAAAATTCAGGAAGCGCTACGAGCAGCAGATGCAGGATCTGGAGCGGCGCTCGGAGCAGCAGCGGGAAGTGCTGGGGAAACTCCAGCAGGAATTGCAGGCTAAACCCTGAACATCCCAAAATTTTTTTGGGAACAACCCCTCATTCCCAAAAAAAAAAAAAATCCTTGGATTCTTCAAATTCCCCAAAAAAAATTCCCATTAAATCCCACCAAACCGACCCGAAATGCGGATTTTTATCCGACGGCGGCGCTGAATTTTCACCTGGGGTGGGGTTTGGGGTGGTTCTGAGCTCCCAAAATTTTGGGGATGTTCCTCAAAATCTTCTGATTCATCCCTGAAACCCCCAAATCCCAAAAATTCCCGAGAAATTTGGGCTGAATCCACCAAAATCTTGGAATTTGGAGACAAAGGGGGCGTGGTCAAACCCAATGGGCGTGGTCGATTTCCATATATGGAAATGGGGCGTGGCCAATTGGGTCACGTGGGAATTCGGGGTGAGGGGGCGGGGCCGGAATCCCTGAGGGGAATTTTGGGGCCATTTTGGCGCCGTTTGGGGCAGATTTGGATTCAAGGGCGTGACTGGAGCCTCTGAGGGGAATTTTTGGGGTCCCTGAGGGGGAATTTTGGGTCTTGGACATGGCAAAAGCCCCTGAGAGAAATTTTGAGGTGATTTGGGTGAATTTGTGTGGATTTTGGGACAATTTTGGGGCGGTTTGTGGCAGATTTGGACTCGGGGCCATGAGCGGAGCCTCTGAGGGGGAAATTTTGGGGCTCCCTGAGGGCTTGGCTGGGAATTTTTGGGGTCCCTGAAGGGGAATTTTGGGGTTTTTGGACGTGGCCAAATCCTCTGAGAGAAATTTTGGGGTGAATTTGGGTGATTTTGGGTGAATTTTGGGGGGTTTGGGGGTAAATTTGATCTTGGGGGCGAGGCCAGAGCTCTGTGGGCGTAACTGGAGCCTCTGAGGGGGAAATTTTGGGGGTCCCTGAGGGCTTAACCTGGAATTTTTGGGGTCTCTGAGGGAGAATTTTGGTGTCTTGGGCATGGCCGAAACCTCTGAGAGAAATCTGGGGTGAATTTGGGTAAATTTGGGGCGATTTTGGGGGTAAATTTGAGCTTGGGGGCGAGGCCAGAGCTCTGTGGGCGTGACCGGAGCCTCTGAGGGGGAAATTTTGGGGGTCCCTGAGGGCTTGACCGGGAATTCTTGGGGTCCCTGAGGGGGAATTTTGGGGTCTTGGACATGGCTGAATCCCCTGAGAGGAATTTTGGGGTGATTTTGGGTGAATTTTAGAGAATTTGGGGTCAGATTTGAGCTTGGGGGCGAGGCCAGAGCTCTGTGGGCGTGACCGGAGCCTCTGAGGGGGAAATTTTGGGGGTCCCTGAGGGCTTAACCTGGAATTTTTGGGGGTCCCTGAGGGAGAATTTTGGTGTCTTGGACATGGCCGAAACCTCTGAGAGGAATTTTGGGGTGAATTTGTGTGAATTTGGGGCGGTTTTGAGGGTTTTGGAGTCAGATTTGAGCTTGGGGGCGAGGCCAGAGCTCTGTGGGCGTGACGAGAGCCTCTGAGGGGGAAATTTTGGGGGTCCCTGAGGGTTTAACATAGAATTTTTGGGGTCCCTGAGGGGGAATTTTGGTGTCTTTGGCATGGCTGAATCCCCTGAGAGAAATTTTGGGGTGAATTTGGGGGATTTTGGGGCAGATTTGGGCTTGGGGGCGAGGCCAGAGCTCTGTGGGCGTGACCGGAGCCTCTGAGGGGGAAATTTTGGGGGTCCCTGAGGGGAAATTTTGGGGTCTTGGACATGGCTGAATCCCCTGAGAGGAATTTTGGGGTGATTTTGGGTGAATTTGGGACAATTTTGGGGTCAGATTTGAGCTTGGGGGCGAGGCCAGAGCTCTGTGGGCGTGACCGGAGCCTCTGAGGGGGAAATTTTGGGGGTCCCTGAGGGCTTGACCGGGAATTTTTGGGGTCCCTGAGGGGGAATTTTGGGGTCTTGGACATGGCTGAATCCCCTGAGAGAAATTTGGGGTGAATTTGGATGAATTTGGGGCGGTTTTGAGGGTTTTGGAGTCAGATTTGAGCTTGGGGGCGAGGCCAGAGCTCTGTGGGCGTGACGAGAGCCTCTGAGGGGGAAATTTTGGGGGTCCCTGAGGGTTTAACATGGAATTTTTGGGGTCCCTGAGGGGGAATTTTTAAGTTTTGGGCATGGCCGAATCCTCTGAGAGGAATTTTGGGGTGAATTTGTGTGAATTTGGGGCGGTTTTGAGGGTTTTGGAGTCAGATTTGAGCTTGGGGGCGAGGCCAGAGCTCTGTGGGCGTGACCGGAGTCTCTGAGGGGGAAATTTTGGGGGTCCCTGAGGGCTTGACCGGGAATTTTTGGGGTCCCTGAGGGGAAATTTTGGGGTCTTGGACATGGCTGAATCCCCTGAGAGGAATTTTGGGATGATTTTGGGTGAATTTTGGAGAATTTGGGGTCAGATTTGAGCTTGGGGGCGAGGCCAGAGCTCTGTGGGCGTGACCGGAGCCTCTGAGGGGGAAATTTTGGGGGTCCATGGGGGCTTAACCTAAAATTTTTGGGGTCCCTGAGGGAGAATTTTGGTGTCTTGGGCATGGCCGAAACCTCTGAGAGAAATTTGGGGTGAATTTGTGTGAATTTGGGGCGGTTTTGGGGGTTTTGGAGTCAGATTTGAGCTTGGCGGCGTGAGCAGAGCCTCTGAGGGGGAAATTTTGGGGGTCCCTGAGGGCTTGACCGGGAATTTTTGGGGTCCCTGAGGGGAAATTTTGGGGTCTTGGACATGGCCGAATCCCCTGAGAGAAATTTGGGGTGAATTTGTATGAATTTGGGGCGGTTTTGAGGGTTTTGGAGTCAGATTTGAGCTTGGGGGCGAGGCCAGAGCTCTGTGGGCGTGACGAGAGCCTCTGAGGGGAAATTTTGGGGGTCCCTGAGGGTTTAACATGGAATTTTTGGGGTCCCTGAGGGGGAATTTTTAAGTTTTGGGCATGGCCGAATCCTCTGAGAGAAATTTTGGGGTGAATTTGTGTGAATTTGGGGCGATTTTGGGGTCAGATTTGAGCTTGGGGGCGAGGCCAGAGCTCTGCGGGCGTGACGAGAGCCTCTGAGGGGGAAATTTTGGGGGTCCATGGGGGCTTAACCTAAAATTTTTGGGGTCCCTGAGGGGGAATTTTGGTGTCTTGGGCATGGCTGAATCCCCTGAGAGAAATTTTGGGGTGAATTTGGGGGATTTTGGGGCAGATTTGGGCTTGGGGGCGAGGCCAGAGCTCTGTGGGCGTGACCGGAGCCTCTGAGGGGGAAATTTTGGGGGTCCCTGAGGGCTTGACCGGGAATTTTTGGGGGTCCCTGAGGGGAATTTTGGTGTCTTGGGCATGGCCGAATCCTCTGAGAGAAATTTTGGGGTGAATTTGGGTAAATTTGGGCGGTTTTGGGGGGTTTTTGAAGCAGTGGGCGTGTCCTGAAGCGAAAGCGAAAGCGATGGCGGGAGTGCGGCTCGACCTGGCGGGTGAGGAGCTTAAAAAAACTTAAAATTTATCTAAAAAACCCCAAAATCTCGACCCCCCCAAATCCTTCCGACCCCAAATCACTGCGGATCCCATCCCTGAACCCCCAAATCCTACAAAATTCTCTATAAATCCTGGGAAATCCCCAAAATCGGCGCCTCCGAGTTCTTTTTTCCTCCTCCTCACAAATAAAAACCTCCCCAAATCCCCCCGGGATTCCCCAAAATCTCCCCAGGACCCCCCAGATGCCCCCCAAACCCTTCCAGGACCCCCCCAAATTCCCCCAAGACTCTCCAAATCTCCCCCATATTCACCCAAACCCCCCCAAGACCCCCAAACGCCCCCAAATCCCCCACAAACCCCCCCAAATCTCCCCCAAATCTCCCCCAGACCCCTCCAAGACCCTCCCAAACCCTCCCCAAATCCCCCCGAACCCCTCCAAATCCCCCCAGGACCCCCCAAATCCCCCCCAACCCCTCCAAGACCCCCCCAAATCCCCCCAGGACCCCCCAAATCCCCCCAAACCCCTCCAAGACCCCCCAAATTCACCCCAAGACCCCCCCAAACCCTCCCTAAATCCCCCCAGGACCCCCCAACCCCCCCCAAACCCCTCCAAGACCCCCTAAATCTCCCCAAATCCCTCCAGGACCCCCCAAACCCTCCCCAAGACCCCCCAAATCCTCCCAGGACCCCCCAAATCCCCCCAGATCCCCCCAGGACCCCCCAACCCCCCCCAAATCCCCCCAAACCCCTCTGAGATCCCCCCAAACCCTCCCCCAGACACCCCAAATCCCCCCAGGAGCCTCCAAACCCCCACAAATCCCCCCCAAATCCCCTCAAACCCCCCCCAAATCTCCCCCAAACCCTTCCCAAGACCCCCCAAATCCCCCCAAACCCCCCCAAATCTCCCCCAAACCCCTCCAAGACCCCCCCAAATCTCCCCCAACTCCCCCCAAATCCCCCCAAACCCCTCCAAGACCCCCCCAAATCCCCCCAAACCCCTCCAACACCCCCCAGATCCCCCCAAACCCCCCCAAATCTCCCCCAAACCCCTCCAAGACCCCCCCAACTCCCCCCAAATCCCCCCAAATTCACCCCAAGACCCCCCCCAAACCCCATTTTTTCCCCTCCCCAGCTCTGCTGCTGATTTGGGGAGGGGTCGCTGTTTTTGGGGTGCCCCCCCCCCGCACCCTGCGCTGCCTCCTGCTGGACGAGAGGGGCTCCCCCTCCCCCCACCCCGCCCTGCTGAGGATTTTGGGGGGTCCCGAGACCCCCGAGACCCCCCGGGACAACCCCGAGTTCACCTTTGACGTCACCGGTAGGAGACCCCCACCCAAATTCCGGGGGGATCCCGGGATTTGGGGGGGAATTTGGGGTTTTTTGGGCGATTTTTGGGGTTTTTGGGGTTTTTTGGGGTGGATTTTGAGGTTTTTTTGGGGTTTTTTGGGTTTTTTGGGGTGGATTTTGGGGTTTTTGGGCGATTTTTGGGGTTTTTTGGGGTGGATTTTGGGGTTTTTTGGGGTGGATTTTGGGGGTTTTTTGGGGTGAATTTTGGGGCTTTTTTGGGCGATTTTTGGGGTTTTTGGGGTTTTTTGGGGTGGATTTTGGGGTTTTTTGGGGTGGATTTTGGGGTTTTTTGGGGTTTTTTGGGGTGGATTTTGGGGTTTTTTGGGGTGGATTTTGGGGTTTTTTTGGGCGATTTTTGGGGTTTTTTGGGGTGGGTTTTGGGGGTTTTTGGGGTGGATTTTGGGGGTTTTTTGGGTTTTTTTGGGGTGGATTTTGGGGGTTTTTTGGGGGATTTTTGGGGTTTTTTGGGGTGGATTTTGGGGGTTTTTGGGCGATTTTTGGGGTTTTTGGGGTGGATTTTGGGGTTTTTGGGGGAGATTTTTGGGGGATTTTTAGGGTTTTTTGGGGTGGATTTTGGGGGTTTTTTGGGCGATTTTTGGGGTTTTTGGGGTTTTTTGGGGTGGATTTTGGGGGTTTTTTGGGCGATTTTTGGGGTTTTTGGGGGGGGATTTTGGGGGGGGTTTGGGTTTTTTGGGGGGGATTTTGGGGGGGTTTTGTTTTTTTGGGGGGGAAATTTTGGGGTTTTTTGGGGAAATTTTTGGGGTATTTTGGGGGGGTTTTGGGGTTTTTGGGGGAGATTTTTGGGGGTTTTTTGGGGTAGGTTTTGAGGGGGTTTGGGGGAGATTTTGGGGTTTTTTTTGGGGGGGGGTTGGGATGGCTTTTGGGGGGGTTGGGGCGATTTTTGGGGTTTTTGGGAGTTTTTTTGGGATGGATTTTGGGGCGATTTTGGGGTTTTTTTTAGGGGGGGTTCAGGGGGTTTTGGGGGAGATTTTGGGGGTGATTTTTGGGGTTTTTGGGGGGGGATTTTCAGGGGGGTTTGGGGGAGATTTTGGGGTTTTTTGGGGGTTTTGGGGTGGATTTTGAGGAGATTTTTGGGGATTTTTTGGGGTGGATTTTAAGGGGGTTTGGGGGAGATTTTTGGGGGTTTTTGGGGGTGGATTTTGAGGGAGATTTTGGGGTTTTTTGGAGTGGATTTTGAGGGGGTTTGGGGGTGATTTTTGGGGTTTTTGGGGGGGATTTTTAGGGAGATTTTGGAGTGGATTTTAAGGGGGTTTTTGGGGCATTTTTGGGTTTTTTTAGGGGGGTTTAGGGTGGATTTTGGGGCGATTTGGGGGGGATTTGGGGGATTTTGAGGAGGTTTTGAGAGATTTTGGGGTGGTTTTGGGGCATTTCGGGGAGGATTTGAGGGTTTTCGTGCCACTTTCATTATTTTTGGGTGCGTTTTTGATGCCATTTCTGCCACTTTCATTATTTTTGTGACCATTTTAATGCCTTTTCTGCCACTTTTGGGGGGTCATGGGGGTTTTTGTGGCACTTTTGAGGGTGTTTGGGGCAACTTTGGGAGGATTTGGGGGTTTGGGGGGCACTTTTGCTATTTTTGTGACCATTTTGACACCTTTTATGCCACTTTTAATATTTTTGTGACCATTTTAACGCCGTTTCTGCCACTTTTGGGAGTTCATGGGGGTTTTTGTGACACTTTTGCTAATTTTGAGGGCATTTTTGAGGCTCTTTCTGCCACTTTCATTATTTTTGTGACCATTTTAATGCCGTTTCTGCCACTTTTGGGGGGTCATGGGGGTTTTTGGGGCACTTTTGAGGCTGTTTTGGGCAACTTTGGGAGGATTTGGGGGTTTTTGTGCCACTTCCATTATTTTTGGGACCATTTTAACACCGTTTATTCCACTTTCATTATTTTTGGGACCACTTTAACCCCATTTCTGCCACTTTTTCAACCATCCCCACCTCACCCTCCCCTCTTTTTTTCCCCCACAGACCCCTTGGGTTTCCTGAAGGATTTTTGGGGTCCCTCCCGCTGCGAGCTGAGCCCCACGGCCCCTCTGCCACCACCCCCCGGCCCCGGGATGTCCCCAAAGTGTCCCCAAGGCCAGCGCTGGTGGCTCCTGGCCCTGGGGACCCCCGAGGGGGCGGGGACGGCGCTGCTGCGGCAGTGGGGGAGGGGAGAGCCCCGAGACCCCCCCCGGCTCGACGGTGAGAGGTGGGGGAGGGGCACGGCGGTGCCACCTCCTGCTGCTGTCCCCAAGTGTCCCCAAGTCCTTTCTGGGTGTCCCCAGGTGTCCCCAAGCCCACTCCTGGTGTCCCCAAGTGTCCCTTGTGGTGTCCCCAAGTCCCTTCTGGTGTCCCCAGGTGTCCCCAACCTTGCTCCTGGTGTCCCCAAGTCCCTTCTGGGTGTCCCCAAGTCTGTTCCTGGTGTCCCCAAGACCCTTCTGGGTGTCCCCAAGTCCTTTCTGGGTGTCCCCAAGCCCCTTCTGGGTGTCCCCAAGTTCCTTCTGGTGTCCCCAAGACCCTTCTGGATGTCCCCAGGTGTCCCCAGCCCCAGTCCTGGTGTCCCCAAGCCTCTCCTGGGTGTCCTCAAGCCCCTTCTGGGTGTCCCAAAGCCCCTTCTGGGTGTCCCCAACCCCATTCTTGGTGTCCCCAAGTGTCCCCAAGTCCTTTCTGGGTGTCCCCAGGTGTCCCCAACCCTGCTCCTGGTGTCCCCAAGTCCTTTCTGGGTGTCCCCAGACCCCTTCTGGGTGTCCCCAAGCCTCTTCTGGGTGTCCCCAAGCCCATCCTCAGTGTCCACAGGTGTCCCCAACCCCATTCTTGATGTCCCCAAGCCCCTTCTGGGTGTCCCCAAGCCTCTTCTGGGTGTCCCCAAGCCCCTTCTGGTGTCCCCCAGCCTATTCCTGGTGTCCCTAGGTGTCCCCAACCCCATTCTCAGTGTTCCCAACCCCATTCTCGCCATCCCCAACCCCATTCTTGGTGTCCCCAGGTGTCCCCAACCCCATTCTGGGTGTCCCCAAGTGTCCCCAACCCAGCTCCTGGTGTCCCCAAGCCCCTTCTGGCTGTCCCCAAGTCCCTTCTGGCTGTCCCCAAGTCCCTTCTGGCTGTCCTCAACCCCATTCCTGATGTCCCCAAGCCCCTTCTTGGTGTCCCCAAGTGTCCCCAACCCCATTCTGGGTGTCCCCAAGTGTCCCCAACCCTGCTCCTGGTGTCCCCAAGCCCCTCCTGGTGTCCCCAAGCCCCTCCTGGTGTCCCCAACCCCATTCTCAGTGTTGCCAACCCCATTCTCGCTGTCCCCAACCCCATTCCTGATGTCCCCAACCCCATTCCTGATGTCCCCAAGCCCATCCTCAGTGTCCCCAAGCCCATCCCCGCTGTTCCCAACCCTGTCCCTTCTGTCCCCAACCCCCACCTCCCCCTAACTCCCCTCCCCCCACAGTCTCCCTGTTCATCTCCACGCTGACCCCCAACATCCGCGGCCTCCTGGGGACCCCCCAGAGCCTCCACTGCGCCTTCGCCCCCTCCGAGGGTCCCTTCGGCCTCCAGTGGCTTCACCAGAGCCGGGGCCACACCCGGCACCTCCTGACCTTCGACTCCGCCACCTCCCGCGTCACCGGCGCCGCCCCGGGGGTCCTGCTGTTCCTGGGGGACCGGGACCACCCCCCTGATTTGGGGGACACCCAGGTGGGTGGGGTGGGGGAGGGGATGGGGGGGGTTCCTTGAGGGGTTGGGTCCTCCTGGCCACCAGGGGGTGTTGTGGGTGTGGGACTGTGTCAGTCCTCCCAGCCACCAGGGGGCGCCACAGTGATGGAATTGTGTCAGTCCTCCCAGCCACCAGGGGGCGCCACAGTGATGGAATTGTGTCAGTCCTCCAAGCCACCAGGGGGCGCCACAGTCATGGAACTGTGTCAGTCCTCCAGGCCACCAGGGGGCGCCACAATCATGGAACTGTCTCAGTCCTCCAGGCCGCAAGGGGGCGCCAGTCATGGAACTGTGTCAGTCCTCCCAGCCACCAGGGGGCGCCAGTCATGGAACTGTCTCAGTCCTCCCGGCCACCAGGGGGCGCCACTGACTCTGAACCTCTCCTTGTTCCTCCCAGCCACCAGGGGGCACCCTGGAGGTGTCGCTGCAGCTGCCGTCGCTCTCGGTGCCCGATGATGGCTCTTTCGTCTGCTCCGTGACCACGCCCCTGGGGCAGGTGCAGCAGGTGCTGCGGATGAACGTCATTGGTCAGTGCTGGGGATGAACTGGGAGGGACTGGGAAGGGGTGGGAGGACTCCCAGTGGCTCCCAGTATGTCCCAGTATGCCTCTCTATGGTCATACTGGGCTGGGAGAGTTCTGTAGGGTTTGTCTGGGATCATCAGAGGGTCTGGGGGGGCTCCCAGTGGCTCCCAGTATCCCACAAAGGTCGGTACTGGGATGACGAGGGGTCTGGGTGTGTCACTAGGATCCACCGTGGTCCATACTGGATCCATCTGGCCCCCATACCCAGCCCCAGCGCGACTCCCAGTCCCTTCCAGTCCCTCCCAGTTCCCTCCCAGTTCCCTCCCAGTCCATCCCAGTCCCTCCCAGTTCCCTCCCAGTCCATTCTAGTCCCTTCCAGTTCCATCCCAGTCCCCCCCAGTCCCTCCCAGTCCATCCCAGTTCCTCCCAGTTCCATCCCAGTCCATCCTAGTTCCATCCCAGTCCATCCCAGTCCCTCCCAGTCCCCCCCAGTTCCATCCCAGTCCATCCCAGTCCCCCCCAGTTCCATCCCAGTTCCCTCCCAGTTCCATCCCAGTCCCTCCCAGTCCCCCCAGCCAACCTCTCCCCCCATCCCCAGCCCCTCCTCGTGTGTCCCTGGCTCCGGCCGCGCTGTTCCCGGGGGTCCCGGCCGAGCTCCGCTGCGACGCTGTCGGATTCTTCCCTCCGGACGTGGAGATCCGCTGGGAACGGCGGCGCCGGGAGCGGCTCCAGGAGGAACCGGTGGAGCTCACCCAGAGCTCCAAACACCGGGAGCGGCTCCAGGAGGTACCGGTGGAGCTCACCCAGAGCTCCAAACACCGGGAACAGCTCCAGGAGGAACCGGTGGAGCTCACCCAGAGCTCCAAACACTGGGAACAGCTCCAGGAGGTACCGGTGGAGCTCTGGGTGAGCTCCAAACACCAGGAACAGCTCCTGGAGGTACCGGTGGAGCTCAGCCAGAGCTCCAAACACCAGGAACAGCTCCTGGAGGAACCGGTGGAGCTCACCCAGAGCTCCAAACACCAGGAACAGCTCCTGGAGGAACCGGTGGAGCTCACCCAGAGCTCCAAACACCGGGAACAGCTCCAGGAGGAACCGGTGGAGCTCACCCAGAGCTCCAAACACCGGGAGCGGCTCCAGGAGGAACCGGTGGAGCTCACCAGGAGCTCCAAACACCAGGAACAGCTCCAGGAGGAACCGGTGGAGCTCACCAGGAGCTCCAAACACCAGGAACAGCTCCTGGAGGAACCGGTGGAGCTCACCTGGAGCTCCAAACACCAGGAACAGCTCCTGGAGGAACCGGTGGAGCTCACCTGGAGCTCCAAACACCAGGAACAGCTCCTGGAGGTACCGGTGGAGCTCACCTGGAGCTCCGGGCACCGGCGGGCGGCCGATGGGACCTTCAGCCGCGGGGCCGGGCTGCGGGTGACGGCTGCAGAGCTCGGGGACGTCTACAGCTGCCTGGTGACACACCCGGCCTGGGCAACACCGAGGAGGTTCAGCGTGGCTGTGATGGGTGAGGGGACACCTGGGGGACATCTGGGGACATCTGGGGGACACCAGAATGGGGTTGGGGACACCTGGGGACAGCCTTAGGGACATCTGGGGACACCTGGGGACATTGGGGATGGAGTTGGGGACACCTGGGATGGGGTTTGGGGACACCTGGGGACATTGGGGACAGCCCTGGGGACACCTGGGGACATCTGGGGACATCAGGGACTTTGGGGATGGGGGTTGGGGACACCAGAATGGGGTTGGGGATATCTGGGGACACCTGGGGACATTGGGGATGGGGGTTGGGGACACCTGGGGACAGCCTTAGGGACATCTGGGGACACCTGGGGACATCAGGGATGGGGTTGGAGACATTGAGGATGGGGTTGGGGACATCAGGGACATTGGGGACATCTGGGGACACCTGGGATGGGGTTGGGGACACCTGGGGACAGTGGGGATGGAGTTGGGGACACCTGGGATGGGGTTTGGGGACACCTGGGGACATTGGGGACAGCCCTGGGGACATCTGGGGACACCTGGGGACATCAGGGGACACCTGGGATGGGGTTGGGGACACTTGGAGACATCAGGGATGGGGTTGGGGACATCTGGGGACATCAGGAATGGAGTTGGGGACACTTGGGATGGAGTTGGGGACACCTGGGGACATCAGGAATGGAGTTGGGGACACTTGGGATGGGGTTGGGGACATCAGGGATGTGGTTGGGGTCACCAGAATGGAGTTGGGGATACCTGGGGACATTGGGGACACCTGGGGACATTTGGGGACATCTGGGGACACCTGGGGACATTGAGGGCACTTGGGGACACCTGGGGACACCTGAGGACATCTGGGGATGGGGGTTAGGGACACCAAAATGGAGTTGGGGACATCAGGGATAGGGTTGGGGACATTGAGGATGGGGTTGGGGACACCAGAATGGGGTTGGGGACACCTGGGGACATTGGGGACATTGGGGATGGGGGTTGGGGACACCTGGGGACATTTGGGACAGCCCTGGAGACACCTGGGGACATCTGGGGATGGGGTTGGGGACATCTGGGGACAGCCTTAGGGACATCTGGGGACATCTGGGGACACCTGGGATGGGGTTGGGGACACCAGAATGGGGTTGGGGACAGCCCTGGGGACATTGGGGACATTGGGGATGGGGTTTGGTGACACCTGGGGACATTGGGAACAGCCCTAGGGACATTTGGGGACATCTGGGGACATGAGGGACTTTGGGGATGGAGTTGGTGACATCAGAAATGGGCTCGGGGACACCTGGAGACATCAGGGATGGGGTTGGAGACATTGAGGATGGGGTTGGGGACACCTGGGGACATCAGGGAGGGGGGTTGGGGACACCTGGGGACATTTGGGATAGGGTTGGGGACATCAAAAATGGGCTTGAGGACACCTGGGGACATCAGGAACGGGGTTGGGGACACCTGGGATGGGGTTGGGGACACCTGGGGACATTGGGGACAGCCCTGGGGACACCTGGGATGGGGTTGGGGACAGCTGGGGACATTGGGGACACCTGGGGACATTGGGGATGGAGTTGGGGACATCAGGGATGGGCTTGAGGACACCTGGGGACATCAGGGATGGGGGTTGGGGACACCTGAGGACATTGGGGACAGCCTGGGGGACACCTGGGATGGGGTTGGGGACACCTGGAGACATCAGGGACAGGGTTGGGGACATCAGGGATGGTGTTGGGGACACCTGGGACGGGGTTGGGGACACCAGGGGGTGTCACTGACGTGTCCCCAATGTCCCCACAGCCACCCCCGGGCCCAGCGTGGAGGACACGGCGGGGATGGCCTTGGTGGCCTTCGTCATCGCGGGGCTCTGCCTGCGCCTGTGGCCGGCCCCGGTGTGGGGACACTGATGGTGGCGGGAGTTGTTCCGGTGCCGTTATTAATGTTAATTTTTATTAATGTTAATTTTTATTAATTAATGATTTAAAAATTGATTAATTGGATTCGCCAGAAGCCTCGGCGCCATCTTTAATACAGGCAGGTTGTGCCCTCTTTTCCCGCTCGAAATCTCGCGAGGTTTCGCCCGAAGTCTCGCCGTCATCTTTAGTACGGGCGGGTTGTGCCCTTCTTTCCCCGCGCGAAATCTCGCGAGGTTTCGCCCGAAGCCGCGCCGCCATCTTTAGTACGGGCAGGCTTTGCCCTTAAGTAGCGTCCCCTTCTTTTCCCGCGCGAAATCTCGCGAGGTCTCGCTCGAAGCCGCGCCGCCATCTTTACTCCGGGCGGATTTTGCCCTTAAGCCACGCCCTCACTTCCCGCGGGATCTCGCGAGATCTCGCCTTGCCACGTTCCCGGGCTTTTGGAGGTACCGGAACGACCCCGGGAGGGACCCCGCGGATTTTGGGGCGATTTCGGGGGTTTTGAGAGGGTTTTGGGGGGTCCTGGAGGGTGCTGGGGGGGTGGAAAGGGTCAGGGAAAGGGTTTGGGAGGGGTACTGAGAAGGCGGGGTGGGGGTTGGAAGGGTCCTGAGGGGAATCTTGAGGTGGGGGTTGGGGGTCCTGAGGGGTTTGGGAGGATCCTGAGGGGGTTTGGGGGTCCTGAGTGGGCGCTGAGGGGATTTAGGGGTCCTGAGGGGTTTGGGAGGATCCTGAGGGGGTTTGAGGGGGGGGTTGGGGGTCCTGAGGGGGCTCTGAGGGGATTTGGGGATCCTGAGGGGTTTTGAACGATCCTGGGGGATTTTGGGGGATCCTGAGGGGTTTTGAAGGATCCTGAGGGGTTTGGGACGGCCCTGAGGGGATTTGAGGGGGGTTTGGGGGTCCTGAGGGGCTTTGGAGGATCCTGAGGGGGTTTGAGGGGGGGTTTGGGGGTCCTGAGTGGGTTCTGAGGGGATTTGGGGATCCTGAGGGGTTTGGGAGGATCCTGGGGGATTTTGGGGGGTCCTGAGAGAATTTGTAGGATCATGAGGGATTTTGGGGGGTCTCGGAAGCTGTTTGGGGGGTTCTGAGGGAATTTGGCAGATCCTGTGGGGACTTGGGGGATCCTGAGAAGATTTTGGGGGTGATATTTGGCTTCCTGAGATTTTTGGGGGGTCCTGAGGGAATTTGGGGGGTCTTGGGATGATTTTGGAGTTCTTGACAGGATGATTTTGGGGGGACCCTCCCCTATTAACCCTTTATTTTCCCTTCCAGGACCCCCCCCCTAAATTTTGCCCCCTCCCATGGGGCTCCCCTTCCTCATCCTCACCCTGCTGGTGCTGGGGCTGGGGGAGGGGCACCAGGACCCCCCCCCAGCCCCGGGGCACCCCCAGGATCCCCACCCCCACCTCTATGGGCACCCCAAAACCCGCCCGGACACCGCCCAGGTCTGGCTGCAGGTGAGAGCCCCCCAAAAAAATTCCCAAAATAGTCCAAAATCCTTCCCTAAATATCCTAAAATCTGCCTCAAAAATGACCCAAAATACCCTAAAAATCTTTGTTAAAAATGCCCCAAAATCCCTTTAAAATTATCACAAAAAATGACCCAAAGTACCCCAAATATCTTCCTTAAAAATGCCCCAAAATACCTTAAAAATTACCTCAAAAAATGGCCCAGAATGTCCTAAAAATCTCGCCAAAAATATTTTAAAATATCTTAAAAATTAGCCCAAAAAATGACCCAAAAGTCTCAAAAAATCCCCCAAAATTCACTAAAAATCCCCGAAAATGACCCAAAATGCCCTAAAAATCCCCCCAAAATTCATCCAAAATACCTTAAAATTTTCCCCCAAAACAGACTAAAATTTTTACCAGAAATGCCCCAAAATAACTGAAGTTTTTCTTTAAACCCCATTTTCTCCTCCCAAAATTCTCATTTTTAACCCAAAAATCCTCATTTTGAACCCTTTAAACCCCATTTTTAACCTTTTAAATCCCATGTTTAATCCTTTAAACCCCCGTTCCCCTCCTAAAATCCTCATTTTTAACCCAAAAATCCTCATTTTTAATCTTTTAAACCCCATTTTTCCTCCCAAAAATCCTCATTTTGAACACAAAAATCTTCATTTTTAACCCTTTAAACCCCATTTCTAACTCTTTAAACCCCATTTTTAACCTTTTAAACCCCATTTTTCCCTCCCAAAATTCTCATTTTTAAAGCAAAAAATCCTTATTTTTTCCCCCAAATCCTCATTTTTAACCCAAAAATCCTCATTTTTAACTCTTTAAACCCCATTTTTAACCCTTTAAACCCCATTTTTAACCCTTTAAACCCCATTTCCTCCTCCCAAAATCCTCATTTTTAACCCCAAAATCCCCATTTTTCCCCCAAATTCCTCATTTCTTTCCCCCCAATTTTCCCAAAATCCCATTTTTTCACCCCAAACAGACTCTGGGGGCGGCTCTGGGGGTGTCCCTGGCCCCACACCTGGTGCTGCTGTTGGTACCGGCGGATTCGGGGTCCCCCCAAATCCCACCTGGGACCCCCAAAATCCCCTCTGGGACCCCCAAATTCTCATTTAATCCCCCCCAAAAAAAAAAAAAAATCGCATTTTTAACCCTTTAAGCCCCATTTTTAACCTTTTAAACCCCATTTTTCCCTCCCAAAATCCACATTTTTAACCCAAAAAATCCTCATTTTTTAACCCTTTAAACCCCATTTCCCCCTCCAAAAATCTTCATTTTTTAACACAAAATCCTCATTTTTAACCCCAAAAATCCTCATTTTAAACCCAAAAATTCTCATTTTTTCCCCCAAATCCTCATTTTTAACCCTTTAAACCCCATTTTTAACCCTTTAAACCCCATTTTCCCCCCCTAAAATCCCCATTTTCCCCTCCCAAATCCCCATTTTTCCCCCCAAATCCTCATTTCTTTTTCCCCAATTTTCCCAAAATCCCGTTTTTTCCCCCCAAACAGACTCTGGGGGCGGCTCTGGGGGTGTCCCTGGCCCCACACCTGGTGCTGCTGTTGGTTCCGGCGGATTCGGGGTCCCCGCGGCGCCGGGGGTTGCTGCGGCTGTTGCTGAGCTTCGCCGCCGGGGGTTTGTTGGGTGACGCCTTCCTGCACCTCATCCCCCACGCCCTGGGTGCGTTTTGGGGTATTTTGGGTGTTTTGGGACATTTTGGGACATTTTGGGGTGTTTTTGGGTGTTTTGGGGGTTTTTTTGGGGTGTTTTTGGGTGTTTTGGGGGTTTTTTTGGGGTGGTTTTGGGGCTGTTGGGGGGCGGTTTTGGGGTGGTTTTGGGGCTGTTTGGGGGCAATTTTGGTATGGTTTGGGGTGGTTTGGGGCATTTTTTGGGGTGTTTTGGGACATTTTGGGTTGTTTTGGGACATTTTAGGATGTTTTGGGTTGTTTTGGGGTGGTTTTGGGGTGATTTTGGGGTGGTTTTTTGGGGCGTTTTTGGGGTGTTTTGGGATTTGCTGGGTGACGCCTTCCTGCACCTCATCCCCCACGCCCTGGGTGCGTTTTGGGGCATTTTGGGTGTTTTGGGACATTTTGGGGTGTTTTGGGGTTTTTTTTGGGGTGTTTTTGGGTGTTTTGGGGGTTTTTTTGGGGTGGTTTTGGGGCTGTTGGGGGGCGGTTTTGGGGTGGTTTTGGGGCGGTTTGGGGGCAATTTTGGTATGGTTTGGGGTGGTTTGGGGCATTTTTTGGGGTGTTTTGGGGTGTTTTTGGGGTGTTTTGGGACATTTTGGGTTGTTTTGGGACATTTTAGGATGTTTTGGGTTGTTTTGGGGTGTTTTTGGGGTGATTTTGGGGTGGTTTTTTGGGGCGTTTTTGGGGTGTTTTGGGATTTGCTGGGTGACGCCTTCCTGCACCTCATCCCCCACGCCCTGGGTGCGTTTTGGGGCATTTTGGGTGTTTTGGGACGTTTTGGGGTGTTTTTGGGTGTTTTTGGGGTGGTTTTGGGGTGGTTTTGGGGCTGTTGGGGGGCGGGTTTGGGGCGGTTTGGGGGCAGTTTGGGGCAGTTTTAGGGGGTCTTGGGGCGGTTTTGGGGTGGTTTTGGGGCTGGTTTTGGGTGTTTTGGGACATTTTGGGGTGTTTGGAGACATTTTGGGGTGTTCTGGGTTTTGGGGGTGTTTTTGGGTGTTTTGGGGTTTTTTTTGGGGTGGTTTTGGGGTGGTTTGGGGGTAGTTTTGGGAGTCTTGGCGCAGTTTTGGGGTCGTTTTGGGGCATTTTGGGGTGTTTTTGGGGTGTTTTGGGACATTTTTGGGGTGTTTTGGGACATTTTTGGGGGGTTTTGGGGGTTTTTTTGGGGTGTTTTTGGGGCTGTTGGGGGGCAGTTTTGGGGTGGTTTTGGGGCTGTTTGGGGGTAGTTTGGGGCAGTTTTAGGGGGTCTTAGGGCAGTTTTGGGGTCTTTTGGGGCATTCTTGGAGCTGTTTTGGGACATTTTGGGGTGGTTTTGGGACATTTTTGGGGTTTTTTGGGACATTTGGGGGTGTTTTTGGGGCTGTTGGGGCATGGTTTTGGGGTGGTTTTGGGGCGGTTTTGGGGTGGGTTTGGGGCAGTTTTAGGGGGTCTTGGGGCAGTTTTAGGGTGTTTTGGGGCTGGTTTTGGGTGTTTGGGGGTGTTTTGGGACATTTTGGGGTGTTTTGGGACATTTTTGGGTTGTTTTGGGACATTTTGGGGGTGTTTTTGGGGTGTTTTTGGGGCTGTTGGGGGGCGGTTTTGGGGTAGTTTTGGAGCTGTTTGGGGGCGATTTTGGTATGATTTGGGGCAGTTTTGGGGTGTTTTTGGGGCTGTTTTGGGGATTTTTGGGGTGGTTTGGGTTGGTTTTGGTTGTTTTGGGGGGTTTTTGGGGTGTTTTGGGGGGTTTTTAGGGCTGTTGGGGGGCGGTTTTGGGGTGGTTTTGGTATGATTTGGGGCAGTTTTGGGGTGTTTTTGGGGCTGTTTTGGGGATTTTTGGGGTGGTTTGGGTTGGTTTTGGTTGTTTTGGGGGGTTTTTGGGGTGTTTTGGGGGATTTTTAGGGCTGTTGGGGGGCGGTTTTGGGGTGGTTTTGGAGCTGTTTGGGGGCGATTTTGGGATGATTTGGGATGGTTTGGGGCGTTTTTGGGGTGGTTTTGGGGCAGTTTTGGGACATTTTGGGACATTTTGGGCTGGTTAGGGTTGTCTTGGGGTGGTTTTGGGGCTGTTTGGGGGTGGTTTTGGGGTGATTTGGGGGGATTTGGGGACACTTTGGGGACCCTTTTGTCCCCACAGCCCCCCACGAGCACCACGAGGGTCACGGCCACTCCCACCACGGGCACGGTGAGACCCTGGGGACACTTTGGGGACATTTGGGGACATTTTGGGTGGTTTGGGGACATTCTGGGGACGTTTGGGGACATTTTGGGAGGTTTGGAGACACTTTGGGGACATTTTGGGGTCATTTTGGGTGGTTTGGGGACACTTTGGGGACATTTTGGGGGGATTTGGGGCAGTTTTGGGGGGGATTTGGGGCATTTTGGAGGGTTGGGGACACCTTGGGGACACTTTGGGGACATTTTGGGTGGTTTGGGGACATTTTGGGTGTTTTGGGGTGATTTTGAGGGATTTGGGGACACTTTGGGGACCCCTTTTGTCCCCACAGCCCCCCACGAGCACCATGAGGGTCACGGCCACTCCCACCACTGGCACGGTGAGACCCTGGGGACATTTGGGGACATTTGGGGACATTCTGGGTGTTTTAGGGACACTTTGGGGACATTTGGCGGCATTTTGGTGACATTTGGGGGGGTTTGGGGACACTTGGGGGACATTTTGGGGGTGTTTGGGGCATTTTGGGGAGGATTTGGGGCAGTTTTGGAGGGTTGGGGACACCTTGGGGACACTTTGGGGACATTTTGGGTGGTTTGAGGTGTTTTTGGGGTGATTTTTGGGGATTTGGGGACACTTTGGGGACCCCTTTTGTCCCCACAGCCCCCCACGAGCACCACGAGGGTCACGGCCACTCCCACCACGGGCACGGTGAGACCCTGGGGACACTTTGGGGACATTTTGGGAGGTTTGGGGACACTCTGGGGACTTTTGGGGACATTTTGGGGACATTTTGGGTGGTTTGGGGACACCTTGGGGACATTTTGGGGGTGTTTGTGGCAATTTTTGGGGGGATTTGGGGCATTTTGGAAGCTTGGGGACACTTAGGGAACATTTTTGGACATTTTTGGGATATTTTGGGTGGTTTGGGGACACTTTGGGGACATTTTGGGTGGTTTGGGGACACTTTGGGGACATTTGGGGGGTTTTGGGACGGTTTTGGGGTGATTTTGGGGGATTTGGGGACACTTTGGGGACCCCTTTTGTCCCCACAGCCCCCCACGAGCACCACAAGGGTCACGGCCACTCCCATCACGGGCACGGTGAGACCCTGGGGACACTTTGGGGACATTTGGGGACATTTTGGGGACATTTTGGATTGTTTGGGCACATTTTGGGTGGTTTGGGGACATTTTGGGGACATTTTGGGGTCATTTTGAGGGGGTTTTGGGGGGATTTGGGGCATTTTGGAGGTTTGGGGACATTTTGGGTGGTTTGGGGACATTTTGAGGTCATTTTGGGGACGTTTTTGGGACATTTTGGGGCATTTGGGGACAACTTGGGGACATTTTGGGGGTGTTTTGGGGGGATTTGGGCACCCTGGGACACTTTGGGGACATTTTGGGACGGTTTTGGGGTGATTTTGGGGGATTTGGGGACACTTTGGGGACCCTTTTTGTCCCCACAGTCCCTCACGAGCACCACGAGGGTCACGGCCACTCCCACCACGGGCACGGTGAGACCCTGGGGACACTTTGGGGACATTTGGGGACATTTTGGGTGGTTTGGGGACATTCTGGGGACATTTTGGGTGGTTTGGGGACATTTTGGGCACATTTTGGGAGGTTTGGGGACATTTGGGGACATTTTGGGTGGTTTGGGACATTTTTGGGGACATTTTGTGGGTGTTTGGGGCATTTTGGGGGGGATTTGGGGCATTTCAGAGGGTTGGGGACACCTTGGGGACATTTGGGGACATTTTGGGTGGTTTGGGGACATTTTGGGGTCATTTTGAGGGGGTTTTGGGGGGATTTGGGGCATTTCAGAGGGTTGGGGACACCTTGGGGACATTTTGGGTGGTTTTGGGACATTTTGGGGTAATTTTTGGACATTTTGGGAGCATTTTGGGGGAATTTGGACATTTTGGGCACAACTCAAATCCCTTTTGGGGACATTTTAGAGGATTTGGGGACACTTGGAGGGATTTGGGGACACTTTGGGGACACTTTGGGGACATTTGGTGACATTTTGGTGACACTTTTTTCCCACAGACCCCCACCATGGCCACGCCCACCACGGTGAGACCCCCCAGGGTGACCTCGGTGTCATTTTGGGGACATTTGGGGACAATTTTGGGGCCATTTGGGATCATTTTGGGGACGATTTGGGGACACAGTGACAATTTGGGGACACTCAATGACATTTGGTGCCATTTTGGGTTCATTTGATGCCATTTTGGGTCTGTTTGGTGCCATTTTGGGGCCATTTTGGGACATTTTGGGTTCGTTTGTTGCCATTTGGTGCCATTTTGGGGCATTTTGAACCATTTTGGGCCATTTTGAGCCCATTTGGTGTCATTTTGGGTCCATTCAGTGCCATTTTGGGTCAGTTTGGAGCCATTTTGGGCCACTTTGGGGCCAATTTGGGCCATTTTGGGACCATTTTGGTGCCAATTTGAGCCATTTTGGTTAATTTTGGACCATTTTGGGGCATTTTGGTGTCATTTTGGGCCATTTTGGTGCCATTTGGAGCTATTTTAGTCCATTTTGGGCCACTTTGGGTCCATTTTGGTGCCATTTGAACCATTTTGGGCCATTTTGGGTCCGTTTGGTGCCATTTTGGGCCATTTTGGTGCTATTTGAACCATTTTGGTCCCATTTTGGATCCGTTTGGTGCCATTTTGGGCTATTTTGGTGCCATTTGAACCATTTTGGTGCCATTTTGGGCCATTTTGGGTCCGTTTGGTGCCATTTTGGGCCATTTTGGTGCCATTTGGTGCCATTTTGGGTCCGTTTGATGCCATTTGGTGCCATTTGGGTCCATTTTGGTGCCATTTTGGGTCCGTTTGGTGCCATTTTGGTGCCATTTGGAGCCATTTTGGGGCCATTTTGGGCCATTTTGGGTCCATTTGGTGCCATTTTGGTGCCATTTGGAGCCATTTTGGGTCCATTTTGGGCCATTTTGGATCCGTTTGGTGCCATTTTGGTGCCATTTGAACCATTTTGGTGCCATTTTGGACCATTTTGGGTCCGTTTGGTGCCATTTTGGTGCCATTTGGAGCCATTTTGGTGCCATTTTGGGCCATTTTGGGTCCATTTTGGGCCATTTTGGGTCCGTTTGGTGCCATTTTGGTGTCGCTGGCTCGGCAGGGCAGGCTCTGGCCGTGGGGCTCTGGGTCCTGGCAGGAATCGTCACCTTCCTCGGGGTGGAGCTGGGGGTCCGGCACTGCGGCGGCCACGGCCACGGCCACGGTGAGACGGGGGGGAAAAGGGGGATTTTGGGGGAAAAAACGGGGATTTTGGGGAAAAAAATGGGATTTTTGAGGGAAAAAATTGGGATTTGGGGGAAAAAATTGGAAATTTGGGGGAAAAATGGGGATTTGGGGAAAAAAATGGGATTTTGGGGAGAAAAATGGGATTTTTGGGGGCAAAAATTCGGATATTGGGGGTTTTAGGGCAAAGATTTGGAATTTGGGGGGACAAAAATTGGGGATTTGGGGAAAAAAATGGGGACTTGGGGGAAAAAAATGGGGATTTTGGGGAAAAAATGGGATTTTTGGCGGCAAAAATTGGGATATTGGGGATTTGGGGAGAAAAAATGGGATTTGGGGGGTGAAAAATGGGGGTTTGGGGGAAAAATTGGGATATTGGGGGTTTGGGGTCAAAAATTGGGATTCTTTGAGAGGGAAAAGGGATTTTGGGTGGATTTGGGGATGGATTTTGGGTGGATTTCGTTGGATTTTGGTGGATTTTGGGCAGATTTTGGTGGATTTTGGGCGGATTTGTGGGATTTTGTTGGATTTTGTTCCATTTTGGGTGGATTCGGGTGCATTTTGGTGGATTTTGTTGGATTTTGGGCAGATTTTGCTGGTTTTTGTTGGATTTCATTGGATTTTGTTGGATTTAATTGCATTTTGGGTGAATTTCATTGGATTTTGGGTGAATTTGGGGTTTTTTGTGGCGTCAGGCCACAAAGCCAAGCACAGCTCCAGCGAGGACGAGGCCGACGGTGACCCCGGGGCCACCAAAGCCACCAAGGGGACCAAGGGGACAAAAGCCACCAAGGCCACCAAGGGCCAGCACAGGAGGAGCCCGGACGGGGAGAGAGCCGGTGAGGGGGGATTTGGGGGAAATTTGGGGATTTTTGGAGGGGATTTGGGGATTTTTGGGGATTTTTGGAGGGCATTGGGGGACTTTGGGGGAAATTTGGGAATTTGGGGGATTTTTGGAGGGCATTTGGGGACTTTGGGGGATTTTTGGGGGGGATTTGGGGGCGATTTGAGGGGATTTGGGACATTTTGGGGGGATTTGGGGATTTTGGGGGGGATTTGGGGGCAACTTGGGGACTTTGGAGGGGATTTGGGGATTTTGGTGGGGATTTTGGGGGGGGATTTGGGGATTTTGGGAGATATTTGGGGACGTTTAGGGGAAATTTGGGGACTCTGGGGGGGATTTCAGGGGATTGGGGAGGATTTGGGGAATTTTGGGCGGAATTTGGGGACTTTGGGGGGCATTTGGGGACATTTTGGGCAGGATTTGGGGACTTTGGGGGTGATTTTGGGGGGATTTGGGGATTTTTGTGGGGTTTGGGGACATTTGGAGGGGATTTAGGGACATTTGGGGGGGATTTGGGGATGTTTGGAGGGGTTTTGGGGACATTTGGGGATTTTGGGGGGACTTGGGGAGGGTTTGAAGATATTTGGGGACATTTTAGGGGGATTTGGGGATTTTTGGGCAGAATTTGGGGACTTTGGGGGGGATTTGAAGGGAATTGGGGACATTTTAGGGGGATTTGGAGACTTTGGGTGGGATTTGGGGGCGATTTTAGGGGATTTGGGGATTTTTGGGCAGAATTTGGGGACTTTGGGGGCGATTTGAGGGGATTTGGGGACGTTTGGGGGTAAATTTGGGGTCACTTTGAGGGTAAATTTGGGGTCACTTCAGGGTCACTTTGGGGGTAAATTTGGGGTCACTTTGGGACCAATTTGGGATCACTTTGGGTGTAAATTTGGGGTCACTTCAGGGTCACTTTGGGACCAATTTGGGGTCACTTTGAGGGTAAATTTGGGGTCACTTCAGGGTCCCTTTGGGTGTAAATTTGGGGTCACTTTGGGACCAATTTGGCGTCATTTCGGAACCAGTTTGGGGTCACTTGGGGGTAAATTTGGGGTCACTTTGGGTGGAAATTTGGGGTCACTTTGGGACCAATTTGGGGTCACTTTGGGGGTAAATTTGGGGTCACTTTGGGACCAATTTGGGGTCACTTTGAGGGTATATTTGGGGTCACTTCAGGGTCCCTTTGGGTGTAAATTTGGGGTCACTTTGGGACCAATTTGGGGTCATTTCGGAACCAATTTGGGGTCACTTGGGGGTAAATTTGGGGTCACTTTGGGGATAAATTTGGGGTCACTTCCGGGTCAATTTGGGGGTCACTTGGGGCTGATTTTGGGCTTAATCTGGGTGATTTTTGGGCACAGCCATGGCGGTATCGGGGTACCTGAACCTGGCAGCCGACGCCGCCCACAACTTCACGGACGGGCTGGCGCTGGGAGCGGCGTTTTGGGGGAGCCCAGCCCGGGGAGCTCTGACGGCGCTGTCGGTGCTGCTGCACGAACTTCCCCACGAATTAGGGGACATGGCCCTGCTGCTGCGTGCCGGCTGCTCCAAGGGACAGGTGACAAAAAAATCCTGGAATTCGGTGAAAAAATCGGGAAAAAAAACGGGAAAAATCTGAGGGGAAAAAACAGTGCTGGAGGACCAACCATAGAGTTGGGTGGTGGGTGGGGCAGAGCGCCCTCAAGTGGTGGGTGTGGTCTCGGTGGTTACTTCCGGTGCCGCCATATTGGGAGGGGATTAATATGAGGCCACGCCCCTTTTGCGTGGCTCCGCCCACTTCTTTAAGCCACGCCCCCTTTCCGATTTTGGCGGGAATTTTGGGAAAAAATCCAAAGGATTTTTAAAGGGATTTTTGGGGGGGATTTTAAGGGAATTTTTAAGGAAATTTAGGGGAGATTTTTGGCGGTTTTGATGGAATTTTAGGGGGGGGAATTTGGGGGGAATTGCAGGAAAAAATTCCAGGAATTTTAAGGGAATTTCGGGCTGGATTTGGGGGGAATTCCGTGGGATTTCGGGAAAACTTTGAGGGATTTCGAGAGGGATTTTGGGGCTGGATTTTGGGGCAATTTTTGGGGATTTTGGGATGGATTTAGGGCTGAATTTGGGAGTATTTTTGCAGGATTTTGGGGCTATTTTTGTGAGATTTGGGGCTGGATTTGGGGTAATTTTACAGGATTTTGGGACCAATTTGGGGATAATTTTAACAGGATTTAGGGGTGGATTTGGGGTTATTTTTGTGAGATCTGGGGCTGGATTTGGAGTTATTTTTTTGGGATTTGGGGCCATTTTTGCAGGATTTTGGGACCAATTTGGGGATAATTTTGCAGGATTTGGGGTGGGATTTGAGATTGGATTTGGGAGTATTTTTATAGGTTTTTAGGACCAATTTGGGGCTATTTTTGCAGGATTTGGGGCTGGATTTTGGGATAATTCTGCAGGATTTGGGGCTGGATTTGGGGTATTTTTACAGGATTTTGGGACCAATTTGGGGATAATTTTGCAGGATTTGGGGGTGAACTTTGGAGCTGGAATTGGGGTATTTTTACAGGATTTTGGGACCAATTTGGGGATAATTTTTACAGGATTTGGGGCTGGATTTGGGGTATTTTTGTAGCATTTGGGCTGGGATTTGGGTCAGGATTTGGGGTTATTTTTATGAGATCTGGGGCTGGATTTGGGGTTATTTTTTGGGGGATTTTGGGCTGGATTTGGGGCTATTTTTGCAGGACTTGGGTCAGGATTTGGGGTTATTTTTCCAACATTTAGAGCTGGATTTTTTGGGATTTGATGCCATTTTTTTGGGAATTTTTTTGGACATTCCCATCAGGCCATGCTGCTTCAACTTCTGACCGCCGTGGCCGCCTTGGCCGGAGCCGCCTGCTCCCTTCTGGCGGAAGGTTCCGGAACCGGAGCCGTCTCCGGGATCCTTCCCTTCACCGCCGGCGGATTCATTTACCTGGGAACCGTCTCCGTGCTTCCCGAAATCCTCCGGAATTCCGGCCCCGCCCAGGCCCTGCTGCAACTCCTGGCGCTGCTGGCAGGCGTGGCCATGATGCTGCTCATCGCCCACTACGAGTAGGGAATTCCACCCCCAAAAAATTCCCAAAAAACACCCAAAAAACCCCCCAAAAATCCCCTGAAAATTCCCAAAAAATCCCCTGAAAATTCCCAAAAAATCCCACGAAAATTCGCAAAAAAATCCCACAAAAATTCGCAAAAAATCCCAAAATTCGCGGGATTTTTTTTGCCTTTCCTGAATTCATCCCCTTTTTAGGGACCAAAGCTAATCCTTGCCCCCCTCTACCCTCGATAAATATCGGGAGGTTTGGGGTTTGGCCAGAGAAAAGGGGAAATTGGGGGATTCTGTGGGAATTTTGGGAATTTGGAAGGATGTGGGGGGTGGGTGGAGGTTGGCGGGGGGGTTTTTTTTATTACTAATGATGGAGTTGTGGAGAATCATGATGGATTAAAATGTGAGGATGAGGACGAGACGAGAGCGTGGAATAAATTGGGGGAATGAGGGGGAAAAAAACCGGGAAAAAACAAAAAAAAACGGGAAAAAAAAACCCGGGAAAAAAAGGAAAAAATCAGAGGAAAAAAAATAAAGTGCTGGAGGACCAACCATAGAGTTGGGAGGGCCAGAGCGGCCCCTGGAGGCGCAGCTGCGTTCTCGGTGGTAACTTCCGGTTCCGCCATGTCGGGAAGGGCACTTCCGGTGCCGCCATGTTGGGAAGGTCAAACGGGAGGATTTTGGGGAATTTTTTTGGGATATTTTGGGGGTTTTTTGGGAATATTTTGAGGGAATTTTGGGAATGTTTTTGGGGAATTTTTTGGTGAAATTTGGGGGATTTTTGAGGAGATTTTGTGGATTTTTTTTGGACATTTTTGGGATTTTTTTTGTGGGAAATTTGAGGCATTTTGGGACCCAAATCCCCTCCCCCAATTTCTCACTGACACAAATCCCAAAATTTTTTTGCCGGAAAATTCCAAAAGGGGTGGGGGAGGGGATTTAGGATCGACCCCTCCCCCCCTCTCTTTATTGGGGAGACAGAATTCCAGAGGGAAAAAAAAAAGGGAATTTTGGGGGGATTTTAAGGGAATTTTGGGGGATTTGGGGTGGATTTTAAGGGAATTTTGGGGGGATTTTAAGGGAATTTTGGGGGATTTGGGGTGGATTTTAAGGGAATTTGGGGGGATTTTAGGGGGAGTTTGGAGAGGAATTTTGGGTGGAATTTTAAGGGAATTTTGGGGGAATTTTAAGGGGATTTTGGGGGAATTCCAGGGAAAATTTCAAGGAATTTCAAGGGGATTTGGGGTTGGATTGGGGGGCAATTCCCAGGATTTGGGGTTGGATTTGGGGGAAATTCCCAGGATTTGGGGCTGGATTTGGGGGGAATTCCCAGGATTTGGGGCTGGATTTGGGGGAAATTCCCAGGATTTGGGGCTGGATTTGGGGGGAATTCCCAGGATTTGGGGCTGGATTTGGGGGAAATTCCCAGGATTTGGGGTTGGATTTGGGGGGAATTCCCAGGATTTGGGGTTGGATTTGGGAGCAATTCCATGGGATTTGGGGCTGGATTTTGGGGTTGGATTTGGGGCTGGATTTGGGGGCAATTCCCTGGATTTGGGGTTGGATTTGGGGGCAATTCCCAGGATTTGGGGCTGGATTTGGGGGGAATTCCCAGGATTTAGGGCTGGATTTGGGGGCAATTCCCAGGATTTGGGGCTGGATTTGGGGGAAATTCCCAGGATTTGGGGTTGGATTTGGGGGAAATTCCCAGGATTTGGGGCTGGATTTGGGGGCAATTCCCAGGATTTGGGGCTGGATTTGGGGGGAAATTCCCAGGATTTGGGGCTGGATTTGGGGGGGACAATTCCCTGGATTTGGGGTTGGATTTGGGGGGGACTTCCCAGGATTTGGGGTTGAATTTGGGGGCAATTCCCAGGATTTGGGGCTGGATTTGGGGGAAATTCCCAGGATTTGGGGCTGGATTTGGGGGGGACTTCCCAGGATTTGGGGTTGAATTTGGGGGGAATTCCCAGGATTTGGGGTTGAATTTGGGGGGAATTCCCAGGATTTGGGGCTGGATTTGGGGGGAATTCCCAGGATTTGGGGCTGGATTTGGGGCTGGATTTGGGGGGAAATTCCCAGGATTTGGGGTTGAATTTGGGGGCAATTCCCAGGATTTGGGGCTGGATTTGGGGGGACAATTCCCAGGATTTGGGGCTGGATTTTAGGGGGAATTCCCAGGATTTGGGGTTGGATTTGAGGCTGATTTGGGAGAGGATTTGGGGCTGGATCTGGGAACAATTCCCGGGAATTCAGAGCAGGATCTGGGAACAATTCCTGGGATTTAGGGCTGGATCTGGGGACGTTTCCCAGGATTTGGGGCTGGATTTGGGGTTGAATTTGGGGGAAATTCCCGGGATTTGGGGCTGCATTTGGGGTTGAATTTGGGGGCAATTCCCAGGATTTGGGGCTGGATTTGGGGGGAATTCCCAGGATTTGGGGCTGGATTTGGGGTTGGATTTGGGGGCAATTCCCAGGATTTGGGGCTGGATTTGGGGGCAATTCCTGGGATTTGGGGCCGGATTTGGGGTTGGATTTGGGGCTGGATCTGCTAACAATTCCAGGAATTCAGGGCAGGAACTGGGGACGATTCCCGGGAATTCCGAGCTGGATCTGGGAACAGTTCCGGGAATTCAGAGCAGGATCTGGGGACAATTCCTGGGATTTGGGGGCAATTCCAGGAATTCAGAGCAGGATCTGGGAACAATCCCCAGGAATTCAGGGCAGGATCCGGGAACAATTCCAGGAATTCAGGGCAGGATCCGGGGCCGTTTCCCGGGAATTCAGAGCGTTCCGCGCTCCACGCGGGCGCGGCCGAGCTTCATCCCGCGGATGATGAGGACGGTGCCGGCGGCGATGCCGACGATGCCGACGGCCAAGCCCAGGGCGCAGATCGCCGTCTCCGTGGCCTCGGACGCCGGCGCCGGGATCTGGGGCTCTGGGAAAAGTGGGAATTCCAGGGAGATCCCAAAACCTTCCTCATCCTCGTCTTCATCCCGAAAACCCCTGAGTTCTTCCTCATCCCGAATTCTCGTCCCAAATCCTCATCCCGAATTCTTCCTTATTCCAAATCCTTCCATGTCCCAAATCCTCATCCCAAATTCTTGCTCTTCCTCTTCTTCCTCATCCCAAATTCCTTCTTCATCCCAAATCCTCATCCCAAATTCTTCCTCTTCTTCCTCATCCCAAATTCTTCCTCTTCCTTTTCTTCCTCATCCCAAATCCTTCATCCCAAATTCTTCCTCTTCCCGAATTATTTCCCATCCCAAATCCTCATTCCAAATTCTTCCTCTTCTTCCTCATCCCAAATTCTTCTTCATCCCAAATTCTTCCTCTTCCCAAATTATTTCCCATCCCAAATCCTTCCTCCCGAATTCTTCCTCTTCTTCCTCATCCCAAATCCTTCCTCATCCCAAATTCCTTCTTCATCCCAAATCCTCATCCTGAATTCTTCCTCTTCCTCCTCATCCCAAATTTTTCCTCTTCCCAAATTATTTCCTATCCTAAATCCTCGTCCCGAATTCTTCCTCTTCTTCCTCATCCCAAATCCTCATCCCAAATTTTTCCTCATCCCAAATTATTTCCCATCCCAAATCCTCATTCCAAATCTTCCTCTTCTTCCTCATCCCAAATTCTTCCTCGTCCCAAATCCTCATCCCAAATTCTTCCTCATCCCAAATTCTTCCTCTTCTTCTTCATCCCAAATTCTTTCTTCATCCCAAATCTTTCCTCATCCCAAATCCTCATCCCAAATTCTTCCTCTTCTTCCTCATCTCTCCCAAATAAATAAAAATAACCCCAAAAATTCCCAAAAACCCCCAAAAATTTCCCAAAAAAATAAAAAAAAAATTCCCAAAAAATTCCCAAAATTCCCAAAAATTCCCAGTTTTCCCCGGATTCTCATCCCAGTGCGTCACGCTGGCCTCGGCCAACCCCTCGTGCTCCACCTGGCAGCTCTAATAACCCAAATCCCAAAAAAATCCCAAAAAATCCCAAATAAATCCCAAAAAAATCCCCAGAAAACAAAAAAAATTCCCAAAAATTCCCAAAAAATTCCCCAAAAAATTCCAAAAAAATAAAAAAAAATTCCAAAAATTCCCAAAAATTCCCAATTTTCCCCGGATCCTCATCCCAATGCGCCACGCTGGCCTCGGCCAACCCGTCGTGCTCCACCTGGCAGTCGTAATAATCCAAATCCCAAAAAAATCCAAAAGAATCCCCAAAAAAATCCCAAAAAAGTTCCCAAAAAAATCCAAAAAAATTCCCCAAAAAAATCCCAAAAAATCACAAAAAATTCCCAAAAAATCCAAAAAAATTCCCCAAAAAATAAAAAAAAATTCTCCAATAATACCCAAAAAAATCCCAAAAAACTCCAAAAAAAATCCCAAAAACTCCCAAAAAAACCCAAAAAAATCCCCAGAAAACCCAAAAAAAATTCCTAAAAATTCCAAAAAAATCACAAAAAATTCCCAAAAAATCCCCAAGAATTCCCAAAAATATATTAAAAAAAAAAATTCCAATCATACCTAAAAAAATCCCAAAAAATTCCAAAAAAATCCCAAAAAATCTAAAAAAAATCCCAAAAATCCCAAAAAAATTTAAAAAAAAAAAAAAAATCCCAAAATTCCCCAAAATTCCCACTTTTCCCCGGATTCTCACCCCAGTGCACCACGCTGGCCTCGGCCAACCCCTCGTGCTCCACCTGCCAGCTCTAATAACCCAAATCCCAAAAAAATCCCAAAAATCCCCAGAAAACCAAAAAAAATTCCAAAAAAATTCCCAAAAAATTCCCAAAAAAAATCCCATAAAAATTCCCAAAAAAATCCCAAAAAATCTCCCAAATAAATAAAGAAAAAACCCCACAAAAAATCCAAAAAAATCCAAAAAAAATCCCCAAAAAATCCCAAAAATCCCCAAAAATTTCCCAAAAAAATCCCAAAAATTCCCAAAAAATTCCCAAAATTCCCAAAATTCCCACTTTTCCCCGGATCCTCAGCCCAGTGCACCACGCTGGCCTCGGCCAACCCCTCGTGCTCCACCTGCCAGCTCTAATAACCCAAATCCCAAAAAAATCCCAAAAAATCCTCAGAAAACCCAAAAAAAATCCTAAAAAAATTCAAAAAAATACCAAAAATCCCCAGAAAACCAAAAAAAATTCCCAAAAATTCCCAAAAATCCCCCCCAAAAATCCCAAAAAAATTTAAAAAAAAAAAATCCCCAAAAATCTCCCAAATAAATAAAGAAAAAACCCCACAAAAAATCCCAAAAAATCCAAAAAAATCCCCAAAAAATCCCAAAAAAATCCCAAAAAAATCCCCAGAAAACAAAAAAAAAATTCCAAAAAATTCCCAAAAAATCACAAAAAATTCCAAAAAAATAAAAAAAAATCCCAAAAAAATCCCAAAAAATCCCAAAAAATCCTTTAAAAAATCCCCAAAAAATCCCAAAAAAACCCAAAAATTTCCCCAAAAAATCCAAAAAAATTCCCCAAAATTCCCAAAATTCCCAAGAATTCCCACTTTTCCCCGGATCCTCACCCCAATGCGCCACGCTGGGTTCACTCAACCCCTCGTGCTCCACCTGGCAGTCGTAATAATCCCCGGGCTGGGGGATGAAGGGCAGGTAGGAGAATTTCCGGAATGTGTTATCCCGATCCGGATAAAAGGGAGTCTCCAACACCCCTTGGAATTCCGGGATCCCGTTCCGGAGCCATCGGAGCCGCAGCACCGGAGGCCAGAACTTGGAGACGCAGCAGATGAGGATGTTGGGATCGCCCAATTCCACGGCGTGTTTGGGGAAGAGCGCCACTTCTGGAGGAACTGGGAATGGGTTCATTGGGAATGGTTAATTGGGAATGGTTAATTGGGGATTGTTAATTGGGGATTGTTAATTGGGGATAATTGGGAATGGTTTATTGGGGATAATTGGGAATGGTTTATTGGGGATAATTGGGAATGGTTTATTGGGAATGGTGGGAATGGTTTGGAATGGTTTGTTTGGGAATGGTTAATTGGGAATGGTTTATTGGGAATGGTTTATTGGGAATGGTTTATTTGGGATAATTGGGAATGGTTAATTGGGAATGGTTTATTGGGAATGGTTTATTTGGGATAATTGGGAATGGTTAATTGGGAATAGTGGGAATGGTTTAGAATGGTTTGTTTGGGAATGGTTAATTGGGAATGGTTAATTGGGGATTATTGGGAATGATTTATTGGGAATGGTTTATTTGGAATGGTTTATTTGGGATAATTGGGAATGATTAATTGGGAATGGTTTATTGGAAATGGTTTATTTGGGATAATTGGGAGTGGTTAATTGGGAATAGTGGGAAAGGTTAATTTGGGATAATTGGGGATTATTGGGAATGGTTTATTGGGAATGTTGGAAATGGTTTGGAATGGTTTATTTGGGAATGGTTAATTTGGAATGGTTTATTTGGGATAATTGGGAATGATTAATTGGGAATGGTTTATTGGGAATTATTTATTGGGAATACTTTGGGACACACTGGGAAGGGAGGAGAATCCCAGTGGGAATGGCTTGGGAATGATTGACTGGAATGATTGGGAATTGGGGATAATTGGGAATAATTGGGAATAATTGGGAATAATTGGGAATAATTGGGAATAATTGGGAATTGGGAGGGGTTGGGGCGGATTCAGCCAAAATCCGGATCGGATCCAGCCGGGATTGGGGTGAAATCCCCAGGAATTGCACCAAAACCCTTGGAATTACACTAAAAAATCCCAAATTTCCCCCAAATCCCTCTGGAATTCCCTCCCAAAATAAAAACCCCTCCTCTTCCTCCTCCTCCCGCTCTCCGTTACCGCTGGGAATCCGGGAATTGTTGTAAGCGGCCATGGAATTTTCCAGGTTCTGTTTGTCGATGGCGATGTTCTGGAGCGCTCCCTGAGCCTCGAAACTGGTGAATTCCTGGAATTCCGGGAGCCTCCAAACGGTTTCCTCGTTTTCCACGTGGAAAATTTCGTCGCCGTCGAAGTCGAACATGAACTCGGAGCTGTCGATCCCGGAATCCAGGGATTTCTGGTAGAATTCCGTCTGGGTGATGGTGTGGCGCACTGGGAATGGGGAATTGGAAAGGGGAATTAGGAATTTCTGCTCAAAATCCTGGAAAATTTAGGAATTTATGCTTAAAAACCTGGGAAAATTAAAGATTTCTGCTCAAAATCCTGAGATTTTGGTGATTTTTCCTTAAAATCCTGGGAAATTTGGGAATTTCTGCTCAAAATCCTGGGAAGTTCAGAGATTTCTGCTCAAAAACCTGGGAAATTTAGGAATTTCTGCTCAAAATCTTTGGAAAATTAAAGAGTTTGGCTCAAAATCATTGCAAAATTCAAGATTTCTGCTCAAAATCCTGAGATTTTGGTGATTTTTCCTTAAAATCCTGGGAAATTCAGGCATTTCTGCTCAAAATCCCAGGAAGTTTGGGAATTTCTGCTCAAAATCTTGAGAAATTTTGGAATTTCTACCCAAAACCCTTGGAAATTGGGAATTTCTGCTCAAAATCCCAGGAAAATTGGGTATTTATGCTTAAAATCCTTGGAAAATTAAAGATTTCTGCTCCAAATCTTGAGAAATATGGGAATTTCTGCTAAAAAATCTGGGAAATTTGGGGATTTCTCCTTAAAATCCTGGGAAATTTGAGATTTCTGCTCAAAATCCTGGGAAGTTTGGAGATTTCTACTTAAAATCCTGGAAAATTAGAAATTTCTGCTCAAAATCCTGAAAAATTTGGTGATTTCTCCTTATAGTCCTGGGAAATTTGGGGATTTTGGTTCAAAATCCCAGGAAACTTGGGATATTTTGCTTAAAATCCCAGGAAATTAAAGATTTTGGCTCAAAATCCTGGGAAATTGGGAATTTATGCTCAAAATCCTGGGAAATTGGGGATTTCTACTCAAAATCCTTGGAAACTGGGGGCTTCTGATCAAAATCCTTGGAAATTTGGGGATTTCTGCTTAAAATCCCAGGAAAATTAAAGATTTTGGCTCAAAATCCTTGGAAAATTAAAGATTTCTGCTCAAAATCCTGAGAATTTGGTGGTTTATGCTCAAAATCCTGGAAAATTTAGGAATTTATGCTTAAAATCCTTGGAAAATTAAAGATTTCTGCTCAAAATCCTGAGATTTTGGTGATTTCTCCTTAAAATCCTTGGAGAATTGGGAATTTCTGCTCAAAATCCTGGGAAATTTTGGGATTTCTGCTCAAAATCCTTGGAAAATTAAAGATTTCTGCTCCAAATCTTGAGAAATTTGGGAATTTCTGCTCAAAAATTTGGGAAAATTGGGGATTTCTGCTCAAAATCCCTGGGAAAAAGGGGGTTGGGGACACAGAAACTCCAAAAATCCTGGGAAATTGGGATTTAAGACTCCCAGACCCCCAAAATCCCGGGATCAGGAGAATTCAGGAGGATCCACACCCCAAAATCCTGGAAAAAGAGGAAGTTTGGGCTCGCCCAGCCCCAAAATTCCAGGGAAAAGAGGATGTGAAAACACCAAGTTCCCCAAATTTTGGGAATGGGGGGGTTGGGAACGCCCAGACCCCAAAAATCCGGGAAAAAAGGGGATTTAGGCACTTCCAGAGCCTGAAAATCCTGGAAATTTTTAGTTTGGGAACACCCAAACCCTCAAAATCCTGGGAAAAAACAGAATTTAGGAATGCCCAGATCAACAAATTTTGGGTACAGGGGGGTTTGGACTCAAAAAATCCTGGAAAATAGGAATTTAGGCATTTCCAGAGCCCCAAAATTGTGGAAAAAAGAGGAATTTGGGCAATTCCAGAGCCTGAAAATCCCGGGAAAAGAAAATGTGGGAATTCCCAGTTCCCCAAATTTTGGGTACAGGGGGGTTTGGACACTCCCAGAGCCCCAAAATAAAAGGAAAAGAGGATTTTGGGCACCGAAATTCTGTAAAAATCCTGGAAATTGGGATTTGGGTACTCACAGAGCCCCAAAATCCTGGGAAAAAAAAGGGATTTGGGAATTTTCACATCCTGAAATTTTATGTACAGGGGGGTTTGGAGAATCCGCCCTCCCAAAATCTTTGGAATGGGTGGGTTTGGGAAATCCCTGCACCCCAAAAATGCTGGAAAAAGAAGAATTCGACCACACCCAAACCCCAAAAACTCGGAAAAGGAGGAAAAACCCAAAAAAATCACAAAGTTGGGACAAATCCTTTCCCGAAAAATCCCCAAAAATATCCCAAAAAAATCATCCCCACATTCCCGAAAATCCAAAGAACCCCAAATCCCAACCCAGACCCTCCAAGACCCCCCAAACCCCACCTTCGACCCCCCAAATTCCGGGCAGGGTCAGAAGCAGCAGCAGCAGGCGGGGGAGGATCGGGGATCCATCCATGGCTCCAGAAATTCCCGGGAATTCGGGAACGGTCGCTGCTGCTCCCACAAAAGCGGCGGCGAAATGGGGGGACCGGCAGTGGGGGCGAAGCACCCCAAAAAGCTCTCAGCCAATGAGAGAGAAGCGTCGCTTCCGCGTCATCGGTTGCCGGGTAGAGCCTTCAAAAAATGAGCCCTCATAAAAAATTCGGACCAATCAGAGAGCGGAGAGCTGGTGACTCATTGGTTGCTGGGTAGAGCTTCAGGTAAAACGTACCCCAAACAGAACGGGCCAATCAGACCGCGCAAAAAAAACTTCAGCCAATGAAAAAAAGGGAAAAACCAAGCCCAGCCTATCAAAGCGCGCCCGAAAATCACGGCCGACCAATCAGAGCGCGCGGGGTTAATGACCTGGAGTGGATGGGGAGCGGCGCTCCCAGTCCAGAGACGATCCTTGGTAGCCCGCGACCCCTGCCCGGCGCTGGCCATGGGGCGTGTGGCGGCTTGGGGGGCCCTACTGGTGCCACTGGTGCTGCTGGCAGCGGCCCCGGCTGCGGGCGAGGAGCTCTCGGGTGAGCGGGGCCGGGGGGGCGGGACGCGCTGTCCCGGGGGGAGAAGGGGGAAAATGGGGCGCTGCGAGCCCCGAGGTGAAGGGGGAAAAGGAGGGGACTCCCCGAAAGATGAGCGGGAGGGGCTGAGGGATGGCGGAGGGGGAGGGAGGGGAGGGAGAGGAGGGAGAGAGGGGGAAAAGGGGAGGGGAGACCCCAAAACTGAGCGGGAGGGGGCTGAGCTTTGGGAGAATTGGGTTCAAACGGTGGAGAAAAGGGAAAAAAGGGAGAAGGGGAGCCCCAAAGTGATTTGGGGCGCGTCTGGAAATGGCGGCGGGAGGGGATGCGGAAGGGGAAATGGCAGAAGGGCGGGGAGGAGGAGGAAGCGGCAGCGCGGGCAGGAGGGGCCCAGGGCGGGCGTGGGGCTCGGGGGGTGCGGAGCGCGGATCCGGGGCGGCTCCCGGAGCTCTGGGGGTGCTGGGGGGCTGTTCCTGAGCTGTGTCCGGCACATCCAGCGGTGTTCCAGGAGTTGGGTAAGTATGAGTGTCACTTCCTGAACGGCACCGAGCGGGTGAGGTTCGTGGCTAGGACCATCTACAACCGGGAGCAGTACACGCACTTCGACAGCGGTGTGGGGCTGTTCGTGGGGGACACCCCCTTTGGGGAGAAGGTGGCCAAGTACTGGAACGGCAAACCGGAAATACTGGAGCACGCTCGAACTGCGGTGGACTGGCTGTGCCGGCACAACTACCGGGTGGACAGCCCATTCACCGTGGAGCGCCGAGGTGAGCGTGGGGCAGAGCGCGTCCCCTCGGGCCCTGCCCTGCCAATGTCCCTGGAGCCCCTCAAAACCTCCCTGGCAATCGGCCCGGAGCCCTCGGCCCTCCCTGTGCCCATTCCCGGGGCCTCCTGTCCCTCCCAGTCCCTCCCAGTTTCTCCCAGTGCCTCCACAGTCCCTCCCAGTGCCACCACAGTCCCTTCAACTCCTTCCCAGTCCATTCCCAGTTCATTCCCAGTTCATTCTCACTTCACTCCAACACCTCCACCCTCTCCAGGTTCCCCCGAATCCATTCCCAGTCCCTCCCACAGCCCCGCGCTTCATTCCCAGTTCATCCCAGTGCCACCACAATCCCTCCAAATCCTTTCCAGTCCATTCCCAGTCAATCCCCAGAGCAATCTCACTTCACTCCTAGACGTCCTCCTTCTCTCACAGTGACACCTCATCCATTCCCAGTTCATCCCAGTCCATTCCCAGACCCTCCCAGTCCATTCCAGTGCAACTACAACCCCTCTCCCCTCTCTCCCAGTCCCTCCCAGTCCATTCCCAGTGTCTCTCCCCTCTCTCCCAGTTGTCCCCAGTCCATTCCCAGGGTCTCTCCCCTCTCTCCCAGAGCCCCCCAGCGTTTCCATCTCGCTGGTGCCCTCGAGCTCGCAGCCCGGGCCCGGCCGCCTGCTCTGCTCCGTGATGGATTTCTACCCTGCCGAGATCCAGGTGCGCTGGTTCCAGGGCCAGCAGGAGCTCTCGGAGCACGTGGTGGCCACTGACGTGGTGGCCAACGGCGACTGGAGCCAGCAGCTGCTGGTGCTGCTGGAAACGCCCCCCCGGCGCGGGGCCACCTACACGTGCCAGGTGGAGCACGTCAGCCTGGAGCAGCCCCTGAGGCGGAGCTGGGGTACGGGCCAGACACTGGGGGGGCCGGGAGAGGCACTGGGAGCGACTGGGAGGCAGTTGGAGATGGGCCGGGGTGAAGTGGGAGAGGGGCTGGGGGGTCCCGAAGGGCTGGGAAGGGCTCGGGAGGGTGTCGGGGAGGGTGGGATGGGGGTGCGGGGGTGCTGCTGGGCGCTGGGAGGGAGTTTGGGGGTGCTGGGTGGGAGTGGGAGGGATTGGAGGGAGGCGGGAGGGGCTGGGAGGAGATCGGGGATTGGAGAGCGGGGATTGGGATGAGGTTGGCTGTGCTGGGAAGGGACTGGGAGGGCTGTGGGTGAGTCGTGCTGGGGCTGGGAAGGGACTGGGAGAGGGTTTGGGGGTCCCGGGTTGGTGGGGGGAGCAGCTGGGAGGGGTGTGCGGGATGGTGAGAGGGACGGGAGGGGCTTTGGTGGGTCCTGGGGAGGCTGGGAAGGGACTGGGAAGAGATTTTGAGGGCTCCTGGGTGGGCTGGGGGTGAAGAAAAGGATGTTTGGAGCGTCTCGGGATGTCCGTGGGAGGTTTTTGGGGGTCTCCTGACCCCCTGGGACCCCCCAGAGATGCCGCCGGACGCCGGGCGCAGCAAGATGCTGACGGGGATCGGGGGCTTCGTGCTGGGCTTCGTCTTCCTGGCGCTGGGGCTCGGCTTCTACGTGCGCAAGAAGGTGAGGGGGGGTGCCGGGGGTGGTGTCCCGCCGTCCCCCGGAGCGTGTGCGCTCCCCCCGGGTCCCCCCAGCCCTTTGTCACCCCCTTTTCTCTGCCCACAGAGCTCCTGAGCCGCCGGCGGCCGCAGCCCCTCCCCGTGGCCTCGGGCCCGCCCGGGACCCCCCGCTCCGTCCCCGCGCTGATTTTGGGGGGTCCTGTGTCCCCCCTGCCCAGCCCCGCTGCCGCTCTGGCCCCGCCCGCCTGCTCCCAGTGCTCCCAATAAAGCTTCCCAGTTGGATGCGGGGCCCTTGCTGGCGGCGCTGGGGAGGGACTCGGGGGGCAGAAGGGGCCCGGCCGGGATGGGCAAAGGGGACCCCCGGCTGTCCCCGCCGTGTCCCCCCGCTCTGGGGGCCTCGGGAGGCGCCTGAAGCCCAGCCCGGCACCCGGGGAAGCCCAAAAGGCGCCGGGAGCCCCCGAAGCCGCCGGGGGCGTTTGGGGAATGATTTGGGAGGGGGCGAGCGGAGGGGGTCGGGCCCAGAGCCCAGCGCTGCCCCAGCCCGAAGCGGGCCGGCTCCATCCCGGCTGCGGGGGGCGGAGGGATCGGGAACCGGGGGAGGAGGAGGAGGAGGATGAAGGAGGCAAAGGAAGAGCGAAGAAGAGGAAAAGGACGGAGAGAGGAAGAAGAGAAGCAGTAAAAGCAGGAAATGGATGGAGGAAGAGGAGGAAGAGGAAGAGCTGCAGCAGAACCCCGCGGTTTCATCTCTCCCCATCCCCTGAAAGGACCCCTGGGACCCCCGAAATCCCTCTGGATCATCCCCCGGAACCCCGATCGGGCCAGGGAAGGGAAACCCCCAAAACCTCAAGACGGAGAGATCAGAGAGGGGGAAAATCCCGGGTGGATTTTTGGGCCGGATCGCGGTGATTTGGGGGCTTTTAGGGACACAAAACCCGCGGAGATTTCCAGAGCGCGACCTGGGCAGGAGGAAAATCCCCAGGGCAAGGCGATCCCACCTGGATTTTCCCTCAAAAACCGGGATTTGTCATTCCCAAAGTCCAGGAGGGGCGGCAAACCCAGCCCAGAACAAAAACCAAACCCACATTTTCTTGGGAATTCCGGAGTGAGGATCGGGAATTGACGGGAGGAGGAGGCAGAGGAGGAAGAGGAGGAGGAAGAGGAATAAGAGGAGGAGGAAGAGGAAGAAAAGAAGGAGGAGGGGGAAGAGTCGGGGTGGGTGTCCGGCGGTGCCGCGAGTGGCCCGAGTGCGGGCCGAGCTCCGTGCGCTGCTGCAGCTGCATCCCCCGCGGGAGCCCCCGCGCTGGATCATCCCCGGGGAGCCGCGGGGCGCAGAGCCCCGCTCGGGGGGATCCCCGCTGCCTGCGGGAGGCCTCGCAGGGATTTCCTTCCCGGCCGGGCCGCCCTTTGCCCAGGGATCTGGGCCGGTGCCCGGCCCCAGCCAGGAAGCCTCGCTGCCATTTGCTGGGCCCCGCGCGGCTGCGGCCGACAGCGACAGAGCGCCCTGGGTGCCATCGGCCACCCCTCAGCCCATTGCTGGCCACCCCTCAGCCCATTGCTGGCCACCCCTCAGCCCATTGCTGGCCACACCTCAGCCCATTGCTGGCCACCCCTCAGCCCATTGCTGGCCACCCCTCAGCCCATTGCTGGCCACCCCTCAGCCCATTGCTGGCCACACCTCAGCCCATTGCTGGCCACACCTCAGCCCATTGCTGGCCACCCCTCAGCCCATTGCTGGCCACACCTCAGCCCATTGCTGGCCACACCTCAGCTCCCCGCACCCCAAACTTGACCCCACCCACCCCCCAAAAATCCCCACCCTTGGGTTGGGGCGTGTTGGAAAAATCTGAGCCAATCAGCATCGAGCGTTGAGGCGGTGCAGCCAATGAGAGCGCGGGGCGTTTGGCGCCTCATCGGTTGCCGGGTAGAGCCTGTGGGAAATGGCTCCCCAAAAGTTCGTCCAACCCTTCTTCTTCCGCCTCCTCCTCCTCTTCCTCCTCCTCCTCCTCCTCCTCCCCCGGTTCCCGATCCCTCCGCATCCCGCGCTCGGAGCTGGGATGGAGCCGCGGTTCCCCATTGCCGATCCCGGCCGGACCCCTTCGGCCCCCCCGAGTCCCTCCCCAGCGCCGCCAGCAAGGGCCCCGCATCCAACTGGGAAGCTTTATTGGGAGCACTGGGAGCAGGCGGGCGGGGCCAGAGCGGCAGCGGGGCTGGGCAGGGGGGACACAGGACCCCCCCAAAATCAGCGCGGGGACGGAGCGGGGGGTCCCGGGCGGGCCCGAGGCCACGGGGAGGGGCTGCGGCCGCCGGCGGCTCAGGAGCTCTGTGGGCAGAGAAAAGGGGGTGACAAAGGGCTGGGGGGACCCGGGGGGAGCGCACACGCTCCGGGGGACGGCGGGACACCACCCCCGGCACCCCCCTCACCTTCTTGCGCACGTAGAAGCCGAGCCCCAGCGCCAGGAAGACGAAGCCCAGCACGAAGCCCCCGATCCCCGTCAGCATCTTGCTGCGCCCGGCGTCCGGCGGCATCTCTGGGGGGTCCCAGGGGGTCAGGAGACCCCCAAAAACCTCGCACGGACACCCCGACACTCTCCAAACACCCTTTTCTTCACCCCCAGCACACCCAGGAGCCCCCGAAATCTCCTCCCGCTCCCTTCCAGTCTCCCCAGGACCCACCAAAGCCCCTCCTGTCCCTCTCACCATCCCGCACACCCCTCCCAGCTGCTCCCCCACCAACCCGGGACCCCCAAACCCTCTCCCACTCCCTTCCCAGCCCCAGCACCACTCACCCACAGCCCTCCCAGTCCCTTCCCAGCACAGCCAACCTCATCCCAATCCCCGCTCTCCAATCCCCGATCTCCTCCCAGCCCCTCCCGCCTCCCTCCAATCCCTCCCACTCCCACCCAGCACCCCCAAACTCCCTCCCAGCGCCCAGCAGCACCCCCGCACCCCCATCCCACCCTCCCCGACACCCTCCCGAGCCCTTCCCAGCCCTTCGGGACCCCCCAGCCCCTCTCCCACTTCACCCCGGCCCATCTCCAACTGCCTCCCAGTCGCTCCCAGTGCCTCTCCCGGCCCCCCCAGTGCCTGGCCCGTACCCCAGCTCCGCCTCAGGGGCTGCTCCAGGCTGACGTGCTCCACCTGGCACGTGTAGGTGGCCCCGCGCCGGGGGGGCGTTTCCAGCAGCACCAGCAGCTGCTGGCTCCAGTCGCCGTTGGCCACCACGTCAGTGGCCACCACGTGCTCCGAGAGCTCCTGCTGGCCCTGGAACCAGCGCACCTGGATCTCGGCAGGGTAGAAATCCATCACGGAGCAGAGCAGGCGGCCGGGCCCGGGCTGCGAGCTCGAGGGCACCAGCGAGATGGAAACGCTGGGGGGCTCTGGGAGAGAGGGGAGAGACACTGGGAATGGACTGGGGGCAACTGGGAGAGAGGGGAGAGACACTGGGAATGGACTGGGGGCAACTGGGAGAGAGGGGAGAGACACTGGGAATGGACTGGGATGAACTGGGAATGGATGCGGTGTCACTGTGAGAGAAGCAGGACCTCTTGAATTGAAGTGAGTTTTCTCTGGGAATAGACTGGGAATGGATTGGAAGGAGTTGGAGGGTTTGTGGTGGCACTGGGATGAACTGGGAATGAAGCGCGCGGCATTGGGAGGGACTGGGAATGGACTGTGAGAGACCGGGAATGGATTCGGGGGAACCTGGAGATGATCGTGGTCTTAGAGTGAAGTGAGAATGAACTGGGAATGAATTCGGAATGGACCCGAAAGGAACTGGGAACGGATTGTGAAGGATTTAGAGGGACTGTGGTGGCACTGGGAGGGACTGGGAGTGGACTGGGAAGGGGTTTTTGGGACTGTGGTGACATTAGGATGGACTGTGGTGGTACTGGGAGGGGCTGTGGTGGCACTGGGAGGGACTGTGGTGGCACTGGGATGAACTGGGAATGAAGCGCGCGGCACTGGGAGGCCGAGTCCGGCGCGGGGCGCTCGGCGCTGAGGATCTGCCCGGCAACAGATGAGTCATCAGAGACACGCGCGCTGATTGGCTGGAGAGCGGGAGCAGAACGCGCGGCCCAGATGGAGATGCGGGGGGCACTGGGAGATACTGGGCGGGACTGGGAGGGCCAGGAGGCGCCGGGGATGGGCACAGGGAGGGCCGAGGGCTCGGGGCCGATTGCCAGGGAGGTTTTGAGGGGCTCCAGGGACATTGGCAGGGCAGGGCCTGAGGGGACACGCTCTTCCCCCCCTCACCTCGGTGCTCCACGCTGTACGGAGTGACCCCCAGGTAGTTGTTTCGGCAGTAACTGTCCACCGCAGTCCGATAGTACTCCAGTGTTTCTGGTTGGCTGTTCCAGTGGTTGGCCAGCTTCTCCCCACGCGGGGTGTCCCCCACGAACAGCCCCACATCGCTGTCGAAGTGCACGTACTGCACCCGGTTGTAAATGAACCTGTCCACGAACCTCACTTGCTCGGTGCCATTTATGAAGTGACATTCCGTCTTACCCAACTCCTGGAACACCCCTGGATGTGCCGGACACAGCTCGGGGGAGCCACCCCAGAGCTCCGGGAGCCGCCCCGGATCCGCGCTCCGCACCCCCCGAGACCCACACCCGCCCTGGGCCCCTCCTGCCCGCGCTGCCGCCTCCTCCTCCCCGCCCTTCTGCCATTTCCCCTTCCGCATCCCCTCCCGCCGCCATTTCCAGACGCGCCCCAAATCACTTTGGGACTCCCCTTCCCCTTTTTTTCCCTTTTCTCCATCTTTTGAACCCAATTCCTCCAAAGCCCAGCCCCCTCCCGCTCAGTTTTGGGGTCTCCCCTCCCCTTTTCCCCACTTTCCCCCTCTCTACCTCCCCTCCCTCCCCCTCCGCCATCCCTCAGCCCCTCCCGCTCATCTTTCGGGGAGTCCCCTCCTTTTCCCCCTTCACCTCGGGGCTCGCAGCGCCCCATTTTCCCCCTTCTCCCCCCGGGCCAGCGCGTCCCGCCCCCCCGGCCCCGCTCACCCGAGAGCTCCTCGCCCGCAGCCGGGGCCGCTGCCAGCAGCACCAGTGGCACCAGTAGGGCCCCCCAAGCCGCCACACGCCCCATGGCCAGCGCCGGGCAGGGGTCGCGGGCTACCAAGAAGCGGCTCTGGGCTGGGAGCGCCGCTCCGGAGCAGGGCGGGCTCAGCAGCGCCGCGCGCTCTCATTGGCTGAGAGCACTTTTGGGGAGCCATTTCCCACAGGCTCTACCCGGCAACCGATGAGGCGCCAAACGCCCCGCGCTCTCATTGGCTGCACCGCCTCAACGCTCGATGCTGATTGGCTCAGATTTTTCCAACACGCCCCAACCCAAGGATGGGGATTTTTGGGGGGTGGGTGGGGGCAAGTTTGGGGTGCGGGGAGCTGAGGTGTGGCCAGCAATGGGCTGAGGGGTGGCCAGCAATGGGCTGAGGGGTGGCCGATGGCACCCAGGGCGCTCTGTCGCTGTCGGGCGCAGCCGCGCGGGGCCCAGCAAATGGCAGCGAGGCTTCCTGGCTGGGGCCGGGCACCGGCCCAGATCCCTGGGCAAAGGGTGGCCCGGCCGGGAAGGAAATCCCTGCGAGGCCTCCCGCAGGCAGCGGGGATCCCCCCGAGCGGGGCTCTGCGCCCCGCGGCTCCCCGGGGATGATCCAGCGCGGGGGCTCCCGCGGGGGATGGAGCTGCAGCAGCGCACGGAGCTCGGCCCGCACTCGGGCCACTCGCGGCACCGCCGGACACCCACCCCGACTCTTCCTCCTCCTCCTCCTCCTTTTCTTCCTCTTCCTCCTCCTCTTATTCCCCCTCCTCTTCCTCTTCCTCCCGTCAATTCCCGATCCTCACTCCGGAATTCCCAAGAAAATGTGGGTTGGTTTTTTGCCCTGGGCTGTGTTTGCCGCTCCTCCTGGACTTTGGGAATGACAAATCCCGGTTTTTGAGGGAAAATCCAGGTGGGATCGCCTTGCCCTGGGAGGTTCCTCCTGCTCAGGTCCCGCTCTGGAAATCTCCGCGGGTTTTGTGTCCCTAAAAGGCCCCAAATCACCGCGATCCTGCCCAAAAATCCACCCGGGATTTTCCCCCTCTCTGATCTCTCCGTTTTGGGGTTCTGGGGGCTTCCCTTCCCTGGCCCGATCGGGGTTCCGGGGGATGATCCAGAGGGATTTTGGGGGTCCCAGGGGTCCTTTCAGGGGATGGGGGAGGGGAAACCGCGGGGTTCTGCTGCTGCTCTTCCTCTTCCTCCTCTTCCTCCATCCATTTCCTGCTTTTGCTGCTTCTCTTCTTCCTCTCTCCGTCCTCTTCCTCTTCTTCGCGCTTCCTTCTTCTTCCTCCTCCTCCTCCTCCTCCTCTTGGTTCGGTCCCGGTGCCCCCTCCGCGCCCCCTCCCCAAATTCCCGAAATTCCCAAATTCCCCCCCTCGGTTCCCCCTGGGAGCGCCGGGATTTGCTGATCTGCCCGGTAACTGATGAGTCATCGGCTCCGCGGTCTCTGATTGGCTGATTTTTTTCCCGGGTCCTTTTTGCTTTGGGGCGGAATTCCCTGTAAGGGGATGATCCCAAATATTCCCAAAATTTGGGAATTTCGACTTTTCCCACCCCCTGGAATTGGTTTAGGAACTCGGGATGATTCCAAATATTCCCAAAATTCATGAATTTGACTTTTCCCACCCCTCTGGAAGCTCAAGACAATCCCAAAGATTCCCAAAATTTGGGAATTCGACTTTTCCCATCCCTTGGGAGCTCAAAATGATCCCAAATATTCCCAAAATTCGGGGATTTGACTTTTCCCACCCCCCCTTTGGAAGCTCAAGATGATTCCAAATATTCTCAAATTTTGGGAATTTCAGCTTTTCCCAACCCTTGAGAGCTCAAAATGATCCCAAATATTCCCAAAATTCGGGAATTTTGACTTTTCCCATCCCCTGAAATGGGTCTGGAATTTGGGATGATCCCAAATGTTCCCAAAATTCGGGAATTTGGTCTTTTCCCATCCCTTGAGAGCTCAAAACGATCCCAAATATTCCCAAAATTCGGGAATTTCGCTTTTCTCCCCGCCTGGAAACGCAAAAAGATCCCAAATATTCCCAAAATTCGGGATTTTGACTTTTCCCACCCCCTGGAAACCCAAAAAGATCCCAAATATTCCCAAAATTTGGGAATTTTGACTTTTCCCACCCACTGAAATGGGTCTGGAATTTGGGATGATCCCGAATATTCCCAAAATTTGGGAATTTGGCCTTTCCCAGCCATTTTGGAAGCCCAAAAATATCCCAAATATTCCCAAAATTCAGGAATTTCGCCTTTTCCCAACCCTTGGGAGCTCAAAATGATCCCAAATATTCCCAAAATTTGGGAATTTCAGCTTTTCCCAATCCCTGGAATTGGTTTGGGAGCTCAGAACGATCCCAAATATTCCCAAAATTTGGGAATTCCGGCCCGGATCCGTCAGAATCAGCGGGAAAATCGAGTTTTCAACTGGAATAATATTTTCTTTATTTACACTTTTCCAAGAATTCCAAAGGATTTTTTTTTTGTGTTTTTTGTGTTTTTTCCATCGTTTTTTTGGAATTTTTTTGGGGAATTTTTTTCCTTTTTTTTTGGTTTTTTTTCTGTTTTTTTTTTGTAGGAAAACCCAAAAAACTGGAAAAAAAAAAACAACAAAAAACCACCACGAATTCTAAAAGGGCTACGAGGAGAGGGGGGAAAAATGGGAAAGGAGGAGGAGGAAAAATGGGGGAAAAAGGAAAAAAATCGGGAAAAAAAATTCCCAAGAAAAGGAAAAAAAATGGAGAAAAAAAGGGGAAAAATTGAAAAAAAATTGGGGAAAATTTGGAAAAAAATGGGGAAAAATTTGAAATAAAATGAGAAAAAATTGGAAATAAAACTGGAGGAAAATTGGAAATAAAATTGGGGAAAATGGAAAAAAAAATGGGAAAAAATTTGGAAAAAAATGGGGAAAAATGAAAAAAAATTGCAGAAAAATTGAAAAAAAATGGGGAAAATTTTTTAATAAAATGGGGAAAAATGAAAAAAAAATTGGGGAGAAATTTTGAAAAAAACTGGAAAAATTAAAAAAAAAAGGGAAAAAAAATCAGGAAAAATTTAAAATAAAATTGGGAAAAAATCAAGAAAAAATTGGGAAAAATTGAGAAAAAAATTGGGGAAAATTAAGAAAAAAATGGGGAAAAATTAAAAGAAAATCGGGAAAAATTTGAAAAAAAAATGGGAAAAATTAAAAATAAAATAGGGAAAAATTTAAAATAAAATGGGGAAAAATTTGAAATAAAATGGGAAAAAATTAAAATAAAATTTGGGAAAAATTTAAGGAAAAAATTGGGGAAAATTTAAGAAAAAATCGGGAAAAATTAAAAAAAAATTCGGGAAAAATTAAGTTTAGAAAATCAGGAATGAAAAGAAATCAAATTCCAAGATAAAAAATTCCCAACCCCTCCCCCTTTTCCCGGGATTTTTTTTTTTTCCTGGAAAAGTTGGAATTTTCCCGAGGTTTTTTTTTTTTTTCCCCTCCCCCCACAACATTCCCAGTAAATAAATTAATTCCAAATTTCTTGGGGAAAAAAGGGAATTTTTCCGGGTTTTTTTGGGGAAAAAAAGGGAATTTTGTCTTTTTTTTTGGGAAAAAATCCCAAAATTTTTTGGGTTTATTTTGAGAAAAAAAAAGGAATTTTTCCAGGTTTTTTGGGGAAAAAAAAGGGAATTTTTCCTTCTTTTTTTTGAGGAAAAATAAGAATTTTGTCCTTTTTTGGGGGGGAAAAACCCCAAAATTTTTCAGGTTTGTTTTGAGAAAAAAAAAAGGGAATTTTTCCAGGTTTTGTCTGGGAAAAAAGGGAATTTTCGCAGGGTTTTTTGGGAAAAAAAGGGAAATTTTCCGATTTTGAGAAAAAAAAGGCGAATTTTTTCTTTTTCTTTGAGAAAATAAAAAAGGAATTTTTTGGATTTATTTTGAGAAAAGAAGGGAATTTTTCCAGCTTTTTTGGGAAAAAAAAAGGAATTTTTTGAGGGTTTTTTTGGGGCAAAAAAAGAAAAGTTTTTACTTTTTGGGGGAGGATAAAAAGCAAATTTTTCCTTTTTTTTTTTGACGAAAAAATGAGAATTTTTACAGTTTTCTGGGGGAAAAAAAGGTGAAAATTCCCCCAAAATATCCCAAATATTTTATTTTTCTTTTCCTTTTTTTCCCCCTTTCCCTCCAAATTGGTGGAATTTTTTCCAATTTTTCCCGATTTTTTTGGCATAAAAAAAAAATTATTTTAAGGATTTTTATTTAATTTATTTCCTTTCCTTTCCCTGTTTTTTTTTGGGAATTTTTTTTCCTTAAAAAAACCTCATTTGGATTCAAAATTCCCATTTTTCCTTGGAAAAAAAATTCCAGGAAAAAAAAAAACAACCAAAAAACCCCAAAACCACCCAAAAAAATTCCCCAAAACACCCAAAAAAACCCGGGAAAAAAAACAGGAATGGGAAAAATCCCAAATATTCCCAGAAAAATCTGGGAATTCTTCCCAGTTCCTCGAAATCCATTCAGGGGAAGGAAAAATTGGGAATTTTCCAATTTTTTTTTCCTTTTTATTCCCAAGTTTTTCTCGTTTTTTCCACTTTTTTTTGTCCTTTGGGAATTTTTCCAGGAATTTCCCGGAGTTTTTTTTTCCCAGGTTTTTTTTTTCCCAAAGTTTTTCCAGGATTTTTTTTCTCTTCTTTGTTCCCAAAATTCCTCATTTTTCCAAGATTTTTCCTGGAATTTTTCCCAGAATTTTTCCTGGAATTTTTCCAAGGTTTTCCCAGAATTTTTCCAAGTTTTTTCTGGAATTTTCCCAAGATGTTTCCAAGTTTTTTTCCGGAATTTTCCCAGGGTTTTTCCTCGAATTTTTCCCGGAATTTTTCCAAAATTTTTCCAAGATTTTTCCCAGAATTTTTCCGAAGTTTTTCCTGCAGTTTTTCCAAGGTTTTTCCTGGAATTTTTCCCGGAATTTTTCCAGGGTTTTCCCAGAATTTTTCCAAGTTTTTTCTGGAATTTTCCCAAAATGTTTCCAAGTTTTTTTTCCCGAATTTTTCCAAGATTTTTCCTGGAATTTTTCCTGGAATTTTTCCAAGGTTTTTCCAAGATTTTTCCTGAAATTTTCCCGAAGTTTTTCCTGGAATTTTTCCAAGGTTTTTCCCAGAATTTTTCCCAGAATTTTTCCAAGGTTTTCCCCGAATTTTTCCAAGATTTTTCTGGAATTTTCCCAAGGTTTTTCCTGGAATTTTTCCCTGAATTTTTCCAAGGTTTTTCCAAGACTTTTCCTGGATTTTTCCCCAATATTTTTCAAAGCTTTTTCCTGGAATTTTCCCAGAATTTTTCTGAAGTTTTTTCCTGGAATTGTCCCAGAATTTTTCCAAGGTTTTTCCGGGAATTTTCTCCTGGAATTTTCCCATTTCCGGTCGTTTCCTCCACAAATTTTTCCTTTTTTGAATTCCAACTCTTCGTTTTTCCAGCGTTCTTTTCCAGGATTTTTTTCCTCTTCTTCTCTCCAGGAATTTTTTCTTTTCCATGGAATTTTCAGTGGAATTTTTTGATCTTAAAATTCCCAATTTTTTATTTTATTTTCCATTTTTTTCTTCTTTATTTTCCCATTTTTTCCCCAATTTTCTTTTTTTTCCCAATATTTTTTCCTGATTTATTTTTCCAATTTTTTCCCCCCAATTTTTTTTCTGATTTTCTTTTTTCCCAAATTTTTTTCTCCCAAATTTTTTTTCCCCCAAATTCTTTTTCCTCCCAATTTTTTTTTCCCATTTTTTTTTCCTGGGAATTTTTTTTTCTGGGAATTTTTTTCTTCTGGGAATTTTTTTTCCCGATTTTTTTTTCTCCAAATTTTTTTTCTGGGATTTTTTTTGTGGGAATTTTTTTTGTTCTGGGAATTTTTTTTTCCAAGAATTTTCTTTTTCCACATTTTTTTTTCTCCCATTTTTTTTCCCCGGGAATTTTTTTTTCTGGGAATTTTTTTTTCTGGGAATTTTTCTTGTTCTGGGAATTTTTTTTTCTGGGATTTTTTTCCCAGGGAATTTTTTTTTTCCAGGAATTTTCTTTTCCCTGTTTTTTTCCAAACTCCCAATTTTTTTTTTCCTGTGAATTTTTTTTTCTGGGATTTTTTTTTTCTGGGATTTTTTTTCCCTCTGAAAAATTTTCTTTTTCTGGGATTTTTTTTCCCCATTTTTTTCCCCATTTTTTCTGGGAATTTTTTCTCCAGAATTTATTTTTCCACACTTTTTTCCAAAAACTTTTCCTCCAGGATTTTTTTCCAATAATTTTTTTCCCAGGAATTCTTTTCCCCATTTTCCCCCATTTTCCTTCTCCCAATTTATTTTTTCCTTTTCCAGGTATTTTTTTTTCTGGGAATTTTTTCTCCGGGATTTTTTTTATACACAATTTTCCTCCACCACATTTTCTTTCTTCCAGGAATTACATTTTCCCAAGAATTCCACGTTTTTCCCGAGAATTCCGCATTTTTTCCCGGGAATTCTGCCTTTTTCCTGGTAATTCCGCGTTTTTCCCAGGAATTCCGGGGTTTTCCTGGGAATTTCATGTTTTTTCCCAGAATTTCATGTTTTTCCCTGGGAATTTTACATTTTTTCCTGGGAATTTCATGTTTTTTCCTGGGAATTCCGAGTTTTTCCCGGGAATTCTGGGTTTTTCCCAGAAACTTCATGTTTTTTCCTGGGAATTTCATGTTTTTTCCCAGGAATTTCACGTTTTTTCCCAGGAATTTCACGTTTTTTTCCAAGAATTCCGCGTTTTTCCCAGGAATTTCGCGGTTTTTCCCAGGAATTCCGTGTTTTTCCCGGGAATTATCCGGACTCGGAGTCGCTGGTGTCGGAGGATGAGGAAGAGGAGCTGGAGCTGCTCGAGTCCGAGCTGGAGCTGGAGGCGCTGAGTCGCGACGCTGCCGCCGCCGCCGCCGATTCCGGCTTCTCGCTCGCTGCAATGGGGAAAATTCCCGGAAAATTCGGGAAAATTTGGGAAAATTCGGGATTGGGGAAGGGGCAAAATTCATGGAAAAAACGGGATTGGAGGAGGGGGAGCTGTTCTCATCCTGAAATTCCCAGTTCTGATCCAAAAAATTCCCAATTCTGGTCCCGGAATTCCCAGTTCTGATCCTAAAATTCCCAATTCTGAGCCCAAAATTCCCAATCCTGATCCCAGAATTTCCAATCCCGAGCCCAAAATTCCTGCCTGGAGCTCAGAATTTCCCATCCCCATCCTAGAATTCGCAATCCCCATCCCAAAATTCCAATCCTGACCCCAAAATTCCCAATTCTCATCCCAAGATTCCCAGTCCTGATCCTCGAATTCCCAATCCTGATCCCAAAATTCCTGCCTGGAGCTCGGAATTCCCAGTCCCAATCCCAAAATTCCAATCCTCATCCTGGAACTCCCAATCCTGATCCAAAAATTCCAATCCTGATCCCGGAATTCCCAAATTTCCTGGAATTCCCACCTTTTTTCGGGGGTTTCTTGGCGGAGTTGAGCTGCCCAACCCCTCCCAAACCCCCAGAATCCCCGAAATTCCCAAATCCCAGACTTCCAATCCTCATTCCCAGAATTCCCAGGATTCCCAAAATTCCCAGAATTCCCAAAATTCCCAGAATTCCCGGAATTCCCACCTTTTTTCGGGGGTTTCTTGGCGGAGTTGAGCTGCCCGCTGACGTCCTGGAGCCGTTTCTCCAATTCCCGTTTTTTCTCCAGGGCCAGCTCCTCTTTCGTTTTCCCCACCGGCTTCTTCAGGGCTGGAAAATCCCAGGAAAAAAATGGGAATGGGAAGAGGGAAAAGTGGGAAAAGAGAGGGGAGGGGGAGAGGAAATGAGGGGAAAACAGGAGGGAATTTGGAAAAAATTCAGGAAAAATTTGGGAAAAATTCCGGGAAAATTCAGGGAAAATTTGGGGGAAATTGGGGAAAATTTGGGGGGGAAATTAGGGAAAAATCCAAAGAAAATTAAGGAAAAATTTGGGGAAAAATTGGGAAAAATTTGGGGAAAATTTGGGGAAAATTAAGTGAAAATTCCGGAAAAAATTGGGAAAAATTCAGGGAAAAGTCCAGGGAAAAATTTGGGGGAAATTAGGGAAAAATTCAGGGAAAAATTATGGAAAAATGGGGGAAATTCAGGGAAAAATTCGGGGGAAATTAGGGAAAAATTCAGGGAAAAATTACGGAAGAATTGAGAAAAATTCAGGGAAAAATTCAGGGAATATTAGAGAAAAATTCAGGGAATATTAGGAAAAAAAATCAAGGAAAAATTAAGGAAAAATTAGGAAAAAATCCACGAAAAATGGGGAAAAATTAGAGAATAGTTCAGGAAAATTAGGGAAAAATTTGGGGGAAATTAGGAAAAAATGGGGAAAAGTTCAGAGAAAATTAGGAGAAAATTTGGGGAAAATCAGTGAAAAATTTGGGGAAAATTGGGGAAAAATTTGGGGGAAATTAGGGAAAAATTTGGGGGAAATTGGGGAAAAATTTGGGGGAAATTAGGGAAAAATTCAGGGAAAAATTTGGGGAAAATTCAGAGAAAATTACGGAAAAATGAACAAAAATTCAGGGAAAAATTTGGAGGAAATTAGAGAAAAATTCAGGCAAAAATTATGGAAAAATAGAGGAAAATTGAGGGAAAAATTTGGGGAAAATTCAGGGGGAAATGGAGAAAAATTAGGGAAAAATTCAATGAAAATTAGGAGAAAATTCAGAGAGAAAATAAAGAAAAAATTAGGAAAAATTAGGGAAAATTAAGGAAAAGTTAGTGGAAAAATTAAAGAAAAATAAGAGAAAATTAAGAAAAAAATAAGGGAAAATTAAGGGAAAACTTAAGGTATAATTAGAAGAAATTAGAAAAAAATGGGGAAAACAGGGAAAAATTAAAATTAGAGAAAGAACGAAAAGAGAATCGGGGAAGAATTGGGGAAAATTAGAGAAAAAATTAAGGAAAAAAATAAGTGACAATTAAGGAAAAAAACAAGAAAAATGAAGGAAAAACAAGAAAAAATGAAGGAAAAACTTAAGGAAAACCAGGGAAAAATCACAGGGAGAATCGGGGAAAAAATAAAACCCCCCTAAAATCTCCATTTTTCCCAAAAATCCCCATTTTTTGCCCTAAAATCCCAATTTTTTTCTCTAAATTCTCAAAATTTTCCGTTTTTTGCCTTAAAATCCTTATTTTTCCCTCAATAACCCTCATTTTTTGCCCTAAAATCCCCATTTTTTGCCCTAAAATCTTCATTTTTTCACCTACAACCCCCATTTTTTTTCCCCCAAATTCCCAAAAATTCCCATTTTTTCCCCAAAATTCCCCCCAAAATTCCCATTTTTCCTCACTCTCGCTGTAGGGTTTCCGTGGTTTTTTCCTCAGGCAGGACAAGACGGATCTCTCCAACTCCCAACATCCCCAAACACCCCAAAAACTCCACAAAACCCCCAAAAATCCCTGCAAAATCCCCATTTTTCATCCAAAAACCCCCTAAAATTCCCATTTTTTGCCCTAAAATCCCCATGTTTTTCTCTAAATTCCAAAAAACTCCCATTTTTTGCCCTAAAATCTCTATTTTCCACCTAAAATTCCCAAAAACCCTAAAAAATACAGAAAATTCCCAAAAAACCCCCTAAAATCCCCATTTTTCCCAAAAATTCACATTTTTTCCCTAAAAATTCCCATTTTTTGCTACAAGATTCCCATTTTTTGCTCTAAAACTTCCATTTTTTGCTCTAAAATCTCCATTTTTTCCACGTAAAATCTCCATTTTTTCACCCAAAATCCTCATTTTTTTTCCCAAAAATTCCCATTTTTTCCCCAAATCCCAAGAATTCCCATTTTTCCTCACTCTCGCTGTAGGGTTTCCGTGGTTTTTTCCTCAGGCAGGACAAGACGGATCTCTCCAACTCCCAACATCCCCAAACACCCCAAAAACTCCACAAAATCCCCAAAAATCCCTGCAAAATCCCCATTTTTCATCCAAAAACCCCCTAAAATTTCCATTTTTTCCCCTAAAATCCCCATTTTTTCCCCCAAATTCCCAAAAATTTCCACTTTTTTATCTAAAATCCCTATTTTTTGCCCTAAAATCCCCATTTTTTCTCTAAATTCCAAAAAACTCCCATTTTTTGCCCTAAAATCTCTATTTTTTCACCTAAAATTCCCAAAAACCCTAAAAAACTCAAAAAATTTCCAAGAAAACCCGTAAAATCCCCATTTTTCCCAAAAATCCACGTTTTCCCTAAAAATCCCCATTTTTTGCCTTAAAATTCCCTTTTGCCATAAAATTCCCATTTTTTGCCATAAAATTCCCATTTTTTGCCATAAAATTCCCATTTTTTGCCATAAAATCTCCATTTTTTTCCCCAAAAATTCCCATTTTTTCCCCAAAATTCCCATTTTTTTCCCCAAATCCCAAGAATTCCCGTTTTTCCTCACTCTCGCTGTAGGGTTTCCGTGGTTTTTTCCTCAGGCAGGACAAGACGGATCTCTCCAACTCCCAACATCCCCAAACACCCCAAAACTCTACAAAATCCCCAAAAATCCCTGCAAAATCCCCATTTTTCATCCAAAAACCCCCTAAAATTCCCATTTTTTGCCCTAAAATCCCCATTTCTTCCCCAAAATTCCAAAAATTTCCACTTTTTTACCTAAAATCCCTATTTTTTGCCCTAAAATCCCCATTTTTTCCTCTAAATTCCAAAAAACTCCCATTTTTTGCCCTAAAATCTCTATTTTTTCACCTAAAATTCCCAAAAACCCTAAAAAACTCAAAAAATTCCCAAGAAAACCCGTAAAATCCCCATTTTCCCCAAAAATCTACGTTTTCCCTAAAAACCCCCATTTTTTGCCTTAAAATTCCCATTTTTTGCCATAAAATTCCCATTTTTTGCCATAAAATTCCCATTTTTTGCCATAAAATTCCCATTTTTTGCCCTAAAATCTCCATTTTTTGCCCTAAAATCTCCATTTTTTCACCCAAAATCCTCATTTTTTTTCCCAAAAATTCCCATTTTTTTCCCCAACATTCCCCAAAAATTCCCATTTTTCCTCACTCTCGCTGTAGGGTTTCCGTGGTTTTTTCCTCAGGCAGGACAAGACGTATCTCTCCAACTCCCGCAGCGTCGACGGTTTCAACGTCTCGAAGTCGATCTCGATCTCCTCGGGGTTGGAATCTCGGAGCGAAGGTTCCCGGGATTGGATGATGTGAACGACTCTTCCCAATTTTTCTCCTGGAAGTTTGTTGATGTCCAAGCTCAGCTGACGTTTTTCATCGTAGGTCATGGGTTTGGATTCTTCCTCTTCCTCGGAATCGGCCAAAGTCGGAGCCGGAGCGGCCGCGGGGGTTTTGCTGCTGCGTTTGGAGCTTCTGGAATTAAAGGTTTGGGGGTTTTTTAGGAATTTTGGGAATTTTTGGTGATTTTTTTTGGACTTTTTGGATTGTTTTGTAATTTTTTTGTGAATTTTTTGGGGATTTTTTTGTGTTTTATTTTGATTTTTTAGGGGATTTTCTGGTTTTTTTTTCCAGGATTTTGGGGGGTTTTTTTGTGATTTTTAAGGGGATTTTGGGGGGTTTTTTTATACTTTTGTAAACTCCTCCTAAATCCCAATAGTCCAAATAAACCATTCCCAAATCCCAATAAACCATCCCAAAATAAACTATTCCCGAATCCCAATAAACCATTCCCAAATCCCAATAAACTCCTCCTAAATCCCAACAAACCATTCTCAAATCCCAATAATCCAAATAAACCATTCCCAAATCCCAATAATCCCAATGAACTCCTCCTAAATCCTAAATCCCAAATCCCATAAACTCCTCTTAAATTCCAATAAACCATTAACAAATCCCAATAAATCATTCCCAAATCCCAATAATCCCAATAAACCATTCCTAAATCCCAATAAACCATTCCCAAATCCAAATAAATAATTCCCAAATCCCAATAAACCATTCCCAAACCATTCCTAAATCCCAGTAATCCAAACTCCTCCTAAATCCCAATAAACCATTCCCAAATCCCAATAAATCATTCCCAAATAAACCATTCCCAAACCCCAATAAACCATTCCCAAATCCCAATAATCCAAATAAACCATTCCCAAATCCCAATAAACCATTCCCAAATCCCAATAATCCCAATAAACCATTCCCAAATCCCAATAAACCATTCCCAAATCCCAATAATCCCAATAAACCATTCCTAAATCCCAATAACCCAAATAAACCATTCCCAAATCCAAATAATCCGAATAAACCATGCCTAAACCCCAATAAACCATTCTCAAATCCCAATAAACCATTCCCAAATCCCAATAAACCATTCCTAAATCCCAATAATCCAAATAAACCATTCTCAAATCTCAATAAACCATTCCCAAATCCCAATAACCCAAATAAACCATTCCCAAATCCAAATAAACCGTTCCTAAATCCCAATAAACCATTCCCAAATCCCAATAAACCATTCCTAAATCCCAATAATCCAAATAAACCATTCCCCATATCCCAATAAACCATTCTCAAATCCAAAATATCCTAATAAACCATTCCTAAATCCCAATAAACCATTCCTAAATCCCAATAATCCAAATAAACCATTCCCAAATGCCAATAAACCATTCCCAAATCCCAATAAACCATTCCCAAATCCCAATAATCCAAATACACCATTCCCAAATCCCAAAATCCCTTCAGATCCTCACTTGGGAGCCGTTCCGGCCGATCCTTTCCGCGCTCTCCGGAGCTGCGCCTGCCCCTCCCAAATCCCAATAAACCATTCCCAAATCCCAATAACCCAAATAAACCATTCCCAAATCCCAATAAACCATTCCCAAATCCCAATAACCCAAATAAACCATTCCCAAATCCCAATAATCCCAATGAACTCCTCCTAAATCCTAAATCCCAATAAACTCCTCTTAAATTCCAATAAACCATTCCCAAACCCCAATAAACCATTCCCAAATAAACCATTCCCAAAACCCAATAAACCACTCTCAAATGCAAAATACCCTAAAATAAACCATTCTCAAATCTCAATAAACCATTCCCAAATCCCAATAATCCAAATAAACCATTCCCAAATCCCAAAAAACCATTCCCAAATCCCAATAATCCAAATAAACAATTTCTAAATCCCAATAAACCATTCCCAAATCCCAACAATCCCAATAAACCATTCCCAACAATCCCAAATCCTCACTTGGGAGCTGTTCCGGCCGATCCTTTCCGCGCTCTCCGGAGCTGTGCCTGCCTCGCTCGCGTTTCCTCCTCGGGCCCCGCCCTCCCTTTGTGCTTTTCCGTTTTCTTCCTCTTCCTCTTCTCCCGTTTCCGTTTGGGTTTGGACACGGGGCCCTGCGAGAGCGCGGCCAGCTGCTCGTGCACGGCGCGCAGCTGCGGAGGCAAGGACGGGACAGTGCCGCGAATCCCGGAGCCGCATTCCCATCCCCATTTTCCGGGAAGTTTTTCCCAATTTTCTGAATTTTTTCCCGTTTTTTGGAATTTTTTCCCCATTTTTTTCTGATTTTTCGGTGATTTTTTCTGATTTTTTTACTGTTTTTCCCCATTTTTTCCTTAATTTTTTCTGTTTTTCCTTCAATATTTCTTAATCTTTCCCCATTTTTTCCAGACTTTTCCCCGTTTTTTCCCATTTCTTTCCCAATTTTTTCATAATTTTTCCCAATTCTTTTCCACTTCTTTTCCAATTTCTCCCGATTTTTTAGTAATTTTTTCCCATTTTTTCCAGACTTTTCCCCATTTTTTCCCACTTCTCTCCCAATTTTTTCATAATTTTTCCCAATTTTTTCCCACTTCTTTCCCAATTTTTCCTGATTTTTCCCTAATTTTATCCCAGTTTTTGTATTATTTTTCTGTTTTTTTTCCCAATTTTTTCCTCATTTTTTTCCAACTTTTCCCAATCCTTTCATAATTTTTGCCAATTTTTTCCCACTTCTTTCCCAATTTTTCCGGATTTTTTAATAATTTTTTCCCCATTTTTTCCCACTTCTTTCCCGATTTTTTTGAGTTTTTTCCCTCTTTTTTTCCTAATTTTTTTCCTAGTTTTATCCCAAGTTTTTTACCATTTTTCCCCAATTTTCTCAAAACTTTTCCCAATTTTTCCCACTTCTTTCCCAATTTTTCTTAATTTTTCCCTAATTTTATCCCAGTTTTTTTATCATTTTCCCACATTTTTTCCCAATTTTTTCCTAATTATTTCGCCACTTTTCCCAATTTTTTTCCACTTCTTTCCCAATTTTTTTCCCAATCTTTTTATCATTTTTCCTCATTTTTTCCCATTCCTTTCCCAATTTTTCCCTATTTTTTCCCATTTCTTTCCCAATTTTTCCCTATTTTTTCAAAATTTTTTTCCTATTTTTTCCCAATTCTTTCCCCGTTTTTTCATGATCTTTTCCTATTTTTTCCTTTTTTCCTTGTTTTATCCCAATTTTTTTATCATTTTTCCCAATTTTCTTACCATTTTTCCCAACTTTTTTCCACTTCTTCCCCAATTTTTCCTTTTTTTCCCTATTTTTCCTAATTTTATCCCATTTTATCATTTTTCCCATTTTCTCCCACTTCTTTCCTAAATTTTCCAATTTCTTTCCCAATCTTTTTCTCGATTTTTCCCAATTTTTTTCCTCATTCTTTCCCAACCTTCCCTAGTTTCTTCCAAATTTTGTAATTTTTCCCAATTTTTTCCTATTTTTTTTCCTATTTTCTTCTATTTTTTCCCCAGTTTTATCACTTTTCTCATAATTTTTCTATTTCTTCCCCCATTTTTCCTAATTTTATCCAAATTCTTTTATCACTTTTCCTGATTTTTACTAATTTTTCCCCAATTTCTTTTAACTTCTTCCACTTTTTTTCCCACTTCTTCCCCATTTTACCTAGTTTTTTCCCCAGTTTTTTTCCCTACTTTTTTCCCAAATTTTTCATAATTCTTTCACAATTATTTTATCAATTTTCCTAATTTTTCCTAATTTTTTCAAATCTTCTTCCCCATTTTTCCCAATCTTTTTCCTGATTTTTCCCCATTTTCCCCCAATTCTCTTTCCCATTTTTCCCAATTTTTCCCATTTTTTTCCCCCCACTTTTCCCAACGTTTTCCCCATTTTTCCCAATCCTATTCCCACTTTTCCCCACCTGCTCCTGCAGCTCCGCCAGCCGATTCGCTCTCTCCTCCTCGGAATCCGAGCTCTCCTCGCTCTCCGAGGACGTTTCCGTCGAGCTCTCCTCGTCTTCCTCCTCCTCCTCTTCCTCCTCCTCCTCCTCCTCCTCGCTGGACGATTCCTCGGACGAGGATTTGGGAATGGGAAGCGGAGCCGAGGCCGCGGCGCCGCCGGAATCCTGAGGCTCGTCCGGCATTTTGGCGTAGCTGAACTCGAACACGTCCTGTGGGAATTCCGGGAATTTTGGGAATCTGCTCAGATCCCGGGAAAAAAAATCCCAGCTTTTGACCCCCAAAAAATCCCTGGAATTCTGGTGTTTTCCATGGAAAAAAGGCTCCAGTTTGCCCGGATTTGGCATTCCCAGCATTCCCAGTATTCCCAGTAACCCAATTCCCAAAAATCCCCGGAATTCTGGTGTTTTCCATGGAAAAATGGATCCTGTTCACATGGATTTGGCATTCCCAGCATTCCCAGAATTCCCAGTAACCCAATTCCCAAAAAATCCCTGGAATTCCATTGTTTTCCATGGAAAAAAGGCTCCAGTTTGCCTAGATTTGGCATTCCCAGCATTCCCAGTAACCCAATTCCCAAAAATCGCTGGAATTCCATTGTCTTCCATGGGAAAATGGATCCTGTTTGCCTGGATTTGGCATTCCCAGCATTCCCAGTAACCCAATTCCCAAAAATCCCTGGAATTCCATCGTTTTCCATGGAAAAATGCTCCAGTTTGCCTGGATTTGGCATTCCCAGCATTCCCAGTAACCCCAATTCCCAAAAATCCCTGGAATTCCATCATTTTCCATGGAAAAAGGCTCCTATTTGCTTGAATTTGGCATTCCCAGCATTCCCAGTATTCCCAGTAACCGTAATTCCCAAAAATCCCTGGAATTCCATTGTTTTCCATGGAAAAATGGCTTCTGTTCACCTGGATTTGGCATTCCCAACATTCCCAGTATTCCCAATAACTCTAATTCCCAAAAAATTTCCAAAAATCCCTGGAATTCCATTGTTTTCCATGGAAAAATGGATCCTGTTCACATTGATTTGGCATTCCCAGCTTTCCCAATATTCCCAGTAACCCAATTCCCAAAAATCCCTGGAATTCTGTTGTTTTCCATAGGAAAAAGGCTCCAGTTTGCCTGGATTTGGCATTCCCAGTATTCCCAGTAACCCTAATTCCCAAAAATCCCTGGAATTCCCTTGTTTTCCATGGAAAAAAGGCTCCAGTTTGACTGGATTTGGCATTCCCAGCATTCCCAGCAACCCAAATTCCCAAATTCATTCCCAAATTTCCCAAAAAACCCAAAATTCCATCGTTTTCCATGGGAAAAAAACTCCTATTCCCAATAATAACCCCCAAAATTCCATGATTTATTTTTCAGGAATTCATGGAAATATTCTGGGGGATTTTTTTGGAATTTTTTTGGGGATTTCTCCAGAATTTTTGGAATTTTTTGTGGGATTTGGGGGGAATTTTGGGGATTTCTTTCGTGGGATTTTTCAGGAATTTTTAGGATTTTTTAAAATTTTTTTTTGCCATTTCTAAGAGATTTTTTTCAGGGATTTTTCTGAAATTTCGGGGGTGGATTTTTCCAGAATTTTGTGGATTTTTCAGGAGATTTTCCAGGGATTTTCCAGGAATTCCTGCAGAGATTTCAAAAGATTTTTCAGGAATTCTTGTGATTTTTTTTTACATTTCCTGGGCATTTTTAGGAAATTTTTTCAGGGATTTTTCCGAAATTTCGGGGGTGGATTTTTTCAGAATTTTGTGGATTTTTCAGGAGATTTCCCAGGGATTTTCCAAGAATTCCTGGAGAGATTTCAAAGGATTTTTCAGGAATTCTTGTGATTTTTTTTACATTTCTTGGGCATTTTTGGGAGATTTTTTTCCAGGATTCTTCCAGAATTTTGGGGGTGGATTTTTCCAGAATTTTAAATATTTCTTAGGAGATTTTCCAGGGATTTGCCAGAAATTCTTGAAAAGATTCGAGAAAATTTTCCAGAAATTTTTAATTATTATTTTTATATTTTTTTGCCATTTTTAAGAGATTTTTTTCTGGGATTTTTCTGGAATTTTGGGCTGATTTTTTAGGAATTTTGTGGATTTTCCAGGGATTTTCCAGGAATTCCTGGACAGATTCCAGAAATTTTTTCAGGAATTTTTGATATTTTTCCTTTACATTTTTTTGGCATTTTTCAGGAATTTTTTAAGGGATTTTTTTTTTTTTTTTTCCCTGAAACGCGACAGAATTTTGGGAATTTTGGGAATTTTGGGAATTCCGGGAATTTTGGGAATTCCCACCTGGAGTTTCCTGGCCATGGCCACCACGTCGTGGTCGGGGGGGTTGTACTTGTAGCAGTTGGAGAACATCAACCGGACGTCGGCGGCGAATTCCTGCGCGTCGCGGTATTCCCGGTTCTCCATCTTCCGCTGCCGGGAAAAAAACCAGGAACGTCGGGAAAACGGGCATGGAAAAACCATGGAAGGTCATGGAAGGGTCAATGAGTCATGGAAAATCATGGAAGGGTCAATGGATCATGGAAAGGTCATGGAAGGTCAATGGATCATGGAAAGGTCATGGAAGGGTCATTGGGTCACGGAAAGGTCATGGAACATCAATGAGATCATGGAAGGCCATGGAAGGGTCATGGAAAGGTCATGGAAGGGTCAATGGGTCATGGAAGGGTCATGGAAGGTCAATAGGTCATGGAAAGGTCATGGAAAGGCCAATGGGATCATGGAAAGGTCATGGAACGGTCATTGGATCATGGAAAAGTAATGGAAGGTCAATGAGGTCATGGAAGGTCATGGAAGGGTTATGGAAGGGTCATGGAAGGGTTAATGGGTCATAGAAGTGTCATGGAGAAGTCATGGAAGGTCAATGGAGTAATGCAAAGGTCATGGAAGGTCAATGGGGTGATGGAAAGGTCATGGAAGGTCAATGAGGTGATGGAAAGGCCATAGAAGGTCAATGGGGTGATGGAAAGGTCATGGAAGGTCAATGGGGTGATGGAAAGTCAATGAAGTCACGGAAAAATCATGTAGAAATCGTGGAAGGGTCATGGAAGGGTCATGAAAAGGTCATGGAAGGGTCCTGAAACCTCAATTTTTCCAGACCCAAAAGCCCCAAAAAAATCCTTAAAAATCCCCAAAAAACCACTAAAAATCCCCGAAAAAAAAAAATTTAAAAAACCCAAAAAATGCCTTAAAAAAATTCTCTCAAAAACACAAAATCTGAAAAAAATCCCCAAAATATCCCCAAAAATCCTCCTAAAAAACGCCAAAACCCAAAAAATATCCTTAAAAGCCTAAAAACCCCCAAAAAAACCCACTTAAAAAAACCCTAAAAATTGCAAAAAAATCCCCAAAAATTCCCTAAAAAAATCCTAAAAATTAAAAAATTTTCCTAAAATATCCCATAAAAATCCCTAAAAATCCCTAAAAAAATACAAAAAAAACCTCTAAAAAATTCCTAAAAAATCTCTTAAAAATCCTTAAAAAATAAAAAAAAAACCCTAAAATATTCCTAAAAAAATCCTAAAAATTACAAAAAAATCCCAAAAAAATCCCCCCAAAAAATCCTAAAAATTACAAAAATTATCCTAAAAAATCCCCTAAAAATTGCAAAAAAAATCCCCCCAAAAATTCCCAAAAATTACAAAAATTTCCCTAAAATATCCCCTGAAAATCCATTAAAAAGCCCTAAACATCCCCCAAAAAATCCCAAAAAAATCCTAAAAATTGCAAAAAATACCAGAAAATCCCTAAAAAACCCCTAAAAATTGGAAAATTTTCCCTAAAAGATCCCATAAAAATCCCTAAAAAAAATCTCAAAAAATCCTTAAAAAATAAAAAAAAATTCCAAAAAAATCCAAAAAAATTCCTAAAAAAAATCCTAAAAAATCCTAAAAAAACCCTAAAAAATTCCAAAAAAATCCTGAAAAATCCCAAAAAATTCCCAAATCCCAGAAATTCCTACCTTGATGGTGCTGAGGTCCATGGGGTGCTTGATGATATCGTGATAATCGTGCAGCCCCAGCGCCGAGGCGTCCACGGGTTTGTAGAAGGGCCAGGCGTACGCCGCGTGTTTCTTGGACAACAATTCCTTCAGGATCCCGTTACAATATTTCAACTGCTCCGAAAGTTTCCCTTTCTTGGAAGTTTGGTGTTGTTGGGAATCCGGGAGATCTTTCCTGGGGGGTTTGATGGGGCGGCCGCTCTCGCGTCTCGCCGGGATTTTGGCGGCTTTGGGATTTTCGGGGATGGAAGGGGAGGATTCGCCGCCGCTGGTGGCGATGATGGCGGTGGTGGTTGGGGTGGTGGTGTCGGCTTTCCGCTTGACGCCTTTTTTCTGGGGAAAAAAAATGGGATTTTTGGGAATGTTGGAAAGGTGGGGGAAGGTGGAGATTGTTCTAGAGTCCCACAGTGTTCCAAATGTCATTGCAGGAGCTAAAATCCCATTCCAGTGTCCCAAAATCCCATCCCAGTATCCCAATATCTCATTCCATGACCCAAAATCCCATCCCAGTGTTCCAAAATCCCATTCCAGGACACAAAATCTCATTCCAAGACTCCAAAATCCCATTCCAGTGTCCCAAAATCCCATCCCACTATCCCAAAATCCCATTCCAGGAGTCAGAATCCCATCTCAGTGTCCCAAAATCCCATCCCAGTGTCTCAAAATCCCATTCCAGGAGTAAAAATCTCATCCCAAAATCCCGAATCCCAATCCCACCACCCCAAACCCCCCCAATTCCCACCCAGAATTCCCAAATCCCCCCCCCCCAACCCCTGGAATTCCCACCCAGAATTCCCAAAACCCCCCAATTCCCACACAGAATTCCCAAACCCCTGGAATTCCCACCCAGAATTCCCAAAATTCCCCAAACCCCTGGAATTCCCACCCACAATCCCCACAATCCCCAAACCCCTGGAATTCCCAAACCCCTGGAATTCTCACCCGCAATTCCCAAAATTCCCAAACCCCCGGAATTCCCAAACCCCTGGAATTCCCACCCAGAATTCCCAAACCCCTGGAATTCCCACCCAGAATTCCCAAACCCCTGGAATTCCCACCCAGAATTCCCAGAATTCCCCAAACCCCTGGAATTCCCACCCAGAATTCCCAAACCCCTGGAATTCCCACCCAGAATTCCCAGAATTCCCCAAACCCCTGGAATTCCCACCCAGAATTCCCAAACCCCTGGAATTCCCATCCAAAATTCCCAAATCCCCCCCAATTCCCACACAGAATTCCCAAATTTCCCCAACCCTAACCCCTGCAATTCCCAAACCTCCTCAATTCCCACCCAGAATTCCTAAATCTCCTAAAGCCCCCCAATTCCTAGCCAAAATTCCCAAATTTCTCTACCCCAACCCCACCAAATTCCCATCCAAAATTCCCAAACCTCCTCGATTCCCACCCAGAATTCCCAAATCTCCCAAACCCCCTCACTTCCCATCCAGAATTCCCAAATTTCCCCAATCCTAACCCCTGCAATTCCCAAATCCCTGCAATTCCCACCCAGAATTCCCGAACTCTTGGAATTTCCACAGAGAATTCCCACCCAGAATTCCCAAACCCCTGGAATTCCCACCCAGAATTCCCAGAATTCCCAAAACCCCTGGAATTCTCACCCACAATCCCAAAAATTCCCAAACCCCTGGAATTCCCAAACCCCTGGAATTCCCACCCAGAATTCCCCAAACCCCTGGAATTCCCACCCAGAATTCCCAAACCCCTGGAATTCCCACCCAGAATTCCCACAATTCCCCAAACCCCTGGAATTCCCACCCAGAATTCCCAAATCCCTGGAATTCCCACCCAGAATTCCCAAACCTCCCCAATTCCCACCCAGAATTCCCAAACCCCTGGAATTCCCACCCAGAATTCCCGAACCCCTGGAATTCCCATCCAGAGTTCCCAAACCTCCTCAATTCCCACCCAGAATTCCCCAAACCCCTGGAATTCCCACCCAGAATTCCCAGAATTCCCCAGACCCCTGGAATTCCCATCCAAAATTCCCAAATCCCCCCCAATTCCCATCCAGAATTCCCAAACCCCTGGAATTCCCACCCAGAATTCCCGGAATTCCCCAAACCCCTGGAATTCCCACCCAGAATTCCCAAATCCCCCCAAACCCCTGGAATTCCCACCCAGAATTCCCACAATTCCCCAAACCTCACCTTTGCCACGGGCTGGGTGGGTGCTGGCGCCGCCAGGCCGGGATTGCCGGGATTCCCAGGATTCCCGGGATTTGCTCCCGGATTCCCGGCGGGAAGGGCTCCGGGATTGGCGGGAAGGGCTCCGGGATGCTGCAGGGATTTCAGGAGCGGAGCGGCGATGACCGAGGGGTGAGGGATGTTGACGATGGTCGTGGGAATTTCGGGAGCGTTCGGAGCGAATCCGGAGGGTTGGGAAAGGGAGGAGACGGCCGGGACCTGCTGGGCTCCGCCCGCCAGCCCTGCCAGGAGAGCTGGGAAAACACGGAAAAGATGGAAAAGATGGAAAAATTCCTTGGGATCAGCAGGAAAATCCCAGGGGATCCCCAAAATCCCCGGGACTGGGGGTGGGGAGTAGAAAAAACCTGGAGAAAAGGGATTGGGTGACATGAAAATCCTGGAAAAATGGGATTTGGAAAACACAAAAATCCTGGAAAAAGGGATTTGGGGACACAAAAATCCTGGAAAAATGGAATTGGGGGACATAAAAATCCTGGAAAAATGGATTTGGAAGACACAAAAATCCTGGAAAAATAGGATTGGGAGACACAAAAATCCTGGAAAATGGGATTGGGTGACACAAAAATCCTGGAAAAATGGATTTGAAAGACACAAAAATCCTGGAAAATGGGATTGGAGAACATAAAAAACCTGGAAAAAAGGATTGGGGGACATAAAAATCCTGGAAAATGGGATTTGGGGACACAAAAACCCCGGAAAATCGGATTTTGGGGCATGAAAAACCTGGAAAAAGAGACTGGGAGATTGAAAAATCCTGGAAAATGGGATTTGGGGACAGAAAAATCCAGGAAAAACTGATTTGGGGACACAAAAATCCTGGAAAAATGGGATTTGGGGACATAAAAAACCTGGAAAACAGGATTTGGGAAGATGAAAAACCTGAAAAATGGGATTGAGGATTCCTAAAAAAACAGGAAAATCCTGGAAAATGGGATTGGGAGACACAAAAAAACCTGGAAAATGAGATTGAAAATTCCTAAAAGACACAAAAATCCTAAAAAAAATGGGATTGGGGGACAGAAAAAAACTCAAAAAAGGGATCTGGGCAAAGAAAAAACCCGAGAGTTTGATGCCAAATCCCACAAATTCAACCCCAAATCCCACAAATTCCATCCCAAATCCAGAAATTGGATTCCAAATCCCGAGAACCGGATGCCAAATCCCATTAATTCTATCCCAAATCCGGGAATTTTATCCCAAATCCCAGGAATTCGACCCCAAATCCCACAAATTCCATCCCAAATCTGGGAATTTGATCCCAAATCCCATTAATTCCATCCCAAATCTCAGGAATTCTATCCCAAATCCTGGGAATTCCATCCCAAATCCCGGGAATTGGATCCCAAATCCTGGGAATTCCATCCCAAATCCTGGGAATTCCATCCCAAATCCTGGGAATTCCATCCCAAATCCTGGGAATTCAACCCCAAATCCTGGGAATTCAACCCCAAATATTGGGAATTCGATACCAAATCTGGGAATTTGATCCCAAATCCTGGGAATTGGATCCCAAATCCTGGGAATTGGATCCCAAATCCCGGGAATTTGATACCAAATCCTGGGAATTGGATCCCAAATCCCAGGAATTTGATACCAAATCCTGGGAATTCCATCCCAAATCCTCGGAATTGGATCCCAAATCCTGGGAATTCCATCCCAAATCCTGGGAATTGGATCCCAAATCCTGGGAATTCCATCCCAAATCCCGGGAATTGCGGTACCTGCAGCTCGAGCCGCCCCTTTCTTGTGGCTGTTCTTGGCCAGGGGCAGCAGCAGCTCCTGCTCCTCTGGTGGCATCTGAGCCACCTTCTGCAGGAACAGCTTCTCCAGCGTCTGCGCCATCAGCACGATGTCATCCGTGGGCTGAAGGGGAAAAAAAACGGGATCAGGGACGGGAAAATTCCAGAGAGGGGTCAGGGGATTTTTTGGGAATTTTTTTGGAATTTTTTGGGAATTTTTAGGGGTTTTTTGGGGATTTTTAGGAGATTTTTTGGGAATTTTTAGGGAATTTTTGAGGTTTTTTTGATGATTTTTGGGGGTTTTTTTTGGAATTTTTAGGAGATTTTTAGGGGATTTTTAAGGAATTTTGGGAAACTTTTAGGGAATTTTTTGGGAACTTTTAGGAAATTTTTGGGAATTTTTTAGGAAATTTTTGGGAATTTTTTTTGTATTTTTGGGGATTTTTTTAAAGAAATTTTTTGAAACTCTTTGGATTTTGAAACTCTTTTGGATGTCATCCGTGGGCTGAAGGGGAAAAAAAACGGGATCAGGGACGGAAAAATTCCAGAGGGGGATCAGGGGAGTTTTTGGGAATTTTTGGGAATTTTTAGGGGTTTTTTGGGGATTTTTTTTGAATTTTTGGGAATTTTTTGGGGTTTTTTTTTTAATTCTTAGGGGGTTTTTAGGGGATTTTTGGGAATTTTTAGGAAATTTTTAGGAAATTTTTAGGAAATTTTTTGGAACTTTTTTTTCTATTTTTTGGGATTTTTTAAAAGAAAGTTTCTGAAACTTAGGATTTTGAAACTCTTTTGGATGTCATCCGTGGGCTGCCACGGGAAAAAACGGGATCAGGGATGGGAAAATTCCATAGGAGGGTCAGGGGATTTTTTGGGAATTTTTTGGGAATTTTTTGGGAATTTTTTGGGAATTTTTTGGGAATTTTTTTGGAATTTTAAGGGAATTTTTTTGGAATTTTTAGGAAATTTTTTGGGATTTTTTGATGATTTTTTGGGGTTTTTTTTTGAATTTTTAAGGGATTTTTAGGGGATTTTTTTTGAATTTTTGGAAATTTTTAGGGAATTTTTTGGGAATTTTTTGGGAATTTTTTTGGAATTTTTTTGGAATTTTTAGGGGATTTTTAGGGAATTTTTAGGGAATTTTTTGGGAATTTTTTGGGAATTTTTTTTCTATTTTTTCCAGGTAACTTTTTGGGTGTTTTTGGGGTGTTTTTGGGGTGTTTTGGGTACCTTGTTGTAGATGTAGCAGTTGGTGAACATGGTGTTGAAGTCCTGCATGCACTCGGCCACCCCCCAGATTTCTGGGGCATTTTTGTGTCATTTTTGTGCCACTTTTTGGTCAATTTTACACCAATTTTTGGTCATTTTTATATGAATTTTTGGACATTTTTATACCAATTTTAGATCATTTTTATACCAATTTGATGGCATTTTTATACCATTTTTGGTTGTTTTTATATAGATTTTTGGTCATTTATATACCAATTTTTGGCGATTTTTATATCAATTTTTGATCATTTTTACACCAATTTTTGGTCATTTTTATACCAACTTTTGATCATTTTTGCACCAATTTTTGATCATTTTTATACCAACTTTTGATAATTTTTATACCAATTTTTGGTCATTTTTATACCAATTTTTAGGCATTTTTGCACTGATATTTGGGTGGTCTTGCACCAATTTTTGGGCATTTTTGCACCAATTCTTGATCATTTTTGCACCAATTTTTGATCATTTTTGCACTAATTTTTAGGCATTTTTATACCAACTTTTGATCGTTTTTATACCAATTTTTGGGCTTTTTTCACCAATTTCTGGGCATTTTTGCACCAATTTCAGGTCATTTTTGCACCAACTTTTGGTCATTTTTATACCAATTTTTGATCATTTTTGCACCAATTTTTGGTCATTTTTATACCAACTTTTGATCATTTTTATACCAATTTTTGGTCATTTTTATACAAACTCTTGGTCATTTTATACCAATTTTTGGTCAATTTTATACCAATTTTTGGGCATTTTTGCACTGATATTTGGGTGGTCTTGCACCAATTTTTGGGCATTTTTGCACCAATTCTTGGCAATTTTTGCACCAATTTTTGGGCACTTTTATACCAATTTTTGGTCAATTTTATACCGATTTTTGATCATTTTTATACCAATTTTTGGTCATTTTTGCACCAATTTTTGATCATTTTTATACCAATTTTTGGCCTTTTTTACACCAATTTTTGGTCATTTTTATACCAATTTTTGATCATTTTTGCACCGATTTTTGGGCACTTTTATACCAATTTTTGGTCATTTTTGCACCAATTTTTGGGGCAATTCCAGGTAAGTTTTGGGGTGTTTTTGGGGTGTTTTGGGTACCTTGTTGTAGATGTAGCAGTTGGTGAACATGGTGTTGAAGTCCTGCATGCACTCAGCCACCCCCCCAGATTTTTGGGGCATTTTTGTGTCATTTTTGTGCCACTTTTTGGTCATTTTTATACCAACTTTTGATCATTTTTATACCAACTTCTGGTCATTTTTATACAAACTTTTGGTCATTTTATACCAATTTTTAGTCATTTTTATACCAATTTTTGGGCATTTTTGCACTGATATTTGGGTGGTCTTGCACCAATTTTTGGGCATTTTTGCACCAACTCTTGGTAATTTTTGCACCACTTTTTGGGCACTTTTGTACCAATTTTTGGTCAATTTTATACCAATTTTTGGTCACTTTTATACCAATTTTTGGGCATTTTTGCACCAATTTTTGGTCATTTTTGCACCAATTTTTGGATATTTTTGCACCAATTTTTGATCACTTTTATACCAATTTTTGGTCAATTTTATACCAATTTTGGGGCATTTTTATACCAATTTTTGATCATTTTTGCACCAATTTTTGGGGCAATTCCAGGTAAGTTTTGGGGTGGTTTTGGGGTGTTTTTGGGGTGTTTTGGGTACCTTGTTGTAGATGTAGCAGTTGGTGAACATGGTGTTGAAGTCCTGCATGCACTCAGCCACCCCCCAGATTTTTGGGGCATTTTTGTGATATTTTTGTGCCACTTTTTGGTCAATTTTACACCAATTTTTGGTCACTTTTATATGAATTTTTTGACATTTTTTATACCAATTTTAGATCATTTTTATACCAATTCTTGGGTATTTTTATACCAATTTGATGGCATTTTTATACCATTTTTGGTCGTTTTTATATAAATTTTTGGTCATTTATATACCAATTTTTGGCGATTTTTCTATCAATTTTTGATCATTTTTACACCAATTTTTGGTCATTTTTATACCAACTTTTGATCATTTTTATACCAATTTTTGGTCATTTTTATACCAATTTTTGATCATTTTTGCACCGATTTTTGATCACTTTTATACCAATTTTTGATCATTTTTGCACCGATTTTTGGGCACTTTCATACCAATTTTTGATCATTTTTGCACCAATTTTTGGGGCAATTCCAGGTAAGTTTTGGGGGTTTTTTTGGGTGTTTTTGGTACCTTGTTGTAGATGTAGCAGTTGGTGAACATGGTGTTGAAGTCCTGCATGCACTCGGCTGCCCCCCAGTAATAATTGTTCTCCAGCCTCCGTTTGATTGTTCCCATATCCATCGGCTGCTTGATGATCTTGTGATAATCCTGGGAATTCCGGGGAAAAAAAACGGGATTTGGGATTGGGAATGACTCTGGGGGACACTGGGAGTGGGAATTTGGGAATTGAGGGAGTTTTGGGGGAGTTTTGGGGGGAATTTTTGTTGGGATTGGGGGTTTGGGAATTCCTGGTGGGAATTCTCTGCTGGAATCGGGGTTTTTGAAGGAGTTGGGAATTAAAATCCACATTCACACACCAAAAAATTTCTGAAAATCTGCCCAAAAAAATCCCAAAAATATCCCCTCAAAAATGCCCAAAAAACCTCCAACAAATACAATACCCCCCAAAAATTAAAAAAAAAAAAAATTCTCCCCCAAAATTAAAAAAACATTAAAAAAAATTTCGCAAACATATCCCAAAAAATTTCTCCAAAAAAATCTCCAAACTCCCCTCAAAAATCCTCAAAAAATCCCCAAAAAATCCCCCCAAAATTCAAAAAATATCCCAAAAAATCCCTCCAAAAATACCCCCAAAAACTGCAAAAAATTCCCCCCAATTCTTAAAAAATTCCCCCCCCAAAAAAAAATCCCAAAAATTAAAAAAAAAAATTTGCAAAAAATTCCCCCAAAAATCCCAACAAAATCCCCTAAAAATAAAGAAAAATAAATAAAAAACTCAAAAAATAAAAAAAAAATTCCCCCAAAATAAAAAAATCAAAAAATTCCCAAAAAATTTCCAAAAAAATCCAAACAAAATCCTAAAAAATCCCCCAAAATCCCAAAAAAACCCCCAAAAAATCACAAAAAATAAAAAAATACCCTTAAAAATCTGAAAAAATCACAAAAAATCCTCAATAAAATCCCTAAAAAAATCCTCCCGAAATTTTTAAAAAATCCCAAAAAATTCCCCAAAAAATCCCTGAAAAATTAAAAAAAAAAAAGAAAAAGAAAATCTTTAAAAAATCCCCCAAAAAATCCTAAAAAAATCCCCCAAAAATTCCAAAAAAATCCTAAAAAATCCCCCCAAAAAATTCTAAAAAATCCCAAAAAAATCTCAAAAAAATCCCATAAGATCCCAAAAAAATCCACCAAAAAACCCCCAAAAAATTCTAAAAAAAATCCCAAAAAAATCCTTAAAAAATCTCAAAAAAATCCCAAAAAAATCCCCCAAAAATTCAAAAAAAATTCCAAAACAATCTCAAAAAATCCCCCAAAAAATCCCAAAAAAATTCTAAAAAAATCCTTAAAAAATCTCAAAAAAATCCCCAAAAAAATCCCCCCAAAATTCCAAAAAAATTCCAAAAAAATCTCAAAAAATCCCCCAAAAAATCCTAAAAAATCCTAAAAAAATCCAAAAAAACTCCCAAAAAATCCCCCAAAAATTCAAAAAAAAAAATCCCCAAAAAATCCCCAAAATTCCCAAAAAAATTCCCACAAAATCTCACCGGCAAGCCCAACTTGACGGCGTCCACGGGCTGACGGAAGGGCCAAGCGAACTGATGCTTCCAGAGGGCTTTCATCACCACCTTGTGCAGGTACTGGAGCTGGTTTGTGATCCTGCCGGGTTTTTTGGGATTGGAAACCTCCGGAGGAGGAGGATTCGCCTGAGGATTGGGAAGGGAAGGCACCGAAGCCATGGTGGGGCTCTCGAATCCCTCGTAGAGCAGCGAAGGTTTCCGGATCCGTTTGCCGGGCGTGGAATCCGTGGCCAAAGCCATGAGGCCGGCATTGCCCTCCCCCAAAATCCTGGGAAAAATAAAAAACAGAAGGAAAAGGGTTAAAGAAAAAAGAGGAAAAAATCCTAGAATTCTCAGAAAAAAAATGGTGGGAAATAAAAAAAAATTCCAAGTTGAAATCATCCGTAAATCTGTCCCTAAATCCACAATTCTACACCAAAAATCCTGGTTTTTCCAGAAAGGAATTTCAGGCACAAAATTCCAGGGATTTCAGCCACAAAATTCCATGAAATTGGGCAAAAATTCTTGAGGGTTTTGGTGGTGAAATCCCGGGAATCTCAAGCAGAAAATCCCTGTGGGTTTGGGCTGGGAGCTCCAAAGAGCGATGGGAATTCCTGAGGATTTTGGATGGGAAATCCTGGGAATTTCAGGCAGAAATTCCTGGGGATTTTGGCCATAAAATCTCTGGAATTTTGGCCACAAAATCTTGGGAATTTTGACCACAAAACCTTGGGAATTTAATGAAAAAAATCCTGAAAATTTCGGCCATGAACCCCTGGGAATCTCAGAAATTCCCAAAAATTCTGGGTACAACTCCTGGGAATTTCATTCAAATGAACAAAACCCACAAATTCCCAAGAATTTTGACTGTGAATGCTCCGGAATCTCAGGAGCAAATTCCCAAGGATTTTGACCATGAGGAATTTCAGTGCAAATCCCATGAATTTTAACCAGGAAACCCCTGGAATTTTAGCCCAAAAATCCCATTACTTTCCCAATAAATTCCAAGATATTTCCATCTTAAACCCTCAGGAATTCCAGCCCTAAATTCCCAGGAATTCCAATTTAGGGCAAAAATCAGGATTTGGGAAGAACAGAGAATGGTGGGAAGGTACCAAAAATCCGTTAAATCCATGGAAAACGCTGGAAAACAATCCCAAGGATTTGGGGATGGATCCAGGAATGGAGAGGCCCAGAACACAAATTCCAAGGATTTGGGATCCCCAGGACACCAATCCCAAGGATTTGGGATCCCAAGGACACCGATCCCAAGGATTTGGGATCCCCAGAACACAAATTCCAAGGATTTGGGATCCCCAGGACACCAATCCCAAGGATTTGGGATCCCCAAGACACCAATCCCAAGGATTTGGGATCCCCAGGACACAAATCCCAAGGATTTGGGATCCCCAGGACACAAATCCCAAGGATTTGGGATCCCCAGGACACAAATCCCAAGGATTTGGGATCCCAAGGACACCAATCCCAAGGATTTGGGAAGATCCTGGACACAATTCCCAAGGATTTGGGATCCCCAGGACACAAATCCCAAGGATTTGGGATCCCCAGGACACAAATCCCAAGGATTTGGGATCCCAAGGACACCAATCCCAAGGATTTGGGAAGATCCTGGACACAATTCCCAAGGATTTGGGATCCCCAGGACACAACTCCCAAGGATTTGGGATCCCCAGGACACAAATCCCAAGGATTTGGGATCCCAAGGACACAATTCCCAAGGATTTGGGATCCCCAGGACACAAATCCCAAGGATTTGGGATCCCAGGACACAATTCCCAAGGATTTGGGATCCCCAGGACACAAATCCCAAGGATTTGGGATCCCAGGACACAAATCCCAAGGATTTGGGATCCTAGGACACAAATCCCAAGGATTTGGGATCCCCAGGACACCAATCCCAAGGATTTGGGATCCCCAGGACACCGATCCCAAGGATTTGGGATCCCCAGGACACCAATCCCAAGGATTTGGGATCCCAGGACACAATTCCCAAGGATCTGGGGATCCCAAGAACACCAATCCCAAGGATTTGGGATCCCAGGACACAAATCCCAAGGATTTGGGATCTCCAGGACACAATTCCCAAGGATTTGGGATCTCCAGGACACAATTTCCAAGGATTTGGGATCCCAGGACACCAACCCCAAGGATTTGGGAAGATCCAGGACCTTGATCCCAAGGATTTGGGGATCCCCAGGGGATCACAGTGTGGGGGTGACACAGCCACAGCTTGGGGGTGACACTCTCACGGTTTGGAGGTGACACTGTCACAGTTTGGGGGTGACACAGCCACATTTTGGGGGTGACACTATCACAGTTTGGGGGTGACACTGTCACAGTTTGCGGGTGACACTGTCACAGTTTGGGGGTGACACCGTCACAGTTTGGAGGTGACACCGTCACAGTTTGGGGGTGACACTGTCACAGTTTGGAGGTGACACTGTCACAGCTTGGAGGTGACACAGCCTGAATTTGGAGGTGACACTGTCACAATTTGGGGCTGACACTGTCACAGCTTGGGGGTGACACTGTCACAGCTTGGGGGTGACATTGTCACAGCCTGAGGGTGACACAGCCCAAATTTGGGGGTCCCATGGTGACAACACCACAACTTGGGGGTCCCAATGTCACCAGCACAGCCTGGAGGTGACACTCTCACAGTTTGGAGGTGACACTGTCACAGCTTGGGGGTGACACAGCCGCAGTTTGGGGGTCCCAATGTCACCAGCACAGCCTGGAGGTGACACTCTCACGGTTTGGGGGTGACACAGCCCGAATTTGGGGGTCCCAATGTCACCGTCACAGCCTGAAGGTGACACAGCCCAAGTTTGAGGGTGACACAGCCCAAATCTGGGGGTGACACAGCCCGAATTTGGGGGTCCCATGGTGACAACACCATAATTTAGGGGTCCCAATGTCACTGTCACAGCCTGAAGGTGACACAGCCTGAGTTTGGGGGTGACACAGCCCAAATTCGGGGGTCCCAATGTCTCTGTCACAGCCTGGGGGTATCAATGTCACCATTTGGGGGTCCCACAGTGACACAGTCACAATTTGGGGGTCCCAATGTCACTGCCACAGCCTGAAGGTGACACAGCCTGAGTTTGGGGGTGACACAGCCCGAGTTTGGGGGTGACACTGTCACAATTTGGAGGTCCCAGAGTGACACTGTCACGCTTTTTGGGGGTGCCAATGTCACCAGCACAGCCTGGGGGTGACACTGCCACAGTTTGGGGGTGACACCGTCACAGTCTGGGGGTGACACAGCCAGAGCCTGAGGGTGACACAGTCAGAGTTTGGGGGTCTGCAGTGTCACTGTCACATCCTGAGGGTGACACTACCACAGTTTGGGGGTGACACTGCCCAAATTTGGGGGTCCCACAGTGACACAGCCATGGTTAGGGGGTCCCCATGTCCCTGTCACAGTCTGGGGGTGACACAGCCAGAGCCTGGGGGTGACAGTCCGAGTTTGGGGGTCCCCAGTGTCACTGTCACAGCCTGAGGATGACACAGCCACAATTTGGGGGTCCCACAGTGACACAGCCACAGTTTGGGGGTGACACTGCCACAATCTGGGGGTCCCCAGTGTCACTGTCACAACCTGGGGGTGACACTGCCACAATCTGGGGGTCCCCAGTGTCACTGTCACAACCTGGGGGTGACACTGTCACAATCTGGGGACCCTCACAGTGACACAACCACAATTTGGGGGTCCCCATGTCCCTGTCACAGCCTGAGGGTGACACAAGCACAATCTGGGGACCCCCACAGTGACACAACCACAATTTGGGGGTCCCAATGTCCCTGTCACAGTCTGGGGGTGACACAGGCCCAGCACAGGGACCCCACAGTGACATTGTCACAATTTAGGGACCCCCACAGTGACACAACCACAATTTGGGGGTCCCAATGTCCCTGTCACAGTCTGGGGGTGACACAGGCCCAGCTCAGGGACCCCACAGTGACATTGTCACAATTTGGGGGTCCCACAGTGACACTGACACAATTTGGGGGTCCCAATGTCCCCGTCACAGCCTGAGGGTGACACTGCCACAATCTGGGGACCCCCACAATGACACAACCACAATTTGGGGGTCCCAATGTCCCTGTCACAGTCTGGGAGTGACACAGGCCCAGCATGGGGACCCCACAGTGACACTGTCACAATTTAGGGGTCCCCATGTCCTGTCACAACCTGGGGGTGACACTGACACAATTTAGGGACCCCCACAGTGACACTGCCACAATTTGGGGGTCCCACAGTGGCACAGCCACACTTTGGGGGTCCCAATGTCCCTGTCACAGTCTGGTGGTGACACAGGCCCAGCTCAGGGACCCCACAGTGACACTGCCACAATTTGGGGGTCCCACAGTGACACAACCACAATTTAGGGGTCCCCATGTCCCTGTCACAGTCTGGGGGTGACACAGGCCCAGCACAGGCACCCCACAATGACACAACCACAATTTGGGGACCCTCACAGTGGCACAGCCACGCTTTGGGGGTCCCCATGTCCTGTCACAACCTGGGGGTGACACTGACACAATTTAGGGACCCCCACAGTGACACTGACAAAATTTAGGGACCCCACAGTGGCACAGCCACACTTTGGGGGTTCCAATGTCCCTGTCACAGTCTGGGGGTGACACAGGCCCAGCACAGGGACCCCACAGTGACACTGTCACAATTTGGGGACCCTCATAGTGACACAAAAATGCTTCAGGGGTCCCCATGTCCCTGTCACAGTCTGAGGGTGACACAGGCCCAGTTCAGGGACCCCACGGTGACACAACCACAATTTGGGGACCCTCACAGTGACACTGCCACACTTTGGGGGTCCCCATGTCCTGTCACAACCTGGGGGTGACACTGACACAATTTAGGGACCCCCACAGTGACACTGCCACAATTTGGGGGTCCCCATGTCCCTGTCACAGCCTGAGGGTGACACAGGCCCAGCACAGGGACCCCACAGTGACACTGCCACAATTTAGGGGTCCCAATGTCCCTGTCACAGTCTGGGGGTGACACAGGCGCAGCTCAGGCACCCTACAGTGACACTGTCACAATTTGGGGGTCCCACAGTGACACTGCCACAATTTAGGAACCCCCACAGTGGCACAGCCACACTGGGGGTCCCCATGTCCCTGTCACACTCTGGGGGGTGACACAGGCCCAGCACAGGGACCCCACAGTGACACTGCCACAATTTAGGGGTCCCACAGTGACACAACCACACTTTGGGGACCCCCACAGTGGCACAGCCACGCTTTGGGGGTCTCAATGTCCCTGTCACAGCCTGAGGGTCACACAGGCCCAGCACAGGCACCCCACAGTGGCACTGCCACACTTCGGGGGTCCCCATGTCCTGTCACAACCTGGGGGCGACAGAGACCCAGCACAGGCACCCCACAGTGACACTGCCACAATTTAGGGGTCCCACAGTGACACTGCCACGATTTAGGGGTCCCACACCGCCACCAGGCCGCACCCTCTCCCCTCACACCTCCATTCCCCCCCCAAAAATAAAAAATCCTCTTTACCCCCCGCCACCACCACGCGTGTCCCCTCTGTCCCCAAGTCGCCAGCACCTACTTGCTCTGGGGATTCACATTCTGCAACATCCCGGCGGCTGCGTGAGCGGCCCGCGGGCCCGGCCGGCCTTCGTCTCCTCCTCCTCCTCCTCCCGCCGTCTCCTCCGACGAGCCCCCCACTTTGCCCGGCCAAAGCTTCGCCGCTGCCGGCCCGGTGGGGGCCCCTCCACCGTCAGCGCATCCCCGCTTCTCGGGGAGGGGGGTCTTGCCGGGAGCCCCCTCCCCTTTCCGTGCTGCTCAAGCGGCGCCGGGACCCCGGGCTGGGCCTCACATCCACGGGGCGCGGCGAAAATGGCGGCGCGCTCTGAGGGGGATGGAGGTTGGGGGTGGGGGGGGAAAGGCGGCGGGAACACGGAAAAGCCGCGGAGAAGGAGGAGAGCGGGGGGGGGGGTCCCTCTTTCAGAGCCTCACCGGACCCGCCGAACGCGGCGCGATCCGCTCGATACAACCCTCGCCGAGTCGCTGCGAGCCGGCGGCGGCCGCGGGCGGGCGGAGCGAGGCGAGGAGCCGCGGTCGGAGCGGCGGATGACGGCGGATATCGGCGGGAGCTCAGCGGCCGCGCTCCATCTTGGCTCGCTGAGGGAAGCGGGGGGGGGGGGGGGCGGGAGGGAGGGAGGCGGTGGAAGAAGCCGGGCGTAGGCGGCCCCCTCGCCGCCGGTGGCCGCAGGCAGGGGTCGCTGCGGAGGCCGGGGAGGGTCCGGGGAGGGTCCCGGAGCCCTCCGGGACGGCGGAGGCGGGGGATGGAGCCGGGTTGGGGCCGCCCCCCGTGCGCGCCGGGCCCGACCCGCTCTGTCCCTTCGTCCCCGCGAAATGGCGCCGCTCGGCCTGCCCCCGCCCGCCCTTATATAGACGCGAGCCGCCTCGCCATTGGTCCCGCCGAGAGCTGACGTCACCCAACCGCCCCGCCCCGCCCCACCGCGGCCTCATTGGGCGGAGGCACTACCGGAGAGCGGCTCCGATTGGCCGAGCGAGGTGTCAGTCACAGGGCCGGCTCCCCGCCCCTCCCGGCCTTCCGCCCAGCGCCTCACCCGACGCGCGCGGCCATCTCGGAGCTGATTGGCTGGAGACTGCGAGCGCCGCGCGCTGATTGGCTGGCGGGTCACGCGGGGGGCGGGCTCAGCCGCCGATTGGCGACTGCGCCCGGGGGGGGCTAAGGAGGAAGAAGGGGCCGGCAGGCGCCATCTTGAATGGCGGCGGCGGCCGCGGCCGGACAATGAGCGCGGCCGCTCGAAGCCGGACCCGCCGCTTCCTCCGCCGCTTCTCGGCCGCAGCGAGCCCCGGGGCCGCTTCCCGGCCGGGCCTCACCCCCCTCGCGGCGCTCGCCCAGGCCTCAAGCCGCCATTAAACCCCCCATCCCCCCCCACCCCCCGAGCAGCCACGCACCGCTTCGCCCCCGCGGTGCCCACGGGCGCCCGGGAGGCTCCAACCTTTCCCTGAGCACTCGCTGGGGGCGACAACCCCCACGGACACACCGCTACAACCCCGCTAAAGACCCGAAACGCCGCTGCTCCCCCCATCTCCCCCCCCAATCCCGGGGATCCCCGAACCCCCTCCCTCCCCACGGGCGAATCCTCTCCCCCGCCACCCTTTCCATGAACCCCCCGAGCCGCCATTCCACGCTCGGAGAGAGGGGTCGCGTCCTTGCCAACCTCCCCCCCCCCCCTCCCCCGCTGCACGGGCTTGCAGGACACGGGTGGCTCCGTGTGGCGTCCGCTTCCCTTCCCCTCCCCCGCTCCCCCCCGAATTCCCCCGGTTTATCAGCCGCCACCACCGTGACACAGCACTTGGGGCCGCGCCCGCCGCCGCCCCCGCGCGAACACCCAAACATGGCGCTTTTCACCCCAAACCGCCGCCCCCGCCGCGCGCACAAAGCCGCCCCGCCCCGCTGTCAATCACCGCCATCCTCGCTTCTCATTGGTCGCCTCCCCCTAAAAGGGGCGGGACGGAGAGTGATTGACGGCTGTGCGCCGTCACGTGATCTCTCCCCCCCCGCCTCCGCCGTGCTGTTGTGTGGGGGGGGCAGGGCGAGGCCGCCGCCCCCCCCCCCCCTTCAAGTCACTCACCTGAGGCGTCCCCGCTTTGAGTCGCGACCCCCGGGCTCGGTCTCGCTTCATCCGCCCCCTCTCCGCTCCCCCCAAATCCTCCCGCCCCAAAAAGCCCCGGCTTGGGGGTAAAAAAGATAAAAAAAACCATCCCGGGGCAGAAAAAGGGAGCCACGCGCTACGTCACCCGCGCGGTGATTGGCTGCTGGGTGTCACGTGACTCCCCCGCGGCTCCCACGGGTCCCCATTCATGGCCCCCCCACTTTCCCCGCGCCTCCCGTGGCGGGAAAGGCTCCGCGGGGTCCTAGCGCCGCGCGCATGCGCAGTGAGGGCGCGCTGCAGCGTGGGGTGGGGGGGGGAGCACCCACGGGGGTCCGTGATGGGGTGGGGGTGGGGGGCACCCACGGTGGGATTTGGGGGAGTGGATCCCAAAAATTTCCCGGGGTGTCCCCTTGGGGGTCCGCGATATTCCTGGGGTGTCCCCTGGGGGTGCCAGGATGGGTGGGGGGGCACCCACGGGGGTCCGTGCAGGGGTGGGGGTGGGGGTCACCCACGGTGGGATTTGGGTGGGGGGATCCCAAAAATTTCCCGGGGTGTCCCCGTGGGGGGTCCGCGACATTCCCGGGACGCCCCCATGCCACCCCCGGTGACGTCAGAACTGTCACGCGTGTCCCCCTAATTAATTCCACGCCGCTCATTAACCCCCGTGACGTCACCAGCGGTATCCCCATCATTTTGGGGGTCCCCACGCGTGACCAGAGGGGTGTCCCCGACCCCACGTGACCCCTTTGGGGGGGTGTGGGGGTCTCGGGGACCCCCCTCCCCCCACGCTCCGTGTCCCCACATCGCTCTGTCACCGCCACCGCGCCGCGCTCGGGGTTCCTCTACCTGGCAACCGATGACGTAACGAGCGCGGAGCGCTCCCATTGGCTGGCGCTGGGTCGGGGACACGGGTGGGGCTAGCGGAGCCCCCCGGGGGGACACCGGGGATACGGAGGGGACATCGGGGACACGGAGGGGACACCGGAGATACGGAGGGGACACCGGGGATACGGAGGGGACACCGGGGATACGGAGGGGACAATGGGTGTCCTCGTGGCCTCGCTGGCCTGGGCGGTTTTTGTCGCTGTCGCCGTCGGTGACCCCGGTAGGAAGTGGCGGAGGGGAGAGGGAGGGAGAGGGGACACGCGGTGTGGTCTCACTTCGGTGTTTGTCCCTCCCCTGGCCCCTCTCCCTGTCCCCTCCCTCTCCCTTCCCTCCTTGTCCCCTCTCCTCTTTCTCCATTCCCATTTCCCTCTCCCCATTCCCGCTCCCCTTTCCCTCTCCCTCCCTCACCTCCCCTTCCCTCTCCCCTTCTCTCTCCTCCATTCCCATTTCCCTCTCCCCTTCTCTCTCCTCCACTCCCATTTCCCTCTCCCCTTCTCTCTCCTCCATTCCCATTTCCCTCTCCCCTTCTCTCTCCTCCATTCCCATTTCCCTCTCCCCTTCTCTCTCCTCCATTCCCATTTCCCTCTCTCCCTTCCCTCTCCCTTCCTTACTCCCCTCTCCTCCTTCCCTCTCCCTTCCTCATCCCCCGTCCTTCTCCCTTCTCCATTTCCCCTTTCCTTCTTCCCCTCACCTCATCCCCTTCCCTCTCCCCGTCCCTTTCCGTCTCTCCCTTCCTTATTCCCCTTTCTCTCTCCATCTTCCTCTTCCCTCTCCCCGTCCCCTCCTCTCTCCCTTCCCTCTCCTCATCCCTCTCCCCTTCCCTTTCTCCATTCCCTCTCCCTCCTCCATTCCCATTCCCTCTCCCCCTCTCCCTCTCCCTTCTCCCTCCTTCATTTTCATCCCCATTTCCCTCTCCCCCTCCCCTCTCCCTTCTCCCTTCTCCTCCATCCCCATTTCCCTCTCCCCCTCTCCCTCTCTCCCTTCTCCCTCCTCCATTCCCATTTCCTTCTCCCCCTCCTCTCCCCTCTCTCCTCTCCCTCCTCCATTCCCATTCCCCTCTCCCCCTCCCTCTCCCTTCTCCCTCCTTCATTCCCATTTCCCTCTCTCCCCTCCCTCCTCCATCCCCATTTCCATCTCTTCTCTCCCTCCTCCATTCCCATTCCCTCTCCCCTCTCCCCCTCCCCGTTTCCCTCTCCCTCTCTCCTCTCCCTCCTCCATTCTCATTTCCCTCTTCCCTCTCCCTCTCTCCCTTCTCCATTCCCTCTCCCTCCTCCATTCCCTCTCTCCCCTTCCCTCTCCCTTCTCCCTCCTCCATTCCCTCTCCCCTCTCCCTTCTTCCTCCTCCATCCCCATTTCCCTCTCTCCTCTCCCTCCTCCATTTCCATTTCCCTCTCCCTTTCCCTCTCTCCTCTCCCTCCTCCATTCCCCTCTCCCCTCTCCCTCCTCCATTCCCATTTCCCTCTCCCTTCTTCCTCCTCCATCCCCATTCCCCTCTCTCCTCTCCCTCCTCCATTCCCATTTCCCTCTCCCCTCTCCCTCTCTCCCTTCTCCATTCCCTCTCCCATTCTCTCTCCCTTCTCCCTCCTCCATTCCCATTTCCTCTCCCCTCTCCCCTCCCCCTTTCCCTCTCCCCTCTCCCCTCCCCTCCCCATTTCCCTCTCCCCTTCCCTCTCTCCTCTCCCTCCTCCATTCCCATTTCCCTCTCCCCCTCCCCGTTTCCCTCTCCCCTCTCCCCTCTCCCTCCTCCATTCCCATTTCCCTCTCCCCTCTCCCTCTCTCCCTTCTCCATTCCCTCTCTCCCATTCCCTCTCCCTTCTCCCTCCTCCATTCCCATTTCCCTCTCCCCTCTTCCCTCTCCCTTTCCCTCTCCCCTCTCCTCTCCTCCTCCTCATTTCCCTCTCCCCTTCCCTCTCTCCTCTTCCTCCTCCATTCCCATTTCCCTCTCCCCTCCCCATTTCCCTCTCCCCTCTCCCTCCCCCCAGCCCCCTCCCCTCTCCCCCCTCTCCTCTCCGAGGTCCTCACCTGCCAGCCCGACCCTCCCTCCGCCTCCCTCGCCATCTCCCTGGACGGCCTCGGCCTCTTCTGGTTCGATTTCCCCGGATCCCGCTGGAATTCCGGGATTCCCTCGCTGCCTCCCTGGCCCCGGGAGCTGGAAACGCCCCAGGAAATCCTCCCGGAATTCCAACTCTGCCAGGAAATCCTGGGAATTCTCAGCCGGCAGCTGCGGGGGCGCCTGCCCGAGGCCAGGGGTAGGAAATGGGGAAAAAAACGGGGGGAAATTTGGGATTAGGGGTGGGAAAATTGGGGGGAAATTTGGGATGGAGGGTGGGAAAAATGGGAAAAAATTGGGATGGAGGGGTGGGAAAATCGGGAATGGGGAGTTGGGAAAAAGCGGGAATGGAGGGTGGGAAAATCGGGAATGGGGCGTGGGAAAAATGGGGGAAATTTGGGATGGAGGGGTGGGAAAAATGGGGGGAAAAATCGGGATGGAGGGTGGGAAAAATGGGAAAATTTGGGTTGGAGGGGTGGGGAAAATCGGGAATGGAGGGTGGGAAAATCGGGAATGGGGAGGTGGGAAAATCGGGGATGGAGGGTGGGAAAAATGTGGGGAAAATCGGGAATGGAGGGTGGGAAAAATAGGGGAAATTTGGGATGGAGGGTGGGAAAAATGGGAAAATTTAGGATGGAGGGGTGGGAAAAATGGGGGGAAAATTTGGGATGGAGGGGTGAGAAAATCGGGAATGGAGGTGGGAAAAATGTGGGGAAAATCGGGAATGGAGGGTGGGGAAAATTTGGGATGGAGGGTGGGAAAAATGTGGGGAAAATCGGGATGGAGGGGTGGGAAAAATGGGAAAATTTGGGATGGAAAGTGGAAAAATGTGGGGAAAATCGGGAATGGAGGGGTGGGAAAAATGGGGGGGGAATTTGGGATGGAGGGTGGGAAAAATGGGAAAATTTGGGATGGAGGGGTGGGGAAAATGGGAAAACCGGGAATGGAGGGTGGGAAAAATGGGGGGAAAATCGGGAATGGAGGGTGGGAAAAATGGGGGGGAATTTGGGATAGAGGGTGGGAAAAATGGGAAAATTTGGGATGGAGGGGTGGGAAAAATCGGGAATGGAGGGTGGGAAAATTGGGAAAATTTGGGATGGAGGGTGGGAAAAATGGGGGGAAATTTGGGATTAGGGGTGGGAAAAATGGGGGGAAAAATCGGGATGGAGGGTGGGAAAAATGGGAAAATTTGGGATGGAAGGGTGGGAAAAATCGGGAATGGAGGGTGGGAAAAATGGGAAAATTTGGGATGGAGGGTGGGAAAAATGGGAATGGAGGTGGGAAAAATGGGAAAATTTGGGATGGAGGGTGGGAAAAATGTGGGGCAAATCGGGAATGGAGGGTGGGAAATGTGGGAAAAGTCGGGAATGATGAGGTGGAAATAGAGAAAAATTCGGGAATAAGAGGAGAAAAAACATGAAAAACTCGGGAATAAAGGGATGGAAACGGGGGAAAAATTGGGAATAAAGGGATGGAAATCACTGAAAACTCGGGAATAAAGGGAAGGAAACTGCGGGGGAAAGTCGGGAATAAAGGGATGGGAAAAGTCGGGAATAAAGGGATGAAAACCACTAAAAATTCGGGAATAAAGGGAAGAAAACGGCTAAAAAATCGGGAATAAAGGGATGGAAACAGCGAAAAATGTGGGAATGAAGGGATGGAAACGTCGAAAAACTCTGGAATAAAGGGAAGGAAACGGGGAAAAAATTTGGAATAATGGGATGGAAATCACTAAAAACTCGGGAATAAAGGGATGGGAAAACTCGGGAAATAAAGGATGAAAACCGCCCGAAATTCGGGAATAAAGGGATGGAAACAGGGATAAACTCTGGAATAAAGGGAAGGAAACGGGGAAAAAATTGGGAATAAAGGGAAGGAAACAGGGAAAAAATTTGGAATAAAGGGATGGAAAAAAAACTCGGGAATAAAGGGATGGAAACTGCGGGGAAAACTGGGGAATAAAGAGAAGGAAACCACCCGAAATTCGGGAATAAAGGAGTGGAAACCGCTGAAAACTTGGGAATAAAGGGATGGAAAAATTCGGGAATAAGGGGATGGAAACCACCCAAAATTCGGGAATAAAGGGATGGAAACAGCGAAAAATTCGGGAATGAAGGGAAGGAAATGGGGAAAAATTTGGAATAAAGGGAAGGAAACGGGGAAAAATTTGGGAATAAAGGGAAGGAAACGGGGAAAAAATTGGGGATAAAGGGATGGGAAATCTCGGGAATAAAGGGATGGAAACTGCGGGGAAAAGTCGGGAATGAAGGGATGGGAAAACTCGGGAATAAAGGGATGGAAAAACTGGGGAATGAAGGGAAGGAAACCACCCGAAATTCGGGAATAAAGGGAAAGAAACCGCTAAAAACTCGGGAATGAAGGGATGGGAAAACTCGGGAATAAGGGGATGGGAAAACTCGGGAATAAAGGGATGGGAAAAATCGGGAATAAAGGGAAGAAAACGGCTAAAAAATCGGGAATAAAGGGATGGAAACAGCGAAAAATTCGGGAATAAAGGGATGGAAACAGCGAAAAAATCGGGAATAAAGGGAAAGAAACAGGGAAAAACTCGGGAATAATGAAATTTCCAGGAATCCCGATGCTGTCGGTGTTCCCGGCGCTGCCTCCCGTGGCCGGAGAGCCCAACTCGCTGCTGTGTTTGGTTGAGAACATTTTCCCTCCCTCGCTGGACATCGGATGGAGCTCGGCGGGGACCGGGGACATTCCCGGGGACATTCCCGGGGAGATTCCCGGGGTTTCTGGGGTCAATCCCGGGGGGATTCCCGGGGACATTCCCGGGGACATTCCCGGGGTTTCTGGGGTCAATCCCGGGGGAATTCCCGGGGTCAATCCCGGGGGGGTTCCTGGGGTTTTTGGGGTCAATCCCGGGGGGATTCCCGGGGGGATTCCCGAGGCAATTCCCGGGGTCAATCCCAGGGTTTCTGGGGTCAATCCCGGGGTTTTTGGGGTCAATCCAGGGGAAATTCCCGGGGGGATTCCCGGGGTTTTTGGGGTCAATCCTGGGGATATTCCCGGGGTCAATCCCGAGGACATTCCCGGGGATGTTCCTGGGGTTTTTGGGGTCAATCCCGAGGACATTCCCGGGGAGATTCCCGGGGTTTCTGGGGTCAATCCCGAGGACATTCCCGGGGATGTTCCTGGGGTTTCTGGGGTCAATCCCGGGGTCAATTCCAGGGTCAATCCCGGGATTTTTGGGGTCAATCCCGGGGTCATTCCAGGGGTTTTTGGGGTCAATCCTGGGGTCATTCCAGGGGTTTTTGGGGTCACTCCCGGGGACATTCCCGGGGTCACCACCGGACCCTTCATTCCCGGTACCGATCTCGGCTTCTCCCGCCTGGCCCGGGCTCCGCTGCTGCCGCGGCCCGGGGAGGTTCTGGCCTGCGTGGTCACCGAGCACGGGGGGAACGGAAGCGTCGTGGAGTATTGGGGTGAGAATTGGGGTTTTTGGGATATTTTTGGGATTTTTTGGGAATTTTTTGGGATTTTTTGGGGGATTTTTTGGGGATTTTTTTGAGATTTTTAAAGTTTTTTTTTTAATTTTTTAGTGATTTTTTGGGATTTTTTGGGGATTTTTTGGAGGATTTTTTTTAAATTTTTGGGGGGATTTTTTTTATTTTTGGGGGATTTTTTGGAATTTTTAAAGTATTTTTTTGGAATTTTTTTGTGATTTTTGGGGATTTTTTTGAGGATTTTTGGGGATTTTTTGGGGTTTTTTTTAAAATTTTTTAGGGACTTTTGGGGGATTTTTTTTATTTTGGGGGATTTTTTGGGGGATTTTTTTTATTTTTTGGGGATTTTAAAAGTATTTTTGGGGGGATTTTTAAAGGTTTTTTAAAATTTTTTAGTGATTTTTCTGGGATTTTTTGAGGATTTTTTTTTATTTTTGTTTTTTTTAAAGTTTTTTTTTTATTTTTTGGATTTTTGGGGGGATTTTTTTTATTTTTAAGGTATTTCTTTGGAATTTTTTAGTTAATTTTTTGGGGATTTTTGGGGGATTTTTTTGTGAATTTTTGGGGGATTTTGGGGGGATTTTTTGGGATTTCTTGAGGATTTCTTGGGGATTTTGGGGGGTTTTCTGGGAATTTTTGGGGGGATTTTTTGGGATTTTTTGATGGTTTTGGGAGATTTTTGGGGGATTTTGGGGGATTTTTTATTTTTTTTTTATTTTTTTCCATTTTTGGCAGATTTTTGGGGGACTTTTTTGGGGATATTTTGGGATTTTTGAGGGATTTTTTGGGCATTTTTTGGGATTTCTTTTGAGGATTTTTAAAAGGATTTTTTTTTGATTTTTTAACGATTTTTGGATGATTTTCAGGTGATTTTTAGAGTTTTTTTTTTTTGTTCTTTGTGATATTTTTTTACTCTCTTTGCGGGATTTTTGGGGGATCATTCGGGGACATTTTTGGGGTATTTTTGGGGGATTTCAGGGATAATTTTGGTGTCGTTTCTGTGTCCGCAGTGGCTCCGGACACGTCCCTGGACGAGCAGCTGGGAATGGCTCTGGCCGGAGCCGCTCTGGCCCTGGGCTTGGTCCTGGCCCTGCTTGGGCTCGGCCTGGCCCTGCTGGCCCCGAGGAGCCGGCCCGGACCCGGGATAATCCCGACCTGGGCTTGAGCCCGGTTCTGGTCCCGGTTCTGGTCCTGAGCCCGGTTCTGGTCCCGGTTCCGGTCCCGGTTCTGGTCCTGAGCCCGGTTCTGGTCCCGGTTCCGGTCCCGGTTCTGGTCCCGGTTCTAATCCTGAGCCCGGTTCTGGTCCTGGCCCTGCTCGGGCTCAGCCTGGCCCTGCTGGCCCCGAGGAGCCGGGCTGGACCCGGGATAATCCCGACCTGGGCTTGAGCCCGGTTCTGGTCCCGGTTCCGGTCCCGGTTCTGATCCTGAGCCCGGTTCTGGTCCCGGTTCTGGTCCTGAGCCCGGTTCTGGTCCCGGTTCTGATCTTGAGCCCGGTTCCGGTCCCGGTTCTGGTCCCGGTTCTGGTCCTGAGTCCGGCTCTGATCCTGAGCCCGGTTCTGGTCCCGGTTCTGGTCCTGAGCCCGGTTCTGATCCTGACCCGGTTCTGGTCCTGAGCCCGGCTCTGAGCGCGGTTCTGGGCCCGGTTCTGGTCCTGAGCCCGGTTCTGAGCCCGGTTCTGGTCCCGGTCCTGATCCCTGTCCCGGTCCTGATCTTGGTCCCATTCCTGGTCCCGGTTCTGGTCCCGGTTCTGGTTCTGATCCCAATTCCAATCCTAATCCCAGTCCCGAATCTGATCCGAATCCTGGTCTCGGTCCTGGACCTGATCCCAATCCCGGTTCCGATCCCGATCCCAATCCCGGTTCCGATCCCAGTCCCGATTCCAGTCCCGGTTCCGATCCCAGTCCCGATCCCGGTTCCGATTCCAGTCCCGGTTCCGATCCCAGTCCCGGTCCCGGTTCCGATCCCGACTCGGATTCCGATCCCAGTCCCAGTCCCAATCCCTGTCCCGGTTCCGGTTCCGATCCCGATCCCAGTCCCGATCCTGATCCCGATCCCAGTCCCAGTCCCGGTCCTGGTCCCGGTCCCGATTCCGATCCCAATCCCGATCCCGGTTCCGATCCCAGTCCCGGTCCCGGTTCTGATCCCAGTCCCGGTCCCAGTCACGGCTCCGATCCCGGTTCCAATCCCAGTCCCGATCCCGATCCCAGTCCTGGTTCCGGTTCCGATCCCGATTCCAGTCCAGGTCCCGGTCCCAGTTCCGATCCCGATCCCGGTTCTGATCCCGGTCCCGGTTCCGATCCCGATCCCAGTCCCGATCCCGATCCAAGTCCCGGTCCCGGTTCCGATCCCAATCCCTGTCCCGGTTCCGATCCCGATCCCAGTCCCGATCCCGATCCAAGTCCCGGTCCCGGTTCCGATCCCAATCCCTGTCCCGGTTCCGGGTCCGATCCCGATGCCGGCTCCGATCCCGGTTCCAATCCCAGTCCCGATCCCGATCCCAGTCCTGGTTCCAGTTCCGATCCCGGTTCCGATCCCAGTCCCGATCCCGGTTCCGATCCCAGTTCCGATCCCGATCCCAGTCCCGGTTCCGGTTCCGGTTCGTGTTTCTGTTGCCGGGCTGAGCGGACCCGAGCGGGATTCGGGAATTTGGGAATCAATCCTCGCTTTTCCCGAATAAATCCAGCGCTACCGGCAGCCTCCGGCTCCTCCTTTGGCGCGGTTCTGGTTCCGCTTCTGATCCCGGTTTCAGGTTCTGATCCCGGTCCTGATCCCGGTCCCGATCCCGGTCCTGATCCCGGTTCTGGTTCTGATCCCGTCCCCAGTCCTGATCCTGATCCTGGTTTTACCCGGTCCTGGTTTTACCTAGCTCCTAATCCCGGTTCTGATCCCGATCCCGGTTCTGATCCCGTTCTGATCCCGGTTCTGGTTCTGATCCCGGTTTTAGTCCTGAGCCCGCTCCTGATCCCGGTCCCGGTTCTGATCCTGGTCCCGGTTCTGATCCTGATCCCAGTTTTATCCCGGTCCCGGTTTTATCCCAGTCCCGGTGTTATCCAGGTCCCAATCCCGGTTCTGATCTCGATTCTGATCCCGGTTCCGATCCTGTTCTGATCCCGGTTCTGATCCCGGTCCTGATCCCGATCCCAGTTTTATCCCGGTCCTGGTTTTATCCCGGTCCCGGTTTTATCCAGGTCCCAATCCCGGTCCTGATCCCGGTTCTGATCCTGATCCTGGTTTTATCCCGATCCCGATTCTGATCCCGATCCCGGGGTGGCTCCCAGTGCTCCCAGTAACGGCTCCCAGTTCATCCCAGTTCATCCCAGTGCTCCCAGTAACATCTCCCAGTCCCCCTCAGTCCCTCCCAGTCCCCTCACAGTCTGTCCCAGTCCCCCCTAGTCCATCCCAGTCCATCCCAGTCCCCCCAAGTCCATCCCAGTCCATCCCAGTCCCTCCCAGTACTCCCAGTAACAGCTCCCTGTGCCTCCCAGCCTGTCCCAGTCTCTCCCAGTCCCTTCCAGTCCCCCCAGTTCTCTCCCAGTGCTCCCAGTAACGGCTCCCAGTCCATCCCAGTCCCTCCCAGTCCATCCCAGTACTCCCAGTAACATCTCCCTCTCCCTCCCAGTCTGTCCCAGTCCTTCCCAGTCCCTCCCAATAACATCTCCCAGTCCCCCAGTCTGTCCCAGTGCTCCCAGTAACAGCTCCCAGTCCCTCCCAGTCCCCTCCCAGTCTGTCCCAGTTCATCCCGGTCCCTTCCCAATCCCTCCCAGTCCCTCCCAGTCCCCTCACAGTCTGTCCCAGTCCCTCCCAGTCCATCCCAGTACCTCCCAGTCCATCCCAGTCCCTCCCAGTCCCCTCACAGTCTGTCCCAGTCCATCCCAGTCCATCCCAGTCCCTCCCAGTACTCCCAGTAACATCTCCCTCTCCGTCCCAGTCCCCCCCAGTCCATCCCAGTCCCTCCCAGTTCATCCCAGTGCCCCCAGTACCCTCCCAGTCCCCCCCAGTTCCCTCCCAGTCCCTCCCAGTACTCCCAGTAACATCTCCCTCTCTGTCCCAGTCCCCCCCCAGTCCATCCCAGTCCCTCCCAGTTCCCTCCCAGTCCCCCCCAGTTCCCTTCCAGTCCCTCCCAGTGCTCCCAGTCCATCCCAGTAACAGCTCCCAGTCCCCCCAGTTCCCTCCCAGTCCATCCCAGTCCCTCCCAGTACTCCCAGTAACATCTCCCTCTCCGTCCCAGTCCCCCCCCAGTCCATCCCAGTCCCTCCTAGTTCATCCCAGTCCATCCCAGTGCTCCCAGTCCATCCCAGTAACAGCTCCCAGTCCCCCCAGTACCCTCCCAGTACCCTCCCAGTCCCTCCCAGTGCTCCCAGTTTGGCTCAGAGTCCCCAGCTCGGCCTCTCCCAGCTCAGCCCTGCCCGGACCCCGATGACGCGCGGCCTCCTCGAGCTCTCATTGGCCGCCCAAAAAACCCCAAAAAACCCCAAAACGCCCCAAAATGTCCCCAAAATGTCCCCACCCAGGGGGTGGCACCCGGAGGGGACCCCCAGGAAGGCGACAACGCTTCCCAGTTCCTCCCAGTTCGTCCCAGTTCGTCCCAGTTTGGCCCGGTTGGCGATGCTGCCGCTGCTGCTGGCGGCGCTGGGAGCGCCCGGGGCGGGTGAGGAGCGGAAATTTGGGATAAAAAAGGGGAAATTTGGGAAAAAATGGAGAAATTTGGGATAAAAAGGGGGAAATTTGGGATAAAAAAGGGGAAATTTGGGAAAAAATGGAGAAATTTGGGATAAAAAGGGGGAAATTTGGGAAAAGGGGAAGTTGGGAATGAGGGGGAGGAGGGGATTTGGGGGTTTTGGGGGATTTGGGGGGGAAATTTGGGATAAAAATGGGGAAATTTGGGATAAAAAAGGGGGAAATTTGGGATAAAAAGGGGGAAATTTGGGATAAAAAAGGGAAATTTGGGATAAAATGGGGAAATTTGGGATAAAAAGGGGGAAATTTGGGATAAAAGGGGGAAATTTGGGATAAAAGGGAGAAATTTGGGATAAAAGGGGGAAATTTGGGATAAAAAGGGGGAAATTTGGGATAAAAGGCAGAAATTTGGGATAAAAATGGGGAAATTTGGGATAAAAAGGGGGAAATTTGGGATAAAAGGGGGAAATTTGGGAAAAAAATGGGGAAATTTGGGATAAAAAGGGGAAATTTGGGATAAAAAGGGGAAATTTGGGATAAAAAGGGGAAATTTGGGATAAAAAAGGGGAAATTTGGGATAAAAAGGGGAAATTTGGGATAAAAAGGGGGAAATTTGGGATAAAAAGTGGAAATTTGGGATAAAAAGGGAGAAATTTGGGATAAAAATGGGGAAATTTGGGATAAAAAGGGGGAAATTTGGGATAAAAATGGGAAAATTTGGGATAAAAGGGGGAAATTTGGGATAAAAGGGAGAAATTTGGGATAAAAAAGGGAAATTTGGGATAAAAAGGGGGAAATTTGGGATAAAAGGGGGAAATTTGGGATAAAAGGGAGAAATTTGGGAAAAAATGGGGAAATTTGGGATAAAAATGGGGAAATTTGGGATAAAAAAGGGGGAAATTTGGGATAAAAAGGGAAATTTGGGATAAAAAGGGGGAAATTTGGGATAAAAAAGGGAAATTTGGGATAAAAAGGGGGAAATTTGGGATAAAAAGGGAAATTTGGGATAAAAATGGGGAAATTTGGGATAAAATGGAGAAATTTGGGATAAAATGGAGAAATTTGGGATAAAAAGGGGGAAATTTGGGAAAAGGGGAAGTTGGGAATGAGGGGGAGGAGGTGGGGGATGAATTTTGGGGGATTTTGGGGGAAATGAGGATTTGGGGGAAAATGTTGGGAAAAAAATCCTCCAAAAAATCCCAAAATATCCCCAAAAAATTCCAAAAAATCCTGAAAAATGACCAAAAAATCTTCCCAAAAAATCAGGAAAAACACCAAAAAATCCTCAAAAATTGTCCAAAAATCCTCAAAAAATTCCCCAAAAATCACAAAGAAATCCTCAAAAAATCCTCAATAAAATCTAAAAAAAAAAATCACAAAAAATCCTAAAAAAATCACTAAAAAACCGAAAAAAATTCTCAAAAAAATCCCCAAAAATCCTCAAAAAATCACGGAAAACCCCCAAAAAACCCTCAAAAAATCACCAAAAAATCCGCAAAAAATCAGCAAAAAATCAGCAAAAAATCCCAAAAAATCACCCAAAAAATCCTCAAAATTAAAAAAAAAATTCCCAAAAAATCATTAAAATCACCCAAAAAAATCTCAAAAAATTCACAAAAAAAAAAAATCCTCAAAAAATCCTCAAAAATCCTCAAAAAATCACGAAAAAAAATCCTTAAAAATTATAAAAAATCCTCAAAAAAATCACTATAAAATCCCCCCCAAATCCTCAAAAACTCAGCAAAAAATCCTCAAAAAATCACGGAAAGGCCTCTCAAAAATCATCAAAAAATAAAAATAAAATAAAATAAAAATCAATAAAAAATGCCCAAAAGTCCTCAAAAAATCACCAAAAAATCACAAAAAAATCCTTAAAAAATCCAAAAAAATCCTTAAAAAAATCCCAAAAAATCACCAAAAAAATCCTCAAAAAAATCCCAAAAAATCCTTAAAAAATTACCAAAAAACCCTGAAAAAATATTTAAAAAAATCACAAAAAATCACAAAAAAATAAAAAAAAAATCCCCAAAAAACCCTAAATAATTTTATTATTCTCATTTCAGCCCCGTTCGTGCTGCAGGTGGCCTCGTGGTGCTCGCTGGCCCCGAACGGCTCGGCGGGTTTGACGCTGGCGCTGTCGCGGATGCCGCTGGGCAAAAACCCACCCAAAAATCCTCCCAAAAATTCACCAAAAATCAGCAAAAAATCGGCAAAAAATCCTCAAAAAAATCAGCAAAAAATCACGAAAAAATAATAAAAAAATCTAAAAAAATCCTCCAAAAATCACCAAAAATCCCAAAAAAATCACTAAAAAAACCCCCAAAAATCTCAAAAAATCCTCAAAAGAGCCTCAAAAAATCCTCAAAAAATCACGGGAAAACCCCTCAAAAATCATCAAAAAATCCAAAAAAATCCCAAAAAAATCAATAAAAAAATCCCCAAAAATCCTTAAAAAATCACCAAAAAATCACAAAAAAAATCCTTAAAAAATCCAAAAACATCCTTAAAAAAATCCAAAAAAATCAGCAAAAAATCCTCAAAAAAATCCCAACAAATCCTCAAAAAATTACCAAAAAATCCTGAAAAAATATAAAAAAAATCTCAAAAAAATCCTAAAAAAATCCCCAAAAAATCCCCAAAAAATTCTAAATAAATGGATTTTTTTTTGCATTTCAGCCCCGTTCGTGCTGCAGGTGGCCTCGTGGTGCTCGCTGGCCCCGAACGGCTCGGCGGGTTTGACGCTGGCGCTGTCGCGGATGCCGCTGGTGTGCGCGGAGCTCCGCGGGGGCCGCACCGGGCCCTGCCCCGGAGCCGGGGCCGCTCTGGCCGAGCTCGGGGCCCGCCTGGCCCAGGCCCTGCAGGGGGACCCGAGGTGGCAGCGGAGGCTGCGGGAGAGGGAGAGGGTGTGTCAGGAACTGCCCCGGATCGTGGGGACACTGCCCAGAGGTGAGGGGACATCGGGGACATCGGGGACATTGGGGGGATTGGGGACATTGGGGACATTGGGGACATCAGGGACATTGGGGACATTGGGAACACTGAGGGAGCGGGAGTGCCAGGAACTGCCCAGGATCGTGGGGACACTGCCCAGAGGTGAGGGGACATTGGGGACATCGGGGACAATGGGGACATTGGGGACATCGGGGACATTGGGGGGATTGGGGACATTGGGGACATGGGGGGGATTGGGGACATTGGGGACATTGGGGACATTGGGGACATTGGGGACATTGGGGACATTGAGGGGATTGAGGGGATTGGGGACATTGGGGACACTGAGGGAGCGGGAGTGTCAGGAACTGCCCCGGATCGTGGGGACACTGCCCAGAGGTGAGGGGACAACGGGGACATCGGGGACATTGGGGACATTGGGGACATTGGGGACATTGAGGGGATTGGGGACATTGGGGACATTGGGGACATTGGGGACATTGGGGACATTGGGGACATTGGGAACACTGAGGGAGAGGGTGTGCCAGGAACTGCCCAGGATCGTGGGGACACTGCCCAGAGGTGAGGGGACAACGGGGACATCAGGGACATTGGGGACATTGGGGACATTGGGGACATTGGGGACATTGAGGGGATTGGGGACATCGGGGACATTGGGGACATTGGGGACATCGGGGACATCGGGGACATTGGGGACATTGGGGACATCGGGGACATTGAGGGGATTGGGGACATTGGGGACATTGGGGACATTGGGGACATTGAGGGAGAGGGTGTGCCAGGAACTGCCCAGGATCGTGGGGACACTGCCCAGAGGTGAGGGGACAACGGGGACATCGGGGACATCGGGGACATTGGGGACATCGGGGACATCGAGGGGATTGGGGACATCGGGGACATTGAGGGGATTGGGGACATTGGGGACATCGGGGACATTGGGGACATCGGGGGGATTGGGGACATTGAGGGAGAGGGTGTGTCAGGAGCTGCCCAGGATCGTGGGGACACTGCCCAGAGGTGAGGGGACATCGGGGACATTGGGGGGATTGGGGACATTGGGGACATTGGGACATTGGGGACATTGAGGGGATTGGGGACACTGGGGACAACAGGGACATTGAGGGGATTTGGGACATTGGGGACATCGGGGACATTGGGGACATTGAGGGAGAGGGTGTGCCAGGAACTGCCCCGGATCGTGGGGACACTGCCCAGAGGTGAGGGGACAACGGGGACATTGGGGACATTGGGGACATTGAGGGGATTGGGGACATTGGGGACATCGGGGACATCGGGGACATTGGGGACATTGGGGACATTGGGGACATTGAGGGGATTTGGGACATTGGGGACATTGGGGACATTGAGGGGATTGGGGACATCAGGGATTTTGGGGCTATTTTGGGACACATTTGGGGACACATTTGGGGACACATTTGGGGACACATTTTGAGGCTATTTTAGGCCACATTTGGGACCATTTTGGGGCCATTTTGGGCCATTTTGGGGACATTGGCGGCCATTTTGAGGCGGCCATTTTGTGACACCCTCAGGACCCTGCGGCCATTTTGGGGCCATTTTGGGGCCATTCTGGGGTCATTTTGGGCCATTTTGGAGCCATTTGGGGCCATTTTGGGTCATTTTGGGCCATTTTGGAGCCATTTTGGGCCATTTTGGGCCATTTTGGGGACATTTTGGGGACATTTGTGGCCATTTTGGGGCACATTTTGGGCCACATTTGTGGCACCATTTTGGCTCCATTTTGGGGCCATTTTGGCTCCATTTTGGGGCCATTTTGGTTCCATTTTGTCTCCATTTTGACTCCATTTTGGCTCAATTTTGGGGCCATTTTGGCTCAATTTTGGGACCCTTTTGTCTCCATTTTGTCTCCATTTTGTCTCCATTTTGGGCCACATTTGGCACCATTTTGGCTCCATTTTGGGGCCATTTTGGAGTCATTTTGGAGCCATCTTTGACACCATTTTGGGCCACATTTGGTACCATTTTGGCTCCATTTTGGCTCCATTTTTGACACCATTTTGGCACCATTTTGGAGCCTTTTTTGACACCATTTTGTCTCCAATTTGGGCCACATTTGGCAGCATTTTGACACCATTTTGACACCATTTTGGAGCCATTTTGGGCCACATTTAGCTCCATTTTGGCCCCATTTTGGCACCATTTTGGGCCACATTTGGGGCATCATTTTGATTCCATTTTGGAGCCATTTTTGACACCATTTTGGAGCCATTTTTGACACCATTTTGGAGCCATTTTGGGCCACATTTGGGGCACCCATTTTGAGGCCATTTTGGACCCATTTTAATGTCATTTTAGAACCATTTTGAGGCCATTTTGGCACCATTTTGGAGTAATTTTGGAGCCATTTTGGACCCATTCTGGGACCATTTTGGCTCCATTTTGGAGCTATTTTTGGCACCATTTTGGAGCCATTTTGGACCCATTTTGGAGCCATTTTGGACCCATTCTGGCACCATTTTGGCACCATTTTGATTCCATTTTGGAGCCATTTTTGACATTATTTTGGAGCCATTTTGGGCCACATTTGGCACCATTTTGGCACCATTTTGATTCCATTTTGGAGCCATTTTTGACACCATTTTAGCACCATTTTGGGCCACATTTGGCACCATTTTGACCCCATTTTGGCACCATTTTGTGCCACATTTGGGGCATCATTTTGGAGCCATTTTGGGCCACATTTGGGGCACCCATTTAGAGGCCATTTTGGACCCATTTTAATGTCATTTTAGAACCATTTTGAGGCCATTTTGGCTCCATTTTGGGGCCATTTTGGAGTCATTTTGGAGCCATTTTGGACCCATTCTGGGACCATTTTGGAGCCATTTTGGCTCCATTTTGGAGCTATTTTTGGCACCATTTTGATGCCATTTTGGAGCCATTTTGGACCCATTCTGGCACCATTTTGGCACCATTTTGATTCCATTTTGGAGTCATTTTGGACCCATTCTGGCACCATTTTTGGCACCATTTTGATTCCATTTTGGAGCCATTTTTGACCCCATTTTGGAGCCATTTTGGACCCATTCTGGCACCATTTTGGCACCATTTTGATTCCATTTTGGAGCCATTTTTGACACCATTTTGGAGCCATTTTTGACCCCATTTTGGAGCCATTTTTGACCCCATTTTGGAGCCATTTTGGAGCCACATTTGTCTCCATTTTGGCACCATTTTGACACCATTTTGGAGCCATTTTTGACTCCATTTTGGAGCAATTTTTGACATTATTTTGGAGCCATTTTGGGCCACATTTGGCACCATTTTGGCACCATTTTGATTCCATTTTGGAGCCATTTTTGACACCATTTTGGCACCATTTTGGGCCACATTTGGCACCATTTTGACCCCATTTTGGGACCATTTTGGCACCATTCTGAGGCAAACCCTTTTCATCCCCAGCTCCCCCGCAGCTGCGCATCGTCCCCGAGCGCTCGGGCGCCGCGCTGACGCTGGCGTGTCACGCCTGGGGCTTCTCCCCGCCCGACATCACCCTGAGGTGGCTCCGCAACGGCGCCGTGGTCGAGGACCCGCGGGGGCCGCCCCGGGCGCTGCCGCTGGGCGACGGAACCTTCCGGACCCAGGTGAACGTCGAGGTGACACCGGGGACATCCGGGGACATCTTCGAGTGCTGGGCGCTGCACCCCAGCCTGGAGGAGCCCATCAGCGTCACGTGGGGTGAGAGGAATTTGGGGGGTTTTTTTTTGGGATTTTTTGGGAATTTTATGGGATTTTTTGGAGATTTTTTTAGGAATTTTGGGGGGATTTTTTTAAAATTTTTTTTAGATTTTTTGGGGATTTTTTGGGGATTTTTTAAGGATTTTTTTAGGAATTTTTTGGGGATTTTTTAAAAATTTTTTCATGATTTTTGAGGTTATTTTTTTATTTTTTGAGATTTTTTTGGGATTTTTTTGGATTTTTTTTTAATTTGGGGGAATTTTTGGGGGAATTTTGGGGAGAATTTTTGGAGATTTTTGGGGGGAATTTTTTGGGGGATATTTTGGGTATTTTTGGGGGGTATTTTTTATTTTTGAGATTTTTGGGGGATGTTATTGATTTTTTGAGGATTTTCTTGGGGATTTTTTTTGGTGATTTTTTTGGGATTTTTTTTGGGAATTTTTGGGAATTTTTTTGGGATTTTTTTTGGGGGGGGGATTTTTTTGGGATTTTTTTGAATTTTTGGGGGATTTTTTGGGGAATTTTTGGGGATTTTTTGGGGATTTTTGGGGGATTTTTGGGGATTTTTTTTTAATTTTGGGGGATTTTTTGGGGGATTTTTTTGGATTTTTTGGGGATTTTTTGGGGAATTTTTGGGGATATTTTTGATTTTTGGGGGAATTTTTTTGGGAATTTTTTTGATTTTTGGGGGATTTTTTTGGGGATTTTTGGGTGATTTTTTGGGGGATTTTTTGGGAATTTTTGGGGGATTTTTTTGGGGATTTTTTTGGAATTTTTGGGGGAATTTTTGGAGATTTTTGGGAAATTTATTGGGATTTTTTTGATTTTTAGATTTTTGGGGGATTTTTTGGTGATTTTTTGGGGGATGCTTTGGGAATTTTTGGGGATTTTTTTTGAGAATTTTGGGGGATTTTTTGGGGGATTTTGGGGGGATTTTTTTATTTTTTGGGGAATTTTTTGGGGAATTTTGAGTATTTTTTTGTTTTTTTTTAATTTTTGGGGGATTTTATTTTAAAGTTTTCAAGGGTTTATTTAATTTTTTTTTAAGTTTGGGGGGGACTTTTAATCATTTTTTTCCGGGTTTTTTTGGGTTTTTGAAGAATTTTTAGGATTTATTTTTAAATTTTTGGCGGCTTTTGGGGATTTTTTGGTGAGGTTTTACAGAATTTGGGGTGTTTGGGGATTTTTAGAGATTTCTTTAATTTTGTAGAATTTATCTCATATTATTTTTATAATTTTGGGTGGACTTTAATAATTTCTTTCCAGATTTTTTTGGGGGGTTTTCTGTAGAATTTATTTTTAAATTTTTGATGGATTTGGGGATTTTTTGGGGAGGTTTTGGAGAATTTGGGGATTTTTTGGGAAGGATTTCTGGGAATTCTTTTCACCTAAACCAAACATTGTCCCCACAGCTCCAGGAATGTCCCCAAAATTGTCCCTCCTGGTGGCCCTGGCGGTGCTGGCGCTGCTCCTGGGGCTCCTCCTCTTCATCTTTGGCCTCAGCCGCTACCTGAGCACAGGTGACATCGAGGGGACACTTGGGGACACTTGGGGACATCCTCTGATGGCATTTCCTGTCACTTTCTGTCCATTTTTATCTTTTTTTGTCACTTTTATGCTGGTTTTTGTCCTTTTCTGTCCCTTTTTTGTCGTTTTCTGTCCCTTTTTTCTGCCTTTTTGTCTTTTTTTTGTGCCTTTTTGTCCCTTTTTGTCATTTATTGTCCCTTTCTGTCCCTTTTTTGTGCTTTGTCCATTTTTGTGCTTTTTTGTCCTTTTTTTGTCATTTATTGTCCTTTTTTGTCACTTTTTCTCACATTTTTGTCACTTTTTCTCCCTCTTTTGTTGCTTTTTTCTCAATTTTTCCCTTTTTCTGTTGCTTTTTGCCCCTTTTTCCCACTTTTGTCCCTTTCTGTCCCTTTTTTGTCACTTTCTGTCCATTTTTATCTATTTTTGTCACTTTTATGCTGTTTTTTGTTGCTTTTTCACACTTTTTTGTCCTTTTCTGTCCCTTTTTTGTCCTTTTCTGTCCCTTTTTTCTGCCTTTTTGTCCCTTTTTGTCATTTATTGTCCCTTTCTGTCCCTTTTTTGTCCCTTTCTGTCCATTTTTGTGCCTTTTTGTCCTTTTTTTGTCATTTATTGTCCTTTTTTGTCACTTTTTCTCCTTTTTTTGTTGCTTTCCCCCCATTTTTTCCCTTTTTCTCCTTTTTTTGTTGCTTTTTGTCCCTTTCTGTCCTTCTTTTGTGCCTTTTTGTCCCTTTTTTGTCACTTTATGTCCATTTTTATCTATTTTTGTCACTTTTATGCTGTTTTTTGTCCTTTTCTGTCCCTTTTTTGTGCTTTTCTGTCCCTTTTTTGTGCTTTTCTGTCCCTTTTTTGTCCTTTTCTGTCCCTTTTTTGTGCCTTTTTGTCTTTTTTTGTGCATTTTTGTAACTTTTTGTCATTTATTGTCCCTTTCTGTCCCTTTTTTGTCACTTTCTGTCCATTTCTGTGTCTTTTTGTTCCCTTTTTTGTCATTTATTGTCCTTTTTTGTCACTTTTTCTCCCTTTTTTGTCACTTTTTCTCCCTCTTTTGTTGCTTTTTTCTCAATTTTTCCCCTTTTCTGTTGCTTTTTGCCCCTTTTTCCCACTTTTGTCCCTTTCTGTCCCTTTTTTGTCACTTTCTGTCCATTTTTATCTATTTTTGTCACTTTTATGCTGTTTTTTGTTGCTTTTTCACACTTTTTTATCATTTTCTGTCCCTTTTTTGTCCTTTTCTGTCCCTTTTTTCTGCCTTTTTGTCCCTTTTTTGTCATTTATTGTCCTTTTTTGTCATTTTTTCTCCATTTTTTGTTACTTTTTCTCCCTTTTTTTATTTTTGTCTCTTTCTGTCCCTTTTTTGTGCTTTTCTGTCCCTTTTTTGTGCCTTTTTGTCTCTTTTTTCTCATTTATTGTCATTTTTTGTCACTTTTTCTCCCTTTTTTGTTGCTTTTTCTCAATTTTTTCCCTTTTCTCCCTTTTTTGTTGCTTTTTGCCCCTTTTTTCCATTTTTGTCTCTTTCTGTCCTTTTTTGTGCCTTTTTGTCCCTTTTTTGTCACTTTTTCTCCCTTTTTCATTGATTTTTCTCCCTTTTTCCAATTTTTATCCCTTTCTGTCCCTTTTTTGTTGCTTTTTCTCCCTTTTTTGTTCCTTTTTTGTCCCTTTTTACCATTTTTGTCCCTTTTTCTCCCTTTCTGTCCCTTTTTTGTACCTTTTTGTCCTTTTTTGTCACTTATTTTCCAATTTTTGTCACTTTTTCTCCCTTTTTTGTTAATTTTTTGTCCTTTTTTACCACTTTTATCCATTTTTTGTCCTTTTTTGGTCCTTTTTTGTCTCTTTTTGTCTCCTCTTGTCCCTTATTGTCCCTTTTTTGATGTTTTTTTGTCCCTTTTTACCATTTTTATCCATTTTTTTTCCTTTTCCCCCCCTTTTTTTGTCCCTTTTTGTCCCCTTTTCCCCACTTTTGTCCCTTTTTCCCCTTTTCCCCTTTTCTTCCCCCTTTTCCTCCCTTTTAATCCCTTTTTATCTCATTTTTATCCCTTTTTTATCACTTTTTTCTCATTTCCCCCCATTTTTTCTCCCTTTTTGTTGTATTTCTATCACTCTTTGTCCCTTTTTTATCATTTTTAATTAATTTTTATCCGTTTTTGTCCGTTTTTATCCATTTTTACCCCATTTTCTCCCTCCAGGTTACACCCCGCTCCCCAGTGACACCCACACAGGTGAGGCACCCCCGATATCACAATTTTTTTATCACTTTTAGGTCACTTTTGTCACTTTTTTTACCTTTTTTCATCATTTTCCTTTCCCAGGCAACATCTGAGGACTCTCCCAGGACAGGACCTGAAAATCCCGAAAAAATCCCCAAAATCCACCCCAAAAAAACCCAAAAATCCACAATTTCGCCCCAAATCCTGCCCAAAAAAATGTCCCTCAAATCCTGTTAAAAAATCCCCAAAAATCCCCTCAAAAAGCCCCAAAAATCCCATTTAAAAAACCCAAAAATCCCCTCAAAAAGCCCCAAAAATCCCAAAAAATCCCATTTAAAAAAACCAAAAATCCCATTAAAAATCCCCCAAAAAATCCCCTCAAAAAGCCCCAAAAATCCCAAAAAATCCCATTAAAAACCCCAAAAAAATCCTCTCAAAAAACCTCAAAAATCCCCCTCAAATCTCATTAAAAAACACAAAAAATCCCCTCAAAAAGACCCAAAAATCATAAAAAAATCCCATTAAAAAACCCCAAAAATCCCATTAAAAATCCCATTAAAAATCCCCACAAAAAGCCCCAAAAGTCCCAAAAAATTCCATTTAAAAACCCCAAAAAATCCTCTCAAAAAGGCTCAAAAATCCCAAAAAAATCCCATTAAAAAACCCCAAAATCCTCTTAAAAAGCCTCAAAAAATCCTTCTCAAATCCCATTAAAAAACCCCAAAAATCCCATTAAAAATCCCCCAAAAAATCCCCTCAAAAAGCCCCAAAAATCAAAAAAATCCCATTTAAAAACCCCAAAAAATTCTCTCACAAAGGCACCAAAAATATAAAAAAATCCCATTAAAAAACCCCAAAATCCCCTCAAAAAGCCCCAAAAATCCCCCTCAAATCCCCCCCAACCCCACCCAAATAAACCCAAATTTAAAAAAAATTTCCCCAAAAAAATCTTCAAATTCCTTCAAAAATCCCCCCTAAAAAACCCCAAAAATTTCCAAAAAAATCACCCTAAAATCCCCCAAATTTCCTCAAAAAAACCCCTGAAAAACCCACAAAAATCTCATTTTAAAATGCAAAAAATTCCTCAAATCTCCTTCAAAAATTCTTCCTAAAAACCCCCAAAAATCCACCCCAAAATCCCTAAAAATTCCCCCAAATCCCTCCCCAAAATCCCCCTAAAAATCCCATTAAAACCCCCCCAAAATCCCAATTTTTCTCCATTGCTAAAAATAAAAGTGGTGACAATTTTGGGGTTTTTGGGGGGATTTTTTTTGATATTTGGGGGGGATCTTCTGGGGATTTTTAGGGGAAATTTGGGAATTTTGAGTTGGGAATTTTTGGGACAGTTTTTGTGATTTAATTTAAAAAATGGGATTTTTTTTTAGGATTTATTGGGAAAATTTTGGGGATTTTTGGGAATTTTGTGAAGGGATTTTTTTGTTGTTGTTTTTTAGGGGGATTTTTTGGGGGGAGGAATTTTTTTGGGGACTTTTAAGGGAGATCGGTGAATTTGGGGATTTAAAGAGAATTTTTTGGGGAATTTTGGTGGAATTTGGGGTGCGGAGGAGCCTGGGGGGGTTCGGGGTCCCCAAAATATCCCCCAACCCGTCCCGCAGAAATCTGCCTAGCAACAGCTGACGTCACTCAAATATCGAGCCGTGATTGGCCAGCGCGTCCCCATGAGTGCCCTCCTCTTCCCGTCCACGCGGGAGCGGCCATTTCCCCTCCACATGTCGCTTCAACACCTCTCTATCCCCTCTTTGTCGCCTCTTTGTCGCCTCTTTGTCGCCTCCTCGCGTGTTTTTACCCCTCTAAAGCCGCCATTTCCCGCCCGCGCGTGTTTTTATCCCTTTATAAACGACAACGACGGCCTTTGGGGCGGGTGCCCGTAACAAACATGGCGGCAGCGTCCGCGACCTCGCTACTGCGCATGCGCAAAACGCGGCAGTGAGGGCAGGGTGGGCGGAAGTTTGGCGTCGTACAAGGAAAGTGCGCATGCGCTACCGGAAGTGGACCCCTGCTCACTATATAAGAGGCCGGGAAGCCCCGTAGCGTTCTTTTCGCTGAGTCGGAGACGCCGCCGCCGCCGCCATGTGAGGGGGGGCGCGGGAAAAGCCGAAATTTCCTGGGAAAAACGGGATTTGTGAGGGGAAAATGGGATTTGTGAGGGAAAAAATGGGATTTGTGAGGGGAAAACAGGGATGGGGAAGGCGGTGAGGTGGGAATTAGGGCCGCGGAAAGGGGGAAAATGGGGATGGGGAAGGTGGGGGGAGGGGAGCGGCCATGAGGGGAAGGGGGGGGGGAGGGAAGCGTTAATTCCGTTTATTTTATTTTTCCTGAGTTTTTAAATTCATGGATTGGGTTTGGATCGTTGGGATTGGGGGAGTTTAGAGAGGGGGGAAATGGGGGATTGGGAAAAGGGGGATCCAGAGTGGGAAAAGAGGGAAAATAGGGAGAAAATGGGATCCAGAGGGAGAAAAAAGAGGGAAAAATAAGATGGGGATCCAGAGGAAAAATTTGGAATAACAGTGGGAAAAGGAGGGAAACAGTGAGAAAATGTGGAATAACAATGGGAAAAAAGGATCCAGAGGGGGGAAAATAAGGAATAATGTTGGGAAAATGGGGGAAAGAGTGAGAAAATGGGGGATAACAGGAGGAAAATGGGATCCAGAGTGGGAAAAATGGGGAATAAACATGGGAAAAGGAGATTTAGGGTGGAAAAATGGGATTCAGAGAGGAAAAATAGGGAATAACCATGGAAAAAGGGGGTTCAGAGTGGGAAAAATGGGATCTAGAGAGGAAAAAAGGGATTCAGGGTGGGAAAAATAGGGAATAACTGTGGGAAAATGGGATTCAGAGTGGGAAAAATAGGGAAGAAGTGTGGGAAAATGGGATTCAGGGTGGAAAAAATGGGATTTAGAGTGGGAAAAATAAGGAATAATCATGGAAAAATGGGATTCAAGGTGGAAAAAATAGGGAATAATTGTGGGAAAATGGGATTCAGGGTGGAAAAATGGGATTCAGAGTGGAAAAAATTGGGAATAAGTGTGGGAAAATGGGATTCAGGGTGGAAAAAATAGGGAAGAACCACGGGAAAATGGGATTCAGGGTGGAAAAATGGGATTCAGAGTGGGAAAAATGTGATCCAGGGAGGAAAAAAGGGATTCAGGGTGGGAAAAATAAGGAATAATCATGGAAAAATGGGATTCAGGGTGGGAAAAATGGGATTTAGAGTGGGAAAAATAAAGAATAATCATGGAAAAAGGGGATTCAGAGTGGGAAAATGGGATTCAGAGCGGGAAAAATAGGGAATAAGTGTGGGAAAAGGGGATTCAGAGTGGGAAAAATTGGGAATAATCATGGAAAAATGGGATTCAGGGTGGAAAAATGGGATTCAGGGTGGAAAAAATGGATCCAGAGTGGGAAAAATAGGGAATAAGTGTGGGAAAATGGGATTCAGGGTGGGAAAAATAGGGAATAAGTGTGGGAAAATGGGATTCAGGGTGGAAAAAATGGGATTTAGAGTGGGAAAAATAAGGAATAATCATGGAAAAACGGGATTCAGGGTGGAAAAATGGGATTCAGAGTGGGAAAAATTGGGAATAATGGTGGAAAAAGGGGGTTCAGAGTGGGAAAATGGGGAATAACAGCAGGAAAATGGGATTCAGAGTGGGAAAAATAAAGAATAATCATGGAAAAAGGGGATTCAGAGAGGAAAAAATGGATCCAGAGTGGGAAAAATTTGGAATAACTGTGGGAAAAGGGGATTCAGGGTGGAAAAAATAGGGAATAAGTGTGGGAAAATGGATTCAGGTTGGGAAAATGGGATCCAGAGAGGAAAAAAGGGATTCAGAGTGGGAAAAATAGGGAATAATCATGGAAAAAGGAGATTTAGGGTGGAAAAAATGGGATTTAGAGTGGGAAAAATAAGGAATAACTGCAGGAAAATGGGATTCAGAGTGGGAAAAAATGGGAATAAGTGTGGAAAAATGGGATTCAGGGTGGGAAAAATAAGGAATAATCATGGAAAAAGGGGATTCAGGGTGGAAAAATGGGATTTAGAGTGGGAAAAATAAGGAATAATCATGGAAAAATGGGATTCAGGGTGGGAAAAGGAAGAAAAGAGAGGGAAAATGGGGATCCAGAGGGAATAAAATCCGGGATTGAAGCGTTCCCTTTATCCCATTTTTCCCCAGAATGACGGATTGGGAGACGGCTCCGGCCGTGACCGAGACTCCGGATATCAAATTGTTCGGGAAGTGGAGCACGGACGATGTCCAGATCAACGACATCTCCCTGCAGGTGAGAATTCCCAAAATTCCAGAGGATTCCCAGATTTCCAGAGGATTCCCAAAATTCCAGAGGATTCCCAGAATTCCAGAGGATTCCCAGAATTCCAGGGGATTCCCAAAATTCCAGGGGATTCCCAGAATTCCAGAGGATTCCCAAAATTCCCGGGGATTCCCAGAATTCCAGGGGATTCCCAAAATTCCAGGGGATTCCCAAAATTCCCGGGGATTCCCAGAATTCCAGGGGATTCCCAAAATTCCAGGGGATTCCCAAAATTCCAGAGGATTCCCAGAATTCCAGAGGATTCCCAGAATTCCAGAGGATTCCCAAAATTCCTGGAGTTCTGGGCTTGGGAGGGAATTTTTTTGCAAGGAAAATTGGGAATTTAGGTTGGAATTTTGGGATTTCCATGGAATTTGGAGTGGAATTTTGGGATTTTGATGGAATTTGAGTCAGAATTTTGGGATTTCCATGGAATTTGAGTCAGAATTTTGGGATTTCCATGGAATTTGAGTCAGAATTTTGGGATTTCCATGGAATTTGAGTCAGAATTTTGGGATTTCCATGGAAATTTGGGCTGGAATTTTGGGATTTCCATGGAATTTGGGCTGGAATTTGGGGATTTCTGTGGAATTTGAGTCAGAATTTTGGGATTTTGATGGGATTTGAGTCGATTTTGGGATTTTCATGGAATTTGGGCTGAAATTTTGGGATTTTGATGGAATTAGGGCAGGAATTTTGGGATTTCCACGGAATTTGAGCCAGAATTTTGTGGATTTTGATGGAATTTGGGCTGGAATTTTGGGATTTCTGTGGAATTTGAGTCAGAACTTTGGGGTTTTGAAGGGATTTGAGCTGGAACTTTGGGGTTTTTGGGGCAAAATTCTGCATTTTGATGGGATTTGCGCCAAAACTTTGTGATTTTCTTCACTTTTGAGCTGGGATTTTGGGGTTTTCCGGTGTCGTGATCCCAAATCCAACCCTGAAATTCCCAAAATTCCGGATTTTCCCAGGATTACATCGCGGTGAAGGAGAAATACGCCAAGTACCTGCCGCACTCGGCCGGGCGTTACGCGGGGCAGGAATCCCGGGATTTCCGTGGAATTTGGGCTGGAATTTGGGGATTTTGATGGAATTTGAGTCGGAATTTTGGGATTTTCATGGAATTTAGACTGGAATTTTGGGATTTTGATGGGATTTTGATGGAATTTTTTGGTTTTGATGGAACTTTGACAGGAATTTTGGGATTTTGATGGGATTTGAGTCAGAATTTTGGAATTTTGAAGGGATTTGAGTCAGAATTTGGGGATTTTGATGGGATTTGGCTGAAATTTGGGGATTTTGATGGGATTTGCTCGGGAATTTTGGGATTTTGATGGGATTTGAGTCAGAATTTGGGGATTTTGATGGAATTTGAGTCAGAATTTTGGGATTTTGATGGGATTTGAGTCAGAATTTTGGGATTTCCATGGAATTGGGGTGGAATTTCAGGATTTTGATGGGATTTGAGCCAGAACTGTGGGATTTCCATGGAACTGGGCTGAAATTTGGGGATTTTGATGGGATTTGAGCTGGAATTTTGGGATTTCCATGAAATTTGGGCTGGAATTTGGGGATTTTAATGGAATTGAGACTGAAATATTCACATTTTTGTGGGTTTTTGGGGCAAAATTCTGCATTTTGATGGGATTTGCGCCAGAACTTTGGGGTTTTTTGGGATCACAATCCCAAATCCAACCCCAGAATTCCCAAAATTCCCGATTTTGCCAGGATTACATCGCGGTGAAGGAGAAATACGCCAAGTACCTGCCGCACTCGGCCGGGCGTTACGCGGGGCAGGAATCCCGGGATTTCCGTGGAATTTGGGCTGGAATTTGGGGATTTTGATGGAATTTGAGTCGGAATTTTGGGATTTTCATGGAATTTAGACTGGAATTTTGGGATTTTGATGGGATTTTGATGGAATTTTTTGGTTTTGATGGAACTTTGACAGGAATTTGGGGATTTGGATGGGATTTGAGTCAGAATTTTGGGATTTTGAAGGGATTTGAGTCAGAATTTGGGGATTTTGATGGAATTGGATCCATAATTTGGGGATTTTGAAGGGATTTGAGTCAGAATTTTGGGATTTCCATGGAATTGAGACTGGAATTTCAGGATTTTTATGGGATTTGAGCCAGAACTGTGGGATTTCCATGGAACTGGGCTGAAATTTGGGGATTTTGATGGGATTTGAGCCAGAATTTTGGGATTTCCATGAAATTTGGGCTGGAATTTGGGGATTTTAATGGAATTGAGACTGAAATATTCACATTTTCATGGGTTTTTGGGGCAAAATTCTGCGTTTTTATTGGTTTTGCGCCAGAATTTTGGGGTTTTGATGGGATTTGCGCCAGAACTTTGGGGTTTTTTGGGGTCCTGATCCCAAATCCAACCCCAAAATTCCGGATTTTGCCAGGATTACATCGCGGTGAAGGAGAAATACGCCAAGTACCTGCCGCACTCGGCCGGGCGTTACGCGGCCAAGCGGTTCCGCAAGGCTCAGTGCCCCATCGTGGAGCGCCTGACCAACTCCATGATGATGCACGGCCGCAACAACGGCAAGAAGCTGATGACGGTCAGGATCGTCAAGCACGCCTTCGAGATCATCCACCTGCTCACCGGGGAGGTGCGAAAATGGGGGGAAAATGGGGATTTTTGGGGAAAAAATGGGAATTTTGGGGAAAAAAATGGGAATTTTAGCGGGTAAAATGGGGATTTTAGGGAAAAAAATGGGAATTTTAGCGGGTAAAATGGGGTTTTTATGGGGAAAAATGCGTTTTTTAGGGGGGAAAATGGGGGAAAAATGAAGTTTTTAGGGGGAAAAATGGGAATTTTAGGGAAAAAAAATGGGAATTTTAGGGGAAAAAAATGGGAATTTTAGGGGGAAAAATTGGGTATTTAGGAGGAAAAAATGGGAATTTTTTGGGGAAAAAAGGGAATTTTAGGGGAAAAAATGGGATTTTGGGGGGGAAAAATGAGATTTTTGGGGGGAAAATGGGGGAAAAATGGGAATTTTAGGGGAAAAAATGGGAATTTTTGGGGTTAAAATGGGGTTTTAGGGGAAAAAATGGGGTTTTGGGGGGAAAAATGGGTTTTTTGGGGGAAAAAATGGGAATTTTAGGGGAAAAAATGGGAATTTTTGGGAGGAAAATAGGAATTTTAGGGAAAAAATGAGGGTTTTAGGAGGAAAAATGGAATTTTTATAGGGAAAAAATGGGGTTTTTACGGGAAAAAATGGGAATTTTAGAGGGGAAAATGGGGAAAAAATTGGAATTTTAGGGGGGAAAATGGGAATTTTAAGGGGGAAAATGGGATTTTTAGGGGAAAAATGGGGTTTTGGGGGGAAAGTGGGAATTTTAGGGGAAAAAATTCGAATTTTAGGGGGGAAAAATGGGGTTTTGGGGGGAAAATGGGAACTTTTGGGGAAAAGATGGGAATTTTAGGGGGTAAAATGGGAATTTTTGGGGAAAAAATTGGAATTTTAAGGGGGAAAATGGGAATTTTAGGGGAAAAAATGGGAATTTTAGGGGGAAAAATGGGGATTTTGGGGAAAAAAATGGGGATTTTGGAGGGAAAAACAGGGAAAAAATGGGGTTTTTAGAGGAAAAATTAGGATTTTTTGAGGGAAAATGGGATTTTTAGGGGAAACAATGGGAATTTTAGGGGGGAAAATGGGAATTTTGGGGGAAAAACGGGGATTTTGGGGGGTAAAATGGGATTTTTAGGGGAAAAATGGGAGTTTCTAGGTACAAAATGGAAATTTTTGGGGAAAAAATGGGGTTTTTAGGAGGAAAAATGGGAATTTTAGGGGAAAAAGTGGGAATTTTAGGGGGGAAAATGGGGTTTTTGTGGGGAAAAATGGGGGTTTTAGGGGGTAAAATGGGGAAAAATGGGAATTCTGGGGGAAAAAGGGATTGTTGGGGAAAAATGGGAATTTTTGGGGGGAAAATGGGAATTTTAGGGGGTAAAATGGGGAAAAATGGGAATTCTGGGGAAAAATGGGGTTTTTAGGGGGGAAAATGGGAATTTTGGGGGAAAAAATGGGAATTTTTGGGGAAAAATGGGGATTTTGGGGGGAAAAATGGGAATTTTAGGGGGGAAAATGGGATTTTTAGGGGAAAAATGGGAATTTTAGGAGGTAAAATGGGAATTTTAGGGGGCAAAATGGGGAAAAAATGGAAATTCTGGGGGAAAAGAATTGGGTTTTTAGGGAAAAAAATGGGGGTTTTAGGAGGAAAAATGGGAATTCCGGAGGGAAAAATGGGGTTTTTAGGGAGGGAAATGAAAAGGAAGTGGAATTTTAGGGGGGAAAATGGGGTTTTTATGGGGAAAAATTTTTTTGGGGTGGGAAAATGAAGGGAAAATGGGATTTTTAGGGGAAAAGATGAGGGTTTTGGGGGAAAAATTGGGATTTTTTTTGCAGAAAAATGGGGTTTTTTTTTTTAAGAAAAAGGGTTTTTTTGCAGGCGAAAATGGGATTTTTTGAGGAAAATGGGATTTTTTTGAAGAAAAATGGGGTTTTTAGGGGGAAAAATTGGGGGTTTTGGGGGAAAAATGAATGAAAGATGGGATTTTTTGGGGGGAAAACGGGGAAAAAAGAGGTTTTTAGGGGAAAAATGGGATTTTTTGAAGAAAAATGGGATTATGGGGGGAAAACAGGAAAAAAATGGGGTTTTGGGGGGAGAAATGGAGAAAAAATAGGGTTTTTAGCGGAAGAGTTGGGGTTTTGGGGGGAAAAATGGGATTTTTTTGAGGTAAAATGGGATTTTTTTTAAAGAAAAATGGGTTTTTAGGGGGGAAATTGGGAAAAATTGGGGGTTTTGAGAGGAAATGTGGAAAATTGGGGTTTTAGGGGAAAATTGGGGGGTTTAGGGGAAAATGAATGAAAATCAGAATTTTAGGAGGAGAAATGAAGGAAAAATGGAGTTTTGTGGGGCGGAAGTAATTCTTTTGGGACCAAGGATGAGGATTTGGGGTTTCTGGGATAGAGGAAGGGAATTCCAGGATTTTTTGGGATTCCAGAGAGTTTTTTTGGGATTCAGGAGAATTTTTTTGGCATCCAGGGCAGTTTTAAGTACATTTATTTGGGGATCCACCATAATTTTGGGGGATTTTGGAGCTTGGGAATGGAATTTTTGGGGTCCAGGACGAGAATTCCGGGATTTTTTGGGATCCAGGAGGAGAATTCCAGGAGTTTTTTTGGGATTCAAGAGCATTTTTTTGGGATCCAGTGCAGTTTTAGGGACATTTTTCTGCCTTCCAGCCTCGTATTCTCACCCATTTCCACGGGAATTTCTCCGGAATTCCGGGAATTCTTGGAATTCTGGGAATCCCTTTGGAATTCTGGGAATTCCATCCCAATTTCCCTCTTTTCCAGAACCCTCTGCAGGTCCTGGTCAACGCCATCATCAACTCCGGCCCCCGCGAGGACTCGACTCGAATCGGCCGCGCCGGCACCGTGCGCAGACAGGCCGTCGACGTCTCCCCTCTCCGCAGGGTCAACCAGGTCCTTCCTCATTCCCAAATCCCAAAATTCCCACATTCCCAAGGATTTTTCCATAGATTTAGTTTATCCTGATTTTTTGGGAATTTTTCCCATTTTTTTCCGCTTTTTTTTCGGTTTTTCTCTCATTTTTTTCTCATTTTTTTTGCATTTTTTTCCAATTTTTTTCCAATTTTTTTTCCCATTTTTTTCGCATTTTTTTCTCATTTTTTTCTCATTTTTTTGGCTTTTTTTTCCTTCTCAACAGGGTCAACCAGGTCCTTCCTCATCCCCAAAATCCCAAAATTCCCACATTCCCAAGGATTTTTCCATAGATTTGGTTTATCCTGAATTTTTGGGAATTTTCCCCATTTTTTCCCCTTTTTTTTCGGTTTTTTTCTCATTTTTTTCTCATTTTTTTCGCATTTTTTTCCCATTTTTTTTCCCATTTTTTTCCCATTTTTTCCTCATTTTTTTCCCTTTTTTTTCCTCTTCTCCCAGTTTTGTTTTCCTCTCTGCAGGGTCAGCCAGGTCCTTCCTCATCCCCAAATCCCAAAATTCCCACATTCCCAAGAATTTTTCCATAGCTTTGGTTTATCCTGATTTTTTTGGAATTTTCCCCATTTTTTTCCCCATTTTTTTCCCCATTTTTTTCCCCATTTTTTTGCTTTTTTTTCCTTTTTTTTCTCTTTTTTTCTATTTTTCTTCTCTGCAGGGTCAACCAGGTCCTTCCTCACCCCCAAATCCCAAAATTCCCACATTCCCAAGGATTTTTCCATAGATTTGGTTTATCCTGAATTTTTGGGAATTTTTCCCATTTTTTCCCCTTTTTTTTCGGTTTTTTTCTCATTTTTTTCTCGTTTTTTTCGCATTTTTTTCCAATTTTTTTTCCCATTTTTTTCCCATTTTTTCCTCATTTTTTTCCCTTTTTTTTTTTCCTCTTCTCCCAGTTTTGTTTTCCTCTCTGCAGGGTCAACCAGGTCCTTCCCCACCCCAAAATCCCAAAATTCCCACATTCCCAAGGATTTTTCCATAGATTTAGTTTATCCTGATTTTTTGGGAATTTTTCCCATTTTTTCCCCTTTTTTTTCGGTTTTTTTCTCATTTTTTTCGCATTTTTTTCGCATTTTTTTCCAATTTTTTTTCCCATTTTTTTCTCTTTTTTTCATTTTTTTCTCATTTTTTTGGCTTTTTTTTCCTCTCTGCAGGGTCAACCAGGTCCTTCCCCATCCCCAGACCCCAAAATTCCCACATTCCCAAGGATTTTTCCATAGATTTAGTTTATCCTGAATTTTTGGGAATTTTTCCCATTTTTTCCCCATTTTTTTTAGGTTTTTTTCCCATTTTTTTCTCATTTCCCATTTTTTTTTCTTTTTTCCCATTTTTTTTTCTCTCTGCAGGGTCAACCAGGTCCTTCCCCATCCCAAATCCCAAAATTCCCACATTCCCAAGGGTTTTTCCATAGATTTAGTTTATCCTGATTTTTTGGGAATTTTTCCCATTTTTTTCCCATTTTTTTCCCCTTTTTTTTCTCTTTTTTTTCCCTGTTTTTTTCTCTTTTTTTTTGGTTTTTTCTCCTCTCTGCAGGGTCAACCAGGTCCTTCCCCATCCCCAAATCCCAAAATTCCCACATTCCCAAGGATTTTTCCATAGATTTAGTTTATCCTGATTTTTTGGGAATTTTTCCCCTTTTTTTTTTGTTTTTTTCTCATTTTTTTCTGATTTTTTTCTCTTTTTTTTCATTTTTTTCTCATTTTTTTGGCTTTTTTTTCCTTAACAGGGTCAACCAGGTCCTTCCTCATCCCCAAATCCCAAAATTCCCACATTCCCAAGGATTTTTCCATAGATTTGGTTTATCCTGATTTTTTGGGATTTTTTCCCATTTTTTCCCCTTTTTTTTCGTTTTTTTTCTCATTTTTTTCTCATTTTTTTCGCATTTTTTTCCAATTTTTTTCCAATTTTTTTTCCCATTTTTTCCTCATTTTTTTCCCTTTTTTTTCCTCTTCTCCCAGTTTTGTTTTCCTCTCTGCAGGGTCAACCAGGTCCTTCCCCATCCCCAAATCCCAAAATTCCCACATTCCCAAGGATTTTTCCATAGATTTGGTTTATCCTGAATTTTGGGAATTTTTCCCATTTTTTTCCCATTTTTTTTCCCTTTTTTTCCTGTTTTTTTTCCCTTTTCTGACATTTTTTTTTTCCTCTCCGCAGGGTCAACCAGGTCCTTCCTCACCCCCAAATCCCAAAATTCCCACATTCCCAAGGGTTTTTCCGTAGGTTTAGTTTATCCTGAATTTTTGGGAATTTTTCCCATTTTTTCCACTTTTTTTTCGGTTTTTTTCTCTTTTTTTTCTCATTTTTTTCTCATTTTTTTCTCATTTTTTTCGCATTTTTTTCCAATTTTTTTCCAATTTTTTTTCCAATTTTTTTCTCTTTTTTTTTTTTCATTTTTTTCTCATTTTTTTCTCATTTTTTTCGCTTTTTTTTCCAATTTTTTTCCCATTTTTTTCCCATTTTTTCCTCATTTTTTTCCCTTTTTTTTCCTCTTCTCCCAGTTTTGTTTTCCTCTCTGCAGGGTCAACCAGGTCCTTCCTCATCCCCAGATCCCAAAATTCCCACATTCCCAAGGATTTTTCCATAGATTTGGTTTATCCTGAATTTTTGGGAATTTTTCCCATTTTTTTCCGCTTTTTTTTCCCCATTTTTTTTCGACTTTTTTCTCATTTTTTTCTCATTTTTTTCTCATTTTTTTCTCATTTTTTTCTCATTTTTTCCCATTTTTTTCCCATTTTTTTCTCATTTTTTTCTCATTTTTTTCTTATTTTTTTCTTATTTTTTCCCATTTTTTTTCTCATTTTTTTTCTCATTTTTTTCTCATTTTTTTGTTTTGTTTTCTTCTCGGCAGGGTCAACCAGGTCCTTCCTCATCCCCAAATCCCAAAATTCCCACATTCCCAAGGATTTTTCCATAGATTTAGTTTATCCTGAATTTTTGGGAATTTTTCCCATTTTTTCCCCTTTTTTTTCGGTTTTTTTCTCATTTTTTTCTCATTTTTTTTGCATTTTTTTCCAATTTTTTTCCAATTTTTTTCCCATTTTTTTCCCATTTTTTCCTCATTTTTTTCCCTTTTTTTTCCTCTTCTCCCAGTTTTGTTTTCCTCTCTGCAGGGTCAACCAGGTCCTTCCTCATCCCCAGATCCCAAAATTCCCACATTCCCAAGGGTTTTTCCATAGCTTTGGTTTATCCTGAATTTTTGGGAATTTTTCCCATTTTTTTCCCATTTTTTCCCCCAAATTTCCTCTAAAATTCCCAATTTTTCCCCCAAAATCCCCAAATTTCCCCCAAACCCTCCCAGAATTCCCAATTTTTCCCAACATTCCCAGTTTTTTTCCCCCAAAACCCCCAAATTTCCCCCCAAAATCCCCATTTCCCCTCAAAAAAATCCCATTTTTTCCCCCAAAATTCCCAATTTTCCCCCAAACCCCCAAATTTCCCCCCAAAATTCCCAATTTTTCCTCATTTTCCCAATTTTCCTCCCAAAATTCCCAATTTTCCCCCAAAATTCCCAATTTTTCTTCATTTTCCTCCCAAAATTCCCAATTTTTCCCCCCAAAAAAACACCAAAATTCCCATTTCCCCTCAAAAAAATCCCATTTTTCCCCCAAAATCCCCAAATTTCCCCCAAACCCTCCCAGAATTCCCAAACCCTCCCAGAATTCCCAAATCCCTCCCAGAATTCCCATTTTTTCCCAACATTCCCATTTTTTCCCCCCAGGCCATCTGGCTGCTGTGCACGGGCGCTCGCGAAGCCGCTTTCCGCAACATCAAAACCATCGCCGAGTGCTTGGCCGACGAACTCATCAACGCCGCCAAGGTCAGCAGAATTCCCAAAATTCCAGCCCCAAATTCCCAAAAATCCCATCCTTTCCTTTATTCCCACTTTTTCCCTTTTTTTCCCAGTTTTTTCCCATTTTTCCACATTTTTTTCTGATTTTTTTCTGATTTTTTTCTGATTTTTTTTTCCCGATTTTTCAGGTATTTTTCCATATTTTTTTCCCATTTCTCTTTTTTCTCCTTTTTATCCCATTTTTACGTATTTTTCCACATTTTTTCCCATTTTTCCCTATTTTTTTCTAATTTTTTTCTGATTTTTTTCCAATTTTTTTTTCTGATTTTTTCTGATTTTTCCATTTTTTTCTCTTTTTCCATATTTTTTCTTCTTTCTTTCCCATTTTTCCATTTTTCCTCCCATTTTCCTCCTTTTTTCTCCTTTTTATCCCATTTTTCCATATTTTTCCACATTTTTTTCCTGTTTTTTCCCATTTTTTACTGAATTTTTTGGATTTTTTTCCAATTTTTTCTGATTTTTCCATTTTTTTCTCCATTTTCCAGTTTTTCCTTCTTTTTTCCCATTTTTCCATTTTTCCTCCCATTTCCCTCTTTTTTCCTTGTTTTTATCCTAATTTTTCATCTTTTTTCTCATTTTTTTCCCATTTTTCCACATTTTTTTCTGATTTTTTTCTGTTTTTTTCCCGATTTTTCAGGTATTTTTCCATCTTTTTTTTCCCATTTTTCCATCTTTTTTCCATCTTTATTTTCCATTTTTCCATATTTTCCTCCCATTTTTCTTTTTTCTCTTTTTTATCCCATTTTTCCCTTTTTTTCCCCGTTTTTTTTCCCATTTTTCCACATTTTTTCTGATTTTTTTTTTGATTTTTTTCTGATTTTTTTTCCCCGATTTTTCAGGTATTTTTCCATCTTTTTTTACCATTTTTCCATCTTTTTTTTCCATTTTTCCACATTTTTGTCCCATTTCTCTGTTTTCTCTTATTTATCCCATTTTTACGTATTTTTCCTCATTTTTTGTCATTTTTCCACATTTTTTTCTGATTTTTTTCTGATTTTTTTCCAGTTTTTTTCCAATTTTTTCTGATTTTTCCATTTTTTTCTCCATTTTCCATCTTTTTTCCTTCTTTTTTCCTATTTTTCCATTTTTCCTCCCATTTTTCTTTTTTCTTGTTTTTATCCTAATTTTTCATCTTTTGTCTCATTTTTTTCCCATTTTTCCACATTTTTTTCTCATTTTTTTCTGTTTTTTTCCCGATTTTTCAGGTATTTTTCCATCTTTTTTTCCCATTTTTCCATCTTTTCTCCATCTTTTTTTTTCCATTTTTCCATATTTTCCTCCCATTTCTCTTTTTTCTCCTTTTTATCCCATTTTTACGTATTTTTCCACATTTTTTCCCATTTTTCCACATTTTTTTTGGATTTTTTTCTGTTCTTTTTCTGATTTTTCCTGATTTTTCAGGTATTTTTCCATTTTTTTCCCCATTTTTCCATCTTTTTTCCTTCTTTTTTCCCATTTTTCCATTTTTCCTCCCATTTTCCCTTTTTTCTTGTTTTTATCCTAATTTTTCATCTTTTTTCTCATTTTTTTCCCATTTTTCCACATTATTTTCTCATTTTTTTCTGATCTTCTCCCGATTTTTTCTGATTTTTCCATCTTTTTTTCTGTTTTTCCATCTTCTTTCCTTCTTTTTTCCCATTTTTCCATTTTTCCTCCCATTTCCCTCCTTTTTTTCTTGTTTTTATCCCGTTTTTCCATTTTTTTCCACATTTTTTTCCCATTTTTCCCTCAAAATTCCCAATTTTTCCTCGTTTCCTTCCAATTTCCCACCCAAAATTCCCAATTTCCCCCCCCATCCCAAAATTTCCCCCCAAAATTCCCGAATTTCCCCCCAAAATTCCCAATTTTTCCCCCAAAATTCCCGAATTTCCCCCAGAATTCCCAATTTTCCCCCAGAATTCCCAGATTTTCCCAATTTTCCCGTTTTTTCCCCAGGGCTCCTCCAATTCCTACGCCATCAAGAAGAAGGACGAGCTGGAGCGCGTGGCCAAATCCAACCGCTGAATTCCCAAAAAAACCCCGGAATTCCCGGAATTCCCGGAATTCCCAAATAAAAATCCCAGGATTTGGATCCCGAAAATCCCGGAGCCGGAAATTGGGGAATTTTGGGGGGGAAATTTGGGAATTTTGGGGGGAAAAGGAAAAATTGGGAATTTTGGGGGAACTTGGGAATTTTGGAAAGAAATTTGGGAATATTGGGGGAAAATTGGAAGGAAATGAGGACAAAATTGGGAATTTTGGGGGGAAAATGAGGAAAAATTGGGAATTTTGGGGGAAATTTGGGAATTTTGAGGGGAAAATGAGGAAAAATTGGGAATTTTGGGAAAAAAATGGGAATTTTGGGGGGAAATTTATGAATTTGGAGGGGAAAAAGGAAAAATTGGGATTTTGGGGGAATTTGGGAATTTTGGAAAGAAATTTGGGAATTTTGGGGGGAAATTGGAAGGAAATGAGGAAAAAATTGGGAATTTTGGGGGGAAAATGAGGAAAAATTGGGAATTTTGGGGAGAAATTTGGGAATTTTGGGGGGAAAATGAGGAAAAAATTGGGAATTTTGGGGATTTTTTTGGGAACTTTGTGGGGTTTTAGGGGAATTTTTGGGAATTCCATGAGAATTTTTGGGAATTCTGGGGCTTTTTTGGGAATTCTGTGTGATTTTTTAAGGAATTTTATGGGAATTCCTCGCGTTTCTCGCAGCAATTCCATGAAATTTTCCGGGAATTCCATCCCCATCCCCTCCCCCCCTCATCCCATCCCAAATTCCCGAAATTCCCTCCCATTCCCAAAAAAAAAACCCACTCGGAGCCGTTGGGAGCAGCAGGATCCCGATTTTTCCACGGGAATTTCGGGAAAATCCGGAGCCCGCACGCGACAATCGCAGAATTCCCGGGAATTCCCATCCCCCACCCCCCTTCTCCCGGATTTTCTGGGAATTCTGAGGGGATTTTGGGGGGAAAAATTGGGATTTTGGGAATTCTGGGGGAAAAAAATGGGAATTTTGGGGGATTTCTGGGAGGATTTTTGGGAATTCTGAGGGATTTTTGGGGGAAGTTTTTGGGATTTAGGGAAAAATTGTCGGGAATTCTGTGGGATTTTAGGGAATATTTGGGATTTCAGGGAATTTTGGGGATTTCAGGGAATTTCTTGGAGATTTCAGGGAATTTTGGGGGAATTTTAAGGAATTTTTTTGGGATTTCAGGGAATTTTGGGGAATTTCAGGGAATTCTTGGGGATTTCAGGGAATTTATGGGGATTTTAGGGAATTTTGAGGATTTTAGGGAAGTTTTTTGGATTTCAGGGCATTTTTTTGGGAATTTTGGGGATTTTAGGGAATTCTTTGGGATTTCAGGGAAATTTTTAGGATTTTAGGGAATTTTGGGGATTTTAGGGAACTTTTTTGGATTTTAGGGAAATTTTTGGGATTTTAGGGAAATTTTTTGGGATTTTAAGGAATTCTTTAGGATTTTAGGGAATTGCTTGGAGATTTCAGGGAATTTTTTTGGATTTCAGGGAATTTTGGGGGATTTCAGGGAATTCTTGGGGATTTTAAGGAATTTTTTTGGGATTTCAGGGAATTTTGGGGGATTTCAGGGAATTTTGGGGATTTTAAGGAATTCTTTAGAATTTTGGGGAATTTCTTGGAGATTTCAGGGAATTTTGGGGGATTTTAGGGAATTTTTGGGGATTTTAGGGAATTTATGGGGATTTCAGGGAATTTTGAGGATTTTAGGGAAGTTTTTTGGATTTCAGGGAATTTTTTTGGGATTTCAGGGAATTCTTTGGGATTTTAAGGAATTTTTGGGGACTTTAAGGAATTTTTGGGGATTTTAAGGAATTTTGGGGGATTTTTAAGGAATTCTTGGGGATTTTAAGGATTTTTTTTGGGATTTCAGGGAATTTTGGGGATTTCAGGGAATTTCGGGGGAATTTTAAGGAATTTTTTTTGGATTTCAGGGAATTCTTGGGGATTTCAGGGAATTTTGGGGACTTTAAGGAATTTTTTTTGGATTTTAGGGAATTCTTTGGGATTTTAGGGAATTTTGGGGAATTTCAGGGAATTCTTGGGGATTTCAGGGAATTTTGGGGATTTCAGGGAATTTTGGGGATTTTAAGGAATTTTTTTTGGATTTTAGGGAATTCTTTGGGATTTTAGGGAATTTTGGGGGGATTTTAAGGAATTTCTGGGGATTTCAGGGAATTTTGGGGATTTCAGGGAATTTTGGGGATTTTAAGGAATTTTTTTGGGATTTCAGGGAATTTTGGGGGGATTTTAGGGAATTTTTTTGGGATTTCAGGGAAATTTTGGGGATTTTAGGGAATTCCTGGGGATTTCAGGGAGTTCTGGGGGTTTTAGGGAATTTTGGGGATTTCAGGGAATTCTTTGGGATTTTAGGGAATTCTTGGGGATTTTAAGGAATTTTTTGGGGATTTCAGGGAATTTTTGGGGATTTTAGGGAATTTTGGGGATTTCAGGGAATTTTTTTGGATTTCAGGGAACTTTTGGGGGATTTCAGGGAATTTTTGGGGGTTTTAAGGAATTTTGGGGGATTTTAAGGAATTCTTGGGGATTTTAAGGAATTTTTTTGGAATTTCAGGGAATTCTTTGTGATTTTAAGGAATTTTTTGGGAATTCTCTGGGACTTCAAGGAATTCTGGGCAATATTTTTGGGACAACTCCGGGAAAAACGGGAATTCCAGAGAATCCATGGAATTCTTCCCCTCCCTCCTTTCCCCACCCCAAATTCCAGAGGCAGAAAAATCCCAAATCCATGAAAAATCCACGGAAAAAACCCCAAAATGGGAATTTCATCGGAATTCTGGGAATTTTTATCCCAAATTTCTTCTGGAAGCGCTCAAGGTCCTTTTTAAACTCAATTTTTCCAGTTTATTTTGGGAATTCCGGCGTTTTCTGTGGGAATTCTGGGAATTTTCCCCCGGGAATTTTCCTGTGGGAATTCCAGGAATTTTTTTCTGGGATTTGTGGAATTTTTCTGCTGGAATTCCAGAGGTTTTCTGCACAAATTCCAGGATTTTTTCAATGGGAATTCCAGGAATTTTCCTGCATGAATTCCATGATTTTTCTCTTGGAATTCCAGAAATTTTCCACACAAATCCTGGGCTTTTCTCGTATGAATTCCAAGATTTTTTCTGTGGGAATTCCATGAATTTTCTATGAAAATCCCAAGAATTTTTCTGTGTAAATTCCAAGAAATTTTCCACACGAATTCCACGATTTTTCCGTGAAAATTCCAAGAATTTTCCACACAAATTCCAAGAATTTTTCTGTGTGAATTCCATGAATTTTCCACATAAATTCCAAGAATTTTTCTGTAGAAATTCCCAGAAATTTCCTTCATGAATTCCACGATTTTTCCATGGGAATTCCAAGAATTTTTCTGTGTAAATTCCATGAAATTTCCCACATAAATTCCAAGAATTTTTCCATGGGAATTCCAAGAATTTTTTCTGTGTGAATTCCAAGAAATTTCCTGCATGAATTCCATGATTTTTTTCATGGGAATTCCAAGAATTTTTCCACTTAAATTCCAGCAATTTTTTCACATAAATTTCATCGTTTTCCCGCTTGAATTCCAAGAAATTTCTCACACAAATTCCATGATTTTTCTATGGGAATTCTATGATTTTTCCACTAAAATTCCAGGGATTTTTTCACATAAATTCCAGGAATTTTTCTGCTTTAATCCCAAGAATTTTTCCACTTAAATTCCAAGAATTTTTCCACTTGAATTCCATGACTTTCCCTTATAAATTCCAAGATTTTTTCTGCATAAATTCCAAGAATTTTCCCACCTAAATTCCAAGAATTTTCCACATGAATTCCAGGAATTTCTTGGCATGAATTCCCCAGTTTTTTAATGGTAATTCCAAGAATTTTTCCATGGGAATTCCATGATTTTTTCCATGGAAATTCCAAGAATTTTTCCATGGGAATTCCAAGAATTTTTCCACATAAATTCCAGGAATTTTTTCACATAAATTCCATCACTTTCCCACCTGAATTCCAAGAAATTTCTCACACAAATTCTGCAATTTTTTCCGTGGGAATTCCAGGATTTTTCCACTAAAATTCCAGGGATTTTTTCACATAAATTCCAGGAATTTTTCTGCTTTAATCCCAAGAATTTTTCCACTTAAATTCCAAGAATTTTTCCATTTGAATTCCATGACTTTCCCTTATAAATTCCAAGATTTTTTCTGCATAAATTCCAAGAATTTTCCCACCTAAATTCCAAGAATTTTCCACGTGAATTCCAGGAATTTCTTGGCATGAATTCCCCAATTTTTTAATGGTAATTCCAAGAATTTTTCCATGGGAATTCCATGATTTTTTCTATGGAAATTCCAAGAATTTTTCCATGGGAATTCCAAGAATTTTTCTGCTGAAGTTCCAAGAATTTTTCCATATAAATTCCAGGAATTTTTTCACATAAATCCCAAGAAATTGCACACACAAATTCCACAAATTTTCTGTGAGTTTTCCATGACTTTTCTGTGTAAATTCCAAGAATTTTTCCACTCAAATTCCAGGAATTTTTTTCACATTAATTCCAGGAATTTTTCCACATAAATTCCTTGAATTTTTCCATGGGAATTCCAGGAATTTTTCTGCTTTAATCCCAAGAATTTTTCCACTTAAATTCCAGGAATTTTTTCACATAAATTCCATGACTTTTCCACCTGAACTCCAAGAATTTTTCCATGGGAATTCCAAGAAATTTCCTGTATGAATTCCATGATTTTTTCATGGGAATTCCAAGAATTTTTCCACTTGAATTCCATGACTTTCCCTTATAAATTCCAAGATTTTTTTCTGCGTAAATTCCAAGAATTTTCCCACCTAAATTCCAAGAATTTTCCACGTGAATTCCAGGAATTTCTTGGCATGAATTCCCCAATTTTTTAATGGTAATTCCAAGAATTTTTCCATGGGAATTCCATGATTTTTTCATGGGAATTCCAAGAATTTTTCCACATAAATTCCAGGAATTTTTTCACATAAATTCCATCACTTTCCCACCTGAATTCCAAGAAATTTCCCACACAAATTCTGCAATTTTTCCATGGGAATTCCAGGATTTTTCCACTTAAATTCCAAGAATTTTTCCACTTGAATTCCACAATTTTCCCACCTAAATTCCAGGAATTTCCCCTCTTCAACTCCTCCATTTTCCCTCCCATCCCCCACACCCCTTCCCATTGTTTTTCCCGCCAGAATTCCAGGAATTTTCTAAATGAATTCCACGATTTTTTCTATGGAAATTCCAGCAATTTTTCCATGGGAATTCCATGAAATTTCCTGTATGAATTCCACGATTTTTCCATGGGAATTCCAAGAATTTTTTCCACATAAATTCCAAGAATTTTCCAGCATGAATTCCACCATTTTTCCACATGAATTCCAAGAATTTTTCTGCTGAAATTCCAAGAATTTTTCCACTTAAATTCCAGGGATTTTTTCAAGTGAATTCCACGATTTTCCCACCTGAATTCCAAGATTTTTTCTGCGTAAATTCCAAGAATTTTTCCACTTAAATTCCAGGAATTTTCCCGTGTCAATCCCAGGAATTTTTCCTCTTCAACTCCCATCCCCCACCCCTCATTCCCGTTATTTTTCCCGCCAGAATTCCCGATTTTTCCCGCCAGAATTCCCGATTTTCCCTCTTTTCCCGGGAATTCCATCACTTGTAGAGCAGGTGAACGCGGCTCCCGTCGCAATTCCCGCGTCCCAATTTTTCCGCCTGTTCCGACACCAGGCACCGAACCAGGCTGGGCTGGGGGAAGGAATCCCGGGAATCTCGTTGGGAATCGCGTTGGGAATCGCGGGAATCGCGTTGGGAATCGCGGGAATCGCGTTGGGAATCCCGGGAATGGCGGCGGCGCGAGCGGAGCTGGAGTTGTTGGCGGGCTTGGAGCTGCTGGCGGAGCTCGGAGACGCGCTCTTCCTTCTGGGAATGATGGGGAAAAGTGGGAAAATGAGGGGGGAAAAATTGGGAAAAATGGGAAAAAAATTGGGGGGAAAAGTGGGGGAAAATTGGGGAAAATTAGGGGGAAAATTGGGAAAATTAGGGGGAAAATTGGGGAAAAAATTGGGAAAAATGGGAAAAAAATTGGGGGAAAATTAGGGGGAAAAAAATGGGGGAAAAGTGGGAAAAATTGGGGGAAAAATTGGGAAAAATGGGAGGGAAAATGAGGGGAAAATGGGAAAAAACCGGGAAAAAATAGGGGAAAAGTGGGAAAATGAGGGGGGAAAATGGAGGAAAAATTGGGGAAGAAAATGGGAAAATTAAGGGAAAAAAATGGGAAAAAGAGAGGGGGAAAACGTGGGAAAAAAAGTGGGAAAAAATAGGGGAAAAGTGGGAAAATGAGGGGGAAAAATTGGGAAAAATGGGAAAAAAATGGGAAAAAAAAAGGGAAAAATTGGGGGGAAAAATTGGGAAAAATGGGAAAAAAATTGGGGGGAAAATGGGGGAAAAGTGGGGGAAAATTGGGGAAAATTAGGGGGAAAATTGGGAAAATTAGGGGGAAAAAATGGGGGAAAATTGGGAAAATGAGGGGGGAAAAATTGAGAAAAATGGGAAAAAAATTGGGGGGAAAATGGGGGAAAATTGGGGAAAATTAGGGGGAGAATTGGGAAAAATTGGGGAAAATTAGGGGGAAAAAAATGGGGGAAAAGTGGGAAAAAATGGGGGAAAAGTGGGAAAATGAGGGGGGAAAATTGGGGAAAAAATAGGAAAAAAATTGGGGGAAAATGGGGGAAAATTGGGGAAAATTGGGAAAAAATTGGGGAAAAAATGGGAAAAATGGGAGGGAAAAAATGGGGAAAATTGAGGGAAAAAAATGGGGGAAAAGAAGGAAAAAAATGGGGGGAAAAACTGGGGAAAAAATGGGAAAATTGAGGGAAAAAAATGGGAAAATTAGAGGGGGAAAATGTGGGAAAAAAAGTGGGAAAAAATAGGGGAAAAGTGGGAAAATGAGGGAGGAAAAATGGGAGGGAAAATGAGGTACAAATGGGAAAAAATTGGGAGAAAAGGGGAAAAAATGGGAAAAATGGGCGGGAAAACATATGGGAAAAGTGGGAAAAAAATGGGGGGAAATGGAGGAAAAATTGGGGAAAAAATAGGGAAAAGTGGGAAAAAATAGGGGAAAAGTGGGAAAAACACCGGAAAATCACGGAAAAAAGCGGAAAAAAACACCGGGAAAAGTGGGAATGACACAATAAAAAGTGGGAAAAACACAAAAAAAACAGGAATAACACAATAAAAAGTGAAAAAACCATGGAAAAAAGCGGGAATAACACTAAAAAGCTGGGAATAACAGAGAAAAAAATGGGAATAACAGAAAATATGGGAATAATACAGAAAAAATTGGAATAACAGAAAAAAATGGGAAAACACAGAAAAAAGCAGGAAGAACACAGAAAAAACAGGATAAACAAAGAAAAAATGGGAAAAGCAGAGAAAAAATGGGAAAAACACAGAAAAAAATGGGAATAAACCAGAAAAAAAGCAGGAATAACAAGCTAGAAAAACACGGAAAAAAGCGGAAAAACAACTGAAAAAAACGGGAATAACACAGAAAAAAGCAAGAATAACAGAATAAAAAGTGGGAATAAGAGAAAAAGTGGAAATAACACAGAAAAAATGGGATAAACACAGAAAAAAATGGGAATAACACAGAAAAAAGCAGTAAAAACACAGAAAAAAGTGGGAATAAGAAAAAGTGGGAAAAACACAGAAAAAAGCGGGAAAAACACAGAAAAAAAATGGGAATAACACAGAAAAAAGTGGGAATAACACAATAAAAAGCAGGAAAAACACAGAAAAAGTGGGAAAAACACAGAAAAAAATGGGAATAAACCAGGAAAAAAGCGGGAATAACACAGAAAAAAAGGGGAATAACACAGAAAAATGGGAAAAACACAGAAAAAAGTGGGAATAACACAGAAAAAATGGGAAAACAACGGGAAAAAATGGGAATAACACAGAAAAAAGCAGGAAAAACACAGAAAAAGTGGGAATAACACAGAAAAAAATGGGAATAACAGAAAAAAGCAGGAAAAGCACAGAAAAAGTGGGAATAACAAAGAAAAAAATGGGAATAAACCAGAAAAAAGTGGGAAAAACACAGAAAAAAGCAGGAAAAACACAGAAAAAAGTGGGAATAACACAGAAAAAAGCGGGAATAACAAGAATTGGGAATAACACAGAAAAAAGTGGGAATAACACAATAAAAAGCAGGAAAAGCCCAGAAAAAATGGGAAAAACACCAGAAAAAAGCAGGAATAACACAGAAAAAATGGGAAAACAACGGGAAAAACTGGGAATAACACAGAAAAAAGCGGGAAAAACACAGAAAAAAATGGGAATAAACCAGAAAAAAATAGGAAAAACACAGAAAAAAGTGGGAATAACGCTAAAAAAAGTGGGAATAACACAAAAAAGATGAGAAAACAACTGGAAAAAATCAGAATAACACAGAAAGAAGCAGGAATAACACAGAAAAAAATGGGAATAAACCAGAAAAAAATGGGAGTAACACAATAAAAAGCGGGAAAAACACAGAAAAAAATGGGAATAACACAGAAAAAAGTGGGAATAACACAATAAAAAGCAGGAATAACACAGAAAAAAATGGGAATAAACCAGAAAAAAAGTGGGAATAACACAGAGAAAAATGGGAAAACACAAAAAAAAATAGGAATAAACCAGAAAAAAATGGGAATAAACCAGAAAAAAATGGGAATAAACCAGAAAAAAATGGGAATAAACCAGAAAAAAATGGGAAAATCTCCCGGAATCATTCCCATTTCCCCACCTCGGCGATGATCTTCTCCAATTCCCGATTTTCCTTCTCCAGCAGCCGCGATTTCTCCTCCTCGTTGTTGTTGGTGGAGGATCCGGTTTTCATCGTGTCCTGCTGCTCCGATTGCCACTCCCCGCGCGTGATCAGCCGCCGCATCTGCGCCATTCCCGAAATTCCACCTCATTCCCCTTCCTCCCCAGCTTTTCCCACTTTTCCCTGACTTTTCCCACTTTTCCCTGATTTTTCCCAATTTTTTCCCATTTTTTCCCGACTTTTTCTGATTTTTTTCTGATTTTTTCCTGATTTTTTTCTGATTTTTTTTTTTATTTTTCCTCATTTTTTCCTGATTTTTTCCTAATTTTTCACTAATTTTTCCCAATTTTTTAATGATTTTTTTCCTGATTTTTATCTGATTTTTTTCTGATTTTTTCCTGATTTTTTCCCGATTTTTTTCTGATTTTTTTAAATTTTTTTTCTGATTTTTTCCCAATTTTTTTTTTTTTACGATTTTTTCCCAATTTTTTCCCCAATTTTTCCTGATTTTTTCCTAATTTTTTAACGATGTTTTGTGATTCTTTCTCCTGATTTTTATCTGACTTTTTCCTGATTTTTTCTTGATTTTTCCACAATTTTTCCCGATTTTTTTTTCTCTGATTTTTTTCTGATTTTTTATGATTTTTTTCCTGTTTTTTTCCCAATTTTTTCTGATTTTTCCCTGATTTTTCCTAATTTTTTACTAATTTTTCCCGATTTTTTTATGATTTTTTTCCTGATTTTTATCTGATTTTTTCCTGATTTTTTCCTGATTTTTTCCCATTTTTTCCTGATTTTTTCCCAATTTTTTTCTGACTTTTTCTGATTTTTTTCTGATTTTTTACTATTTTTTTCCCCTTTTTTTTCCCAATTTTTTCCCAATTTTTTCTGATTTTTCCCTGATTTTTTCCTAATTTTTTCCCAATTTTTATGATTTTTTTATCTGATTTTTTCCCTGATTTTTATCTTATTTTTCCTAATTTTTTCCTAATTTTTCCTGATTTCTCATGATTCTTTTTCCTGATTTTTATCTGATTTTTCCCTGATTTTTTTCTGATTATTCCCATTTTTTTTCTAATTTTTTTACAATTTTTTCCTGATTTTTTCCTGATTTTTATCTGATTTTTTCTATTTTTTTCCTAATTTTTTCCTAATTTTCCCCGATGTTTCATGATTGCTTTTCCTGATTTTTATCTGATTTTTCCCTGATTTTTTCCTGATTTTTATCTGATTTTTCCCAATTTTTCCCATTTTTTTCTGATTTTTTCCCGAATCTTATTTTTTCTGATTTTTTTCTGATTTTTTACGATTTTTTTCCAATTTTTTCCCCAATTTTTTCCTGATTTTTTCCTAATTTTTCACTAATTTTTCCCGATTTTTTAATGATTTTTTTCCTGATTTTTATCTGATTTTTATCTGATTTTTTTTCCTGATTTTTCCCAATTTTTTTCTGATTTTTCCCTGATTTTTCCCTGATTTTGTCCTAATTTTTTCCCAATTTTTATGATTTTTTAATCTGACTTTTCCCTGATTTTTATCTCATTTTTCCTAATTTTTCCTAATTTTTCCCAATGTTTTATGATTGTTTTTTCTGTTTTTTTCTGATTTTTTCCCAATTTTTCCCAAATTTTTTCCTGATTTTTTCCTAATTTTTCACTAATTTTTCCCGATTTTTTAATAATTTTTTTCCTGATTTTTATCTGATTTTTATCTGATTATTTTTTATTTTTTTCCCGATTTTTCCCGATTTTTTTCTGATTTTTCCCGATTTTTTTCTGATTTTTTATGATTTTTTTCCCGTTTTTTTCCCAATTTTTTCTGATTTTTTCCTAATTTTTTTCCTAACTTTTCCCGATGTTTTAAGATTTTTTTCCTGATTTTTATCTGATTTTTTCCTGATTTTTTCCCATTTTTTCCTGATTTTTTCCCAATTTTTTTCTGATCTTTTCTGATTTTTTTTCTGAGTTTTTACGACTTTTTTACCGTTTTTTTTTATTTTTTCCCAACTTTTCCTGATTTTTCCCTGATTTTTTCCTGATTTTTTCGTAATTTTTTCCCAATTTTTATGATTTTTTAATCTGATTTTTCCCTGATTTTTATCTGATTTTTCCTAATTTTTTTCTGATTTTTTTCAGATTTTATCCTGATTTTTATCTGATTTTTCCCTGATTTTTTCCTGATTTTTCCCAATTTTTTTCTGATTTTTTTGCCCCCCAAAAAATCCCAGAAATCCCCAAAAAACCCCCCCCAAAATCCCAAAAAAATCCCAAAAAATCTCAAAAAAACCTCCTAAAAAATCCTCCAAAAATTCCCAAAAAATCCCAAAAAATCCCAAAAAATCCCCCAAAAATGCTCAAAAATTCCCAAAACCCCCTAAAAAAATCCCCCCAAAAATCCAAAAAAAATCCCCAAAAAACCCCAAAAAACCCCCCCAAAATCCAAAAAAAATTCCAAAAAAAATCCCAAACCCCCCCTCAAAATTCCCAAAAAATCCAAAAAAAAATCCCCAAAAATGCTAAAAAAAATCCCCAAAAAATCCCCCCAAAATCCTCAAAAAATCCCAAAAAATCCCCAAAAAATCTTTTAAAAAATCCCTAAAAATCCCCCAAAAAATTTAAAAAAAAAAAAAACCTTCCAAATTCCCTGGAAAATCCCATTTTTCCCTGGAATTCCCGGCTCACCTTGGGCACGAAGAGCACCACGAGGGTGATGTAGGATGAGAAGACGACGGCGAGGGAAGCGAAGGCGAAGGCGGCGTCCTGCTGCGAGCTGAGGATCAGCGTCACCGGCGCCGTGATCAGGCACAACACCTGCAAAATCCGGAATGTTCCGGATCTTTCCGAGATGGGGGGAGGGTCGGGAATTTTTGGGGAATTTTTGGGGATTTTTTGGGAATTTTTGGGAATTTTTTAGGATTTTTTATGATTTTTTAAAGATTTTTTAGGGATTTTTTTAGGGATTTTTTGGGGGGATTTTTTGGGAATTTTTGGGGATTTTTGGGGGATTTTTTGGGGGATTTTTAAAAGATTTTTAAAAGATTATTTATGGATTTTTTGGGGAATTTTGGGGAATTTTTGGGGATTTTTTTAGGATTTTTTTTTATTTTTTCAAGATTTTTTTATGATTTTTTTTTTATTTTTTAGGGATTTTTTTGGGGCATTTTTGGGGATTTTTTCAAGATTTTTTCATGATTTTTTTAGGATTTTTTAGGGATTTTTTTGGGGAATTTTTTAGGATTTTTTGGGGATTTTTTGGGAATTTTGGGGGATTTTTTTAGGATTTTTTTTTTATTTTTTTAAGATTTTTCAGGATTTTTTAAAAGATTTTTTAGGGATTTTTTTGAGAATTTTTGGGCATTTTCAGGGATTTTTTTAGGATTTTTGGGGGATTTTTTTATGATTTTTTTAAGATTTTTTAGGGATTTTTTGGGGATTTTTTTGGATTTCTGGGGGAATTTTTTTTGGACTTTTTTGGGATTTTTTTACGATTTTTGGGGGAATTTTTTAAAGATTTTTTTATGATTTTTTAAAAATTTTTTACGGATTTTTTTGGGAATTTTTTAGGATTTTTTGGGGATTTTTGTGGGATTTTATTTGGACTTTTTTGGGATTTTTTTAGGATTTTTGGGGGATTTTTTGGGGTATTTTTAAGGATTTTTTAAGATTTTAATTTTGGGGGGAATTTTGGGGGATTTTTTGGAGATTTTTTTAGAATTTTTTCGGATTTTTTTTAATTTTTAGGGAATTTTTTAGGGAACTTTTTGGGAATTTTTTAGAATTTTTTATGATTCTTTTTAATTTTGGGGGGAAATTTTTGGAGGATATTTTAAAAATTTTTGGGGGTGAGGTTTTGACCATTTTTTTGAGGAATCTTTGGGATATTTTTGGGATCTTTTGGGAGATTTTTTTGGGAATTTTTGAAAATTTCCTTTATTATTCCTTAAGAAATTTTTCTGTCATTTTTGGACATTTTTCCCCAAATTTTTTAATGATTTTTTTATTATTTTTGGGGCAATTTTTCTCATTAATTTTAATTTTTTCCCCATTTTTTTTAAACATTTCGAGATTTTTCAGCACAATTTATTTACAAATTCTTGAACTTTTTTTTTTAACATTTCCAGGATTTTTTCCCCCAATTTTTTCCGGGATATTTTTAATTTTTACTGCAATTTCCCTCATTAATTTTAATTTTTTCCCCATTTTTTTTTAAACATTTGGCGATTTTTAGCCCAAATTTTTTGGTGGAATTTTGAAACAATTTTTTAAACATTTTTTAGGAATTTTTTCCCATTTTTTTTCTGGGAATTTTCCCCTGGAATTCCGGGATTTACCGCCACGTTGTAGATCGCCATTCCCACCGCCCGGTGGTCGTTGATTTTCTCCGTGGAAACGCTTTTGGTCTCGTAGGCCAAAAAAATTCCCAACAACAGCAACAACCCCTTGAATCCATAAAAAATCCCTGGAAAAAAAAAAATGGGAAAGAGGAAAAAAAAATGGGAAGAGGAAAAAAAAATTTGGAAAGCGAAAAAAAAATCGGGAAAGCGGAAAAAAAATCGGAATCCCGAAAATTTTTTAGGGTGGAGACAGAAAATTCCCAAAGGAATCGTCCTGGATTTGATCAGGATTCCACAAATTCCACCTGAAATTCCCAAATTCCAGCTGGATTCCACAAATTCCAGGTGAATTCCACAAATTCCGCCTGAAATTCCCAAATTTCCACCTGAAATTCCTCAAATCCTCTCAAAATCCCCCAAATTCACCCTAAAAATCCCCAATTTTCCCAATTTCCCCCAAATTCACCCTAAAAATCCCAAATTTTTCCCAAATTTGCCCTAAAAAACCCAAACTCACCTTAAAAATTCCAAATTTTCCTGAAATCCCAGAAAATCACCCCGAAAATCCCAAATTTTCCCGTATTTCTCCCAAATTCACCCTAAAAATCCCAAATTTCCCCCAAATTTGCCCTAAAAATCCCAAATTTTTCCCCAAATTCACCCTAAAAATCCCCAATTTTCCCAAATTTCTCCCAAATTTGCCCTTAAAATCCCAAATTTCCCCTGAAAATCCCAATTTTTCCCTAAATTAACCTTAAAAACTCCAAATTCACCTGAAATTTCCCCAAAATTCACCCTAAAAATCTCAAATTTTCTCCCAAATTTTCCCCAATTTTCCCCAAAATCCCAAATTTTCCCTAAAATTCCCAAATTTATCCCCAAAATCCCCAAATTTCCCTAAAAATACCAATTTTTTCCCTAAATTCACCCTAAAAATCCCAAATTTTCCCCAAAATTTTCCCCAATTTTCCCTAAAATCCCCAAATTTTCCCTAAAATTCCCAAATTTTTCCCCAAATTCCCGGAATTCCGCACCGAGCCAGGTGTTCATCTTGGCGGAGCCGAGACCTCCAAATTCACCTTAAAAATCCCGGATTTTACCCCAAATTCACCCTAAAAACCCCAAATTTTCCCCAAAATTTTCCCCAACTTTCCCTAAATTCCCAGATTTTTCCCAAAAATCCCAAATTTTTCCAAATTTCCCCAAAAAATCCCAATTTTTTCCCTAAATTCACTCTAAAAACCCCAAATTTTTCCCCAAATTTGCCCTAAAAATCCCAATTTTTCCCCTAAATTCACCCTAAAAACCCCAAATTTTCCCCCAAATTTTCTCCAATTTTCCCTGAAAATTCCCCAATTTTCCCTAAAATTCCCCAATTTTCCCTAAAATTCCCAAATTTTTCCCCAAATTCCTGGAATTCCGCACCGAGCCAGGTGTTCATCTTGGCGGAGCTGCAGTGCTCGAGCTGGGGCAGGATGGACACGTCCATGTCCGACTTGGGCTCCTCCTTGGTGAATTCCTGGGAAAAAAACAACCCGGAATCGAGCCTTGGGAAGGGATTTGGGGATTTTGGGGAATTTTTAGGGATTTTTGAGAATTTTTGGGAATTTTTAGGGATTTTTTGGGAATTTTTAGGGATTTTTTGGGAATTTTTAGGGATTTTTTTAGGAATTTTTGGGGATGTTTGTGAATTTTTAGGGATTTTTTGGGGTGGTTTGGGGAATTTTTAGGGATTTTTTGGGATTTTGGGGGGAGATTTGTGAATTTTTAGGGATTTTTTGGGAATTTTTAGGGATTTTTTGGGAATTTTTAGGGTTTTTTTGGGATTTTTTTGGGAGATTTGGGAATTTTGGGGGATTTTTTGGGGTGGTTTTGGGAATTTTTAGGGATTTTGGGGGTATTTGTGAATTTTGGGGGATTTTTGGGGAATTTTTTGGGATTTTTGGGATTTTTGGGGGGATTTTTTTTTAATTTTTAGGGATTTTTTGGGAATTTTGGGGGATTTTTATGAATTTTTAGGGATTTTTTGGGACTTTTTAGTGATTTTTGGGAGAAGTTTTGGGGGATTTTTAGGGATTTTTTTTAGGTAGTTTGGGATTTTTAGGGATTTTTGGGGCAAATTTTGGAGCTTTTAGGAATTTTTTAGGGGAAGTTTTGGGATTATTTATTCACATTTCGGTGAATTTTCAATCCTTTTCCCATAAATTTTCCCTGAATTTTGAACCATTTCAAAGCAAAACCCCCCCCAAAAAAACTCTCAATGAACCCCAAAACTCTCGGAAAATTTTCCGGAATTTTCCGGAATTCCCGGAATTTTCCGGAATTTTCCGGAATTCCCACCTCGATGGTTCGGTGCAGGGGATCCACGATTTGCCACACGCTCAACGTCACCACGTCCAATCCCACCAGACCCCCCACGGTGGCGTAGAGCTTCCAAGGTTCCAGGCTCTGGAATGACAGAATTCCCGCTCAACGGAAAATTCCAGGAGAATTCCCGGAAATTCCCGGAAATTCCCAGAAATTCCCAGGCATTGACAGCAAAAATTCCCCAAAATTCCCGGTCATTGACAGCGAAAATTCCCAGAAATTTCCAGAAATTCTCAGTCATTGACAGTGGAAATTCCTGGTTATCAATGGCGGAAATTCCCAGAAATTCCTGGAAATTCCCGGTCATTGATAGCAAAAATTCCCAGAAATTCCCAGAAATTCCTGGAAATTCTCAGTCATTAACAGCAAAAATTCCTGAAAATTCCTGGGAATTCCTGGTCAATGACAGCAGAAATTCCAGGAAATTCCCAGAAATTCCCAGTCATTGATAGCAAAAATTCCCGGAAATTCCTGGTCATTGACAGTGGGAATTCCCAGTCACCAGAAATTCCTGGAATTTCCCAGAAATTCCCAGTCATTGACAGCAGAAATTCCTGGAAATTCCCGGAAATTCCCAGAAATTCTCAGTCATTGACAGCAGAAATTCCCAGAAATTCCCGGTCATTGACACTGAAAATTCCTGGAAATTCCCTGAAAATTTTCTGTCATTGACAGCGGAAATTCCCAGGAATTCCCAGAAATTCCCGGTCATTGACAGCAAAAATTCCCAGAAATTCTCAGTCATTGACACCGAAAATTCCCGGTCACTGGTGGCAGAAATTCCCAGAAATTCCTGGTCACAGGAAATTCCCAGAGATTCCCAGAAATTCCCAGAAATTCCTGGTCATTGACAGTGGGAATTCCCGGTCACTGGAACGGAGGGGAGCACCTGGATTCTGAAAGAAAACCGGGATCCCAATGGAAAACCGGGATCCTGATGGAAAACTGGGATCCCGATGGAAAACTGGGATTCCAATGGAAAACCGGGATCCCGATGGAAAACTGGGATCCCAATGGAAAACTGGGATTCCAATGGAAAACCGGGATCCTAACACCCAAATCCCAGAAAATGACACCCAGATCCCAATGGAAAACCGGGATCCCGATGGAAAACCGGGATCCCAACACCCAAATCCCAAAAAAACCCATCCAGATCCCAACAAAAAACTGGGATCTTGATGGAAAACTGGGATTCCAATGGAAAACTGGGATCCCAACCACCCAAATCCCAACAAATCACATCCAGATCCTGAAAAAAAAACAGGATCCCAATGGAAAACCGGGATCCTGATGGAAAACCGGGATCCCAACCACTCAAATCCCAGAAAATCACATCCAGATCCCAATGGAAAATCTGGATCCCAACAGAAAACCGGGATCCCAACACCCAAATCCCAACAAATCACACCCAAATCCCGATGGAAAACTGGGATCCCAACACCCAAATCCCAACAAATCACCCCCAAATCCCAACAGAAAACCGGGATTTCGATGGAAAACCTGGATCCCAACAGAAATCCCGGATCCCAAACACCCAAATCCCAACAAATCACATCCAGATCCTGAAAAAAAACCCAGGATCCCAATGGAAAACCGGGATCCTGATGGAAAACTGGGATCCCAACACCCAAATCCCAAAAAAACCCATCCAGATCCCAATGGAAAACCGGGATTCCAATGGAAAACCTGGATCCCAACACCCAAATCCCAACAAATCACACCCAGATCCCAATGGAAAACCTGGAACCCGATGGAAAACCGGGATCCCAACGGAAAACCGGGATCCCGATGGAAAACTGGAATCCCAACATCCAAATCCCAGAAAATCACACCCAGATCCCAACGAAAAACTGGGATCTTGATGGAAAACTGGGATTCCAATGGAAAACCTGGATCCCAACACCCAAATCCCAGCAAATCACATCCAGATCCCAATGGAAAACCTGGAACCCGATGGAAAACCGGAATTCCAGTGGAAAACTGGGATCCCAACACCCAAATCCCAGAAAATCACACCCAAATCCCAACAGAAAACCGGGATTTCGATGGAAAACCTGGATCCCAATGAAAAACCGGGATCCTGATGGAAAACCAGGATCCCAACAGAAATCCCGGATCCCAAACACCCAAATCCCAACAAATCCCATCCAGATCCTGAAAAAAACCCCAGGATCCCAATGGAAAACCGGGATCCTGATGGAAAACTGGGATCCAAACACCCAAATCCCAACAAATCACATCCAGATCCCAATGGAAAACCTGGAACCTGATGGAAAACCGGGATTCCAGTGGAAAAGTGGGATCCCAACACCCAAATCCCAACAAATCACACCCAAATCCCAACAGAAAACCGGGATGCCGATGGAAAACCTGGATCCCAACGGAAAACTGGGATCCCAACACCCAAATCCCAACAAATCACCCCCAAATCCCGATGGAAAACCGGGATCCCAACACCCAAATCCCAGAAAATCAAACCCAAATCCCAACAGAAAACCGGGATTTCGACGGAAAACCGGGATCCCAATTCCCAGTGGGGAATTCCCGCCCTTTTCCCAAGGAAATTCCCGGGAATTCCTCACCTTCCTCTTGTCCTTCTTGTCGTCCTTCTTGGTGAACACGGTGTGCACCCACCAGATCTTGGTGAACATGCTGCCGTAGGCCAGGCTGAATCCCAATCCCAACAGCCACAACCGCGCCTGGAAAACACCGGAATTCTCGGAATTCCCACCGGGATCTTCCCCTTCCCGCAATTCCCGTTCCTGGGTTTTTTTCCTGCTTTTTTCTGGGTGGTTTTGGTGGAGTTTTTTGGTGGTGCCTCCGGGAATTTGGGGTCTGGTTTTGGGGTTTGGGTTGGTTTGGTTGAGTTTATTCCGACTGTTCCGACTGTTCCCGACCATTCCTGCTCTGTTTATTCCCATTCCTGGTTGGATTTCCGACTGTTCCCATCCCATTTACCCCATTTTCCCCCATTTTTCCCATTTTCCCCCATTCCAATCCAATTTTCCCCCATTTTTCTCCCATTTTCCCCATTTTCCCCCATTCCAATCCCATTTTTTCCCCATTTTTCCCCATTTTTCCCCATTTCCCCCCATTTTCCCCTGTTTTTCCCATTCCAATCCCATTTTCCCCATTTTTCCCCATTTTTCCCCATTTTCCCCATTTTTCCCCATTTTCCCCCATTCCAATCCCATTTTCCCCATTTTTCCCCATTTTCCCCCATTTTTTCCCATTTTCCCCTCATTTTTTCCCATTTTCCCCCATTTTCCCCATTTTCCCCCATTCCAATCCCATTTTCCCCATTTTTTCCCCATTTTCCCCCCTTTTCCCCTATTTTTCCCATTCCAATCCCATTTTTCCCAATTTTCCCCCTATTTTCCCCCCATTTTTCCCCATTTTCCCCATTCCCATCCCATTTTCCCCCATTTTTCCCAATTTCCCCCCATTTTCCCCCACTTTTCCCCTTTTTTCTCCATTTTCCCCCATTCCAATCCCATTTTCCCCATTTTTTCCCCATTTTTTCCCCATTTTCCCCCATTTTTTCCCCATTTTTTCCCAATTTTCCCCATTTTCCCCCATTCCAATCCCATTTTCCCCATTTTTTCCCCATTTCCCCCCATTTTCCCCCACTTTCCCCCTTTTTTCCCCATTTTCCCCCATTCCAATCCCATTTTCCCCATTTTTCCCCCATTTTCCCCCCTTTTCCCCTTTTTTCCCCATTTTTCCCCATTTTCCCCTATTTTTCCCATTCCAATCCCATTTTCCCCATTTTTTCCCCTTTTTTCCCCATTTTTTCCCCATTTTTTCCCCATTTTTTCCCAATTTTCCCCCTTTTCCCCCATTCCAATCCCATTTTCCTCATTTTTCCCCCATTTTTCCCCATTTTCCCCCATTCCCATCCCATTTTCCCCCATTTTTCCCCATTCCAATCTGATTTTTCCCAATTTTCCCCCCATTTTCCTCCATTTTTCCCCATTTTCCCCCATTCTAGTCCCATTTTTCCCCATTTTTCCCCAATTTTTCCCAGTTTTCCCATTCCCACCTGGCACACGAACGGGAACATTCCGGGTCCGATGTGATATCCGTCCAATCCCAACGGAAAAACGGCGGCGAGCGCCAGGGTGCATCCCACGGCCGTCATATTGTTCAGGTAGGGCTGGGAATTCTGGATATACCTGGAAAAAAAAATCCGGGAATGAGGAATTTCCCCTCCTCCCCAAGAAAAAACCGGGAAAATCCCGATGACGTCACCACTTGGGAAGGATTTTTCCCGTTTTTTCCAAGTTTTCCCAGATTTTTTTTCCGTTGTTTGTTGAAGTTCTTCTCAAATTTTCCCATTTTTTCCCAATTTTTCCTGATTTTTACCATTTTCCCTCCTTTTTTCCCTGTTTTTCCCGTTTTTCCCAGGTTTTCCCAGATTTTTCCTGTTTTTTACCATTTTCCCTCCTTTTTTTCCCTGTTTCTCCCATTTTTCCCAGGTAATCCCCATTTTTCCCTGTTTTTTATCATTTTCCCTCCTTTTTTTCCCCCTTTTTCCCAGATTTTCCCAATTTTTCCTGTTTTTTACCATTTTCCCTCCTCTTTATCCTGTTTTTCCCAGGTTTTTTCCCTTAAACACCCTAAAATTCAGATTTTTTTTCCCTTAAACCCCTAAAATTCAGGATTTTTTTCACTTAAACACCCAAAATTCAAGATTTTTTTCACTAAAACCCCTAAAAATCAGAATTTTTGTCATTTAAACCACCAAAAAATCAGGATTTTTTTCACTTAAACCCCTAAAAATCCGGGATTTTTTCCCTCCAAACCCACAAAATCCCCGGAATTTTTGGGAATTTGATGGGAATTTCTGGGAATTCTTGGGAATTCGGGAATTTTCCCACCTCACGTGCCCGTTGTAGATGTTGAAAGCCAAACAAACGACGGCCAGGACGATTCCCAACGACGCCAACACCGAGACGGAAATGAACAATTTTTGGGAAAGGAAGCGGAACGTTGTGATCACCTTGGTGTAATCGGCCGGAGGGGACCCCCCTGGGCACAAAAATTGGGACAAATCCCAAAAAAATTCAGGAATTTGGGAAAATCCGGGAGGATTTGCAGCATTTTTTTCCCATTTTTCCTCATTTTTTCCACATTTTCCCCATTTTTTCTTTGCTTTTCCTTCCCCCTCCCCCATTTTTCCCAGTTTTCCCCCATTTTCTCATATTTTTCCCAGTTTTTCCCAAGTTTTTCCTATTTTCCCATTTTTTTCCCATTTTCCCCCATTTTTCCCAGTTTTTTCCCAGTTTTCCCCAGTTTTCCCAGTTTTTCCCAAGTTTTTCCCATTTTTCCCATTTTTTCCCATTTTTTCCCAGTTTTTCCCAGTTTTCCACCGGTTTTTCCCAGTTTTTCCCATTTCCCCCCATTTTTCCCATTTTTTTCCCATTTTTCCTATTTTTTCCCAATTTTTCCCATTTTTTCCCATTTTTCCTGTTTTTCCCAGTTTTTCCCATTTTCCCATTGTTTTTCCCATTTTCCCATTTTTTTCCCCATTTTTCCCGTTGTTGTTTTTCCCATTGTTTTTCCTGCTTTTTTCCCATTGTTGTTTTCCCCGTTGTTGTTTTTCCCATTGTTTTTCCCATTTTCCCATTGTTGTTTTTCCCATTGTTTTTTCCCATTTTCCCCATTTTTCCCATTTTTCCCATTTTCCCGTTGTTGTTTTTCCCATTGTTTTTTCCCATTTTCCCGTTGTTTTTTCCCATTTTCCCGTTGTTTTTTCCCATTTTCCCATTGTTTTTTCCTGTTGTTTTTTCCCATTTTCCCCATTTTCCCATTGTTTTTTCCCATTTTCCCGTTGTTTTTTCCCATTTTCCCATTGTTTTTTTCCATTTTCCCGTTGTTTTTTCCCATTTTCCCGTTGTTTATTCCCATTTTCCCATTGTTGTTTTTCCCATTGTTGTTTTTCCCATTTTCCCGTTGTTGTTTTTCCATCTGTTTTTCCTGCTGTTTTTCCCGTTGTTGTTTTTCCCGTTGTTGTTTTTCCTGTTGTTGTTTTTCCCATTGTTGTTTTTTCCCATTTTTCCCATTTTCCCGTTGTTTTTTCCCATTTTCCCGTTGTTGTTTTTTCCCGTTGTTTTTTCCCATTTTCCCATTGTTGTTTTTTCCCGTTGTTTTTTCCCATTTTCCCATTGTTTTTTCCCATTTTCCCGCTGTTTTTTCCCATTTTTCCCACTGTTTTTTCCCATTTTCCCATTGTTTTTTCCCATTTTCCCGTTGTTTTTTCCCATTTTCCCGTTGTTTTTCCCCGTTGTTTTTTCCCATTTTCCCGTTGTTTTTTCCCATTTTCCCGTTGTTTTTTCCCATTTTCCTGTTGTTTTTTCCCATTTTCCTGTTGTTTTTCCCCGTTTTTCCCGCTGTTGTTTCTCCGCCTGTTCCTCACCGATCCATTTGTCGTTGTTGTACCAGGACAGGTTGTCCTTGGTGCTGTCGTAGTACCCGATCTTCTTGTACACCCCACCTGTGGCACAGGTGACAGGGGACAGGTGACACCGGGACAGGTGACACCAGGACAGGTGACACTGGGATGGGTGACAGGGGACAGGTGACACCGGCACAGGTGACAAGGGACAGGTGACACCTTGGGGACACTGGGATGGGTGACAGGGGACAGGTGACACCGGCACGGGTGACACCGGGACAGGTGACACCAGCACAGGTGACACTGGGACAGGTGACAAGGGACAGGTGACACCGGGACAGGTGACAAGGGACAGGTGACACCAGAACAGGTGACACCAGCACGGGTGACAGGGGACAGGTGACACCAGGACAGGTGACACCTTGGGGACACCAGGACAGGTGACACCAGGACAGGTGACAAGGGACAGGTGACACCTTGGGGACACCAGGACAGGTGACACCAGGACAGGTGACACCAGGACAGGTGACACCTTGGGGACAGGTGACACCGGGACAGGTGACAATGGACAGGTGACACCTTGAGGACACCAGACAGGTGACACCAGGACAGGTGACACCTTGGGGACACCAGGACAGGTGACACCGGGACAGGTGACACCAGGGGCTGGCACTGGTGGCACTTGAGGACATCCATGGGTGGTGGAGCCAGAGGGGGTTGGTGTCACCTGAAGGTCCCTGAATGTCACCCAAAGGTCCCTCAAGGTCACCCAAAGGTCCCTCAGTGTCACCCAAAGGTCCCTGAATGTCACCCAAAGGTCCCTGAAGGTCACTCAGTGTCACCCAAAGGTCCCTGAATGTCACCCAAAGGTCCCTAAAGGTCACTCAGTGTCACCCAAAGGTCCCTGAATGTCACCCAAAGGTCCCTGAAGGTCACTCAGTGTCACCCAAAGGTCCCTGAATGTCACCTTAAGGTCCCTGAAAGTCTCTCAGTGTCACCCAAAGGTCCCTGAAGGTCCCTCAGCATCACCTGAAGGTCCCTGAATGTCACTTGAAGGTCCCTCAAAGTCACCCAAAGGTCCCTGAAGGTCCCTCAAGGTCACCCAAAGGTCCCTCAGTGTCACCCAAAAGTCCCTCAAGGTCCCTCAGCATCACCCGAAGGTCCATGAATGTCACCTGAAGGTCCCTCAGCATCACCTGAAGGTCCCTCAGCATCACCCAAAGGTCCCTCAGTGTCACCCAAAGGTCTCTCAGTGTCACCCAAAGGTCCCTGAATGTCACCCAAAGGTCCCTGAAGGTCACTCAGTGTCACCCAAAGGTCCCTGAATGTCACCTTAAGGTCCCTGAAAGTCTCTCAGTGTCACCCAAAGGTCCCTGAAGGTCCCTCAGCGTCACCCGAAGGTCCCTGAATGTCACTTGAAGGTCCCTGAATGTCACCCAAAGGTCCTTGAAGGTCCCTCAAGGTCACCCAAAGGTCCCTCAGCATCACCCAACGTTGTCCCCCGGTGTCCCCTGGTGTCCCCCGGTATCCCCCGGTGTCCCCTCACCTTGGAGCTGCTCGATGAGGGTCCAGGCCATGCGGGAACCGCTGGCGTCGAACACCACGTGACCCTGGTGGGGACACGGGGACGGCGTTGGGGACACCCTCGGTGTCACCTCCACCCACAGCTGGTGTCACCTTTGATGTCCCCTCCACCCAAAAATGACTTTTGGGGCCACCCTTGAGGTCACCTCCACCCAAGGACAAATTCTGGTGACACTTTTGGTGTCACCTCCACCCTCAGCTGGATTCTGGTGACACTTTTGGTGTCACCTCCACCCACAGCTGGATTCTGGTGACACTTTTGATGTCACCTCCACCCACAGCTGGATTCTGGTGACACTTTTGGTGTCACCTCCACCCACAGCTGGATTCTGGTGACACTTTTGGTGTCACCTCCACCCTCAGCTGGATTCTGGTGACACTTTTGATGTCACCTCCACCCACAGCTGGATTCTGGTGACACTTTTGGTGTCACCTCCACCCTCAGCTGGATTCTGGTGACACCTTTGATGTCACCTCCACCCTCAGCTGGATTCTGGTGACACTTTTGGTGTCACCTCCACCCAAAGATGAATTTTGATGTCACCTTTGGTGTCACCTCCACCCACAGCTGGATTCTGGTGACACCTTTGATGTCACCTCCACCCTCAGCTGGATTCTGGTGACACTTTTTGTGTCACCTCCACCCACAGCTGGATTCTGGTGACACCTTTGATGTCACCTCCACCCACAGCTGGATTCTGGTGACACTTTTGACATCACCTCCACCCACAGCTGGATTCTGGTGACACTTTTGGTGTCACCTCCACCCACAGCTGGATTCTGGTGACACTTTTGACATCACCTCCACCCACAGCTGGATTCTGGTGACACTTTTGGTGTCACCTCCACCCACAGCTGGATTCTGGTGACACTTTTGGTGTCACCACCACCCACAGCTGGATTCTGGTGACACTTTTGATGTCACCTCCACCCTCAGCTGGATTCTGGTGACACTTTTGGTGTCACCTCCACCCACAGCTGGATTCTGGTGACACCTTTGATGTCACCTCCACCCACAGCTGGATTCTGGTGACACCTTTGGTGTCCCCTCCACCCACAGCTGGATTCTGGTGACAATGTCCACCCACCGAGACGCCCTCGAAGGCCGAGGAGTTGAGGGCCCGGTAGATCTCGTCCGTGATGTTTTTGTTGTTGTAGTTGAAGTCCTCCAACCTCAAACCCTTCTTGACCAACTCTTGGGACGTCTTGTTGAGGGCCAAGGCCAAGGCCCAGATGGCGTCGTAGGCCAGAGGAGCCTCCTGGAACCCCCCGGTCTCCTCCGGGTTCTTCCCCAGCCTCTTCTGGAGCTTCTCGATGAACTCTTGGGACGTCTGGTGGACAACACCCAACGGTCACCCAGTGGTTGGGTTGGAGAACACCCAAGGTTGACCCAAAGTTGGGTTGGAGACCACCCAAGGTTGACCTAAGGTTGACCCAAAGTTGGGTTGGAGAACACCCAAGGTTGACCCAAAGTGAGGTTGGAGAACACCCAACCAATGATTGGGTTGGAGACCACCCAAGGTTGACCCAAGGTTGACCCAAAGTTGGGTTGGAGACCACCCAAGGTTGGGTTGGAGACCACCCAAGGCTGGGTTGGAGAACACCCAAGGTTGGGTTGGAGACCACCCAAGGTTGGGTTGGAGAACACCCAAGGTTGGGTTGGAGAACACCCAAGGTTGACCCAAGGTTAGGTTGGAGAACGCCCAAGGTTGGGTTGGACACCACCCAAAGTTGGGTTGGAGACCACCCAAGGTTGGGTTGGAGAACACCCAAGGTTGGGTTGGAGACCACCCAAGGTTGACCCAAGGTTGACCCAAGGTTGGGTTGGAGACCACCCAAGGTTGGGTTGGAGACCACCCAAGGTTGACCCAAAATTGACCCAAAATTGACCCAAGGTTGGGTTGGAGACCACCCAAGGTTGACCCAACGCTTGTCTCAGCTGACCCCTCCCAGTTCTCCCAGTTCTCCCAGTCCTCCCAGTCCTCCCAGTGCTCCCAGTACCATGTTGGAGATGCTGCGGGTGTTCTCCGGGTTGAGCATGACGATCTCCGTGGTGACGTGGCCTTCAACAGCCTCGGCCATCTCGGCCTCGGTGCAGTTGATGGCCGGGTCCTTGATGCGGAACCAGTTGTCCGCGTACCAACCGATGAGGAACCAGACGTACTTCTTGCCGTAGAGCTTCTCCTTGTAGACCTGGAAGGGTGAGGAGATCCGAGATCCATCATGGGAATCCGTCTGTTGGTCTTCGTGGTTGGTCCATCGGTATTGATCCATCATCATCATCGTCGTCGTCATCCATGTTCATCCATGATCCATCTATTCCCACCACTGATTCATCGTCATCATCATCTCCATCCATCTCCATCCATCTCCATCCATGATCGATCAATTCCCACCACTAATCCATCATCATCATCGATCCATCATCTTCATCATCTCCATCATCATCCATCTCCATCCATCCATGATCCATCAATTCCCACCATTGATCCATCATCATCATCGTCATCGTCATCATCATCATCATCATCATCATCGTCATCATCATCATCATCACCACCACCATTCATCTCCATCCATGATCCATCAATTCCCACCATTGATCCATCATCATCATCATCGTCATCATCATCATCGTCATCATCATCCATCTCCATTCATGATCCATCAAATCCTACCACTGATCTTCATCGTTGGTCCGTCAGCATTGATCCATCATCATCATCGTTGTTGTCATCATCATCATCCATCTCCATCCATGATCCATCAATTTCCATGATCAATCCATCATCATCATCGATCCATCATCTTCATCATCTCCATCATCATCCATCTCCATCCATCCATGATCCATCAGCATTGATCCATCATCATCATCATCCACAACCCATGATCCATCAATTCCCACCACTGATCCATCATCATCATCTCCATCCATCCATCCATGATCCATCAATTCCCACCATCGATCCATCACCATCAGCATCGTCACCATCACCATCATCATCATCATCATCATCATCATCTCCATCCGTCCATGATCCATCAGTTCCCACCATCGATCCATCACCATCATCTCCATCCATGTCCATCCATGATCCATCAATTCCTACCACTGATCCATCATCATCATCATCTCCATCCGTGTCCATCCGTGATCCATCAGTTCCCACCACTGATCCATCATTGATCCATCAATTCCCACCATTGATCCACCATTGATCCATCACCATCATCATCATCATCATCATCATCATCATCATCATCATCATCATCATCGCCATCATCACCATCATCATCATCACCATCATCACCATCATCTCCATCCATCCGTGATCCATCACTTCCCACCGTTCCCACCTCACAGAAGACCTTCCTCGCCTCGGTCTCGTAGAAGAGCCCCACGATGATGCGAGCGTCCTGGCGCTGCGGGATTGGACGGCTCGTTAAGCCACGCCCACCTCATTTGCATAATTACACGTCCATCTCCCACCGCTTTGGGCGTTCCTGGTTGACCACGATGGAGTTTTGGGGGTCCACCATGGTTGGGGAGGGGTTTGAGGGTGGGGTGGGACCTTGGGTGGTCCCATGGGTGGGGTTGGATCTCAGGGTGGTCCCATGGGTGGGGTTGGACCTCAGGGTTGGACCTCAGGGTGGTCCTGAAGGTGGGGTTGGAGCTCAAGGTGGTCCCATGGGTGGGGTTGGACCTCAGGGTTGGACCTCAGGGTGGTCCTGAAGGTGGGGTTGGAGCTCAAGGTGGTCCCATGGGTGGGGTTGGACCTCAAGGTGGTCCCATGGGTGGGGTTGGACCTCAGGGTGGTTCTGAAGGTGGGGTTGGACCTCAGGGTGGTCACATGGGTGGGGTTGGACCTCAGGGTGGTCCCATGGGTGGGGTTGGAGCTCAGGGTGGTCCCATGGGTGGGGTTGGACCTCAGGGTGGTCTCAAGGGTGGGGTTGGACCTCAGGGTGGTCCCATGGGTGGGGTTGGACCTCAGGGTGGTCCCATGGGTGGGGTTGGACCTCAGGGTGGTTCTGAAGGTGGGGTTGGACCTCAGGATGGTCACATGGGTGGGGTTGGACCTCAGGGTGGTCCTGAAGGTGGGGTTGGACCTCAGGGTGGTCCCAAGGGTGGGGTTGGACCTTGGGGTGGTTCTGAAGGTGGGGTTGGACCTCAGGGTGGTCCTGAAGGTGGGGCTGGACCTCAGGGTTGGACCTCAGGGTGGTCCCATGGGTGGGGTTGGACCTCAGGGTGGTCCCAATGGTGGGGTTGGACCTTGGGGTGGTCCCATAGGTGGGGTTGGACCTCAGGGTGGTCCCAAGGGTGGGGTTGGACCTTGGGGTGGTCCTGAAGGTGGGGTTGGACCTCAAGGTGGTCCCATGGGTAGGGTTGGACCTCAAGGTGGTCCTGAAGGTGGGGTTGGACCTCAGGGTGGTCCTGAAGGTGGGGTTGGAGCTCAGGGTGGTCCTGAAGGTGGGGTTGGAGCTCAGGGTGGTCCCATGGGTGGGGTTGGATCTCAGGGGGGTCCTGAAGGTGGGGTTGGACCTCAAGGTGGTCCTGAAGGTGGGGTTGGACCTCAGGGTGGTCCTGAAGGTGGGGTTGGACCTCAGGGTGGTCCCATGGGTGGGGTTGGAGCTCAGGGTGGTCCCATGGGTGGGGTTGGAGCTCAGGGTGGTCCCATGGGTGGGGTTGGAGCTCAGGGTGGTCCCATGGGTGGGGTTGGACCTCAGGGTGGTCCCATGGGTGGGGTTGGACCTCAGGGTGGTCCTGAAGGTGGTGTTGGACCTCAGGGTGGTCCCATGGGTGGGGTTGGACCTCAGGGTTGGACCTCAGGGTGGTCCCAAGGGTGAGGTTGGACCTCAGGGGGGTCTTGAAGGTGGGGTTGGACCTCAGGGTGGTCCCATGGGTGGGGTTGGACCTCAGGGTGGTCCCATGGGTGGGGTTGGACCTCAGGGGGGTCTTGAAGGTGGGGTTGGACCTCAGGGTGGTCCTGAAGGTGGGGTTGGACCTCAGGGGGGTCCCATGGGTGGGGTTGGACCTCAAGGTGGTCCTGAAGGTGGGGTTGGACCTCAGAGTTGGACCTCAGGGTGGTCCCATGGGTGGGGTTGGACCTCAGGGTGGTCCTGAAGGTGGGGCTGGATCTCAAGGTGGTCCCATGGGTGGGGTTGGACCTCAGGGTGGTCCTGAAGGTGGGGCTGGACCTCAGGGTGGTCCCATGGGTGGGGTTGGAGCTCAGGGTGGTCCCATGGGTGGGGTTGGACCTCAGGGTGGTCCCATGGGTGGGGTTGGACCTCAGGGTGGTCCCATGGGTGGGGTTGGACCTCAGGGGGGTCCTGAAGGTGGGGTTGGACCTCAAGGTGGTCCTGAAGGTGGGGTTGGACCTCAGGGTTGGACCTCAGGGTGGTCCCATGGGTGGGGTTGGAGCTCAGGGTGGGGGTTGAGGTCTCACCTTGAGGTTCCGGACGGGCGCGGCCGGGTCGGAGAAGAAGCTCTGGCGGAAGGTGATCTCCAAGCCGGCCTCCTTCACCCGCTGGTCGAGGTCATCCAGGGTCTGGTGAGGACCAAAAATGGGGTTGGAGACACCAAAAATGGGGTTGGAGACACCAAAAATGGGTTTGAGGAGACCAAAAATGGGGTTGGAGACACCAAAAATGGGTTTGGAGACACCAAAAATGGGGTTGGAGACACCAAAAATGGGGTTGGAGACACCAAAAATGGGGTTTGGAGACACCAAAAATGGGTTTGGAGACGACCAAAAATGGGTTTGGAGACACCAAAAATGGGGTTGGAGACACCAAAGTTGGGTTTGGAGACACCAAAAATGGGGTTGGAGACACCAAAAATGGGTTTGAGGAGACCAAAACTGGGTTTGGAGACACCAAAAATGGGTTTGAGGAGACCAAAAATGGGGTTGGAGACACCAAAGTTGCGTTTGGAGACACCAAAGATGGGGTTGAGGAGACCAAAAATGGGTTTGGAGACACCAAAAATGGAGTTGGAGACACCAAAAATGGGTTTGGAGACACCAAAACTGGGTTTGGAGACACCAAAAATGGGGTTGGAGACACCAAAAATGGGTTTGGAGACACCAAAAATGGGGTTGGAGACACCAAAGATGGAGTTTGGAGACACCAAAGTTGGGTTTGGAGACACCAAAAATGGGTTTGGAGACACCAAAAATGGAGTTGGAGACACCAAAAATGGGGTTTGGAGACACCAAAAATGGGTTTGGAGACACCAAAAATGGGTTGAGGAGACAAAAAATGGGTTTGGAGACACCAAAAATTTTTTTGGGAATTCTGATGGAATTTTTGGAGAATTCCAATGGAATTTTTGGTGGAATTCTGATGGAATTTTTTTGGGCAATTCCGACACAATTTTTTTCCAGAATTCCAACAGAATTTTTTTACGGAATTCCAACATAATTTTGGGAATTCCAACGGAATTTTTTCCCAGAATTCCACCAGAATTTTTTTGGGAATTCCAACAGAATTTTTTGAGCAATTCCAATGGAATTTTTTTGGGAATTCTGATGGAATTTTTGGGGGTAATTCCAACAGAATTTTTTTGGAATTTCAACGGAATTTTTTGGGAATTCCAATGGAATTTTTGGGGAATTTTTCTGATGGAATTCTTGTGGAATTCCAATGGGATTTTTTTAGGGAATTCCAATGGGATTTTTCAAAGAATTCCAACAGAATTTTTGGTGGAATTCCGATGGAATTCTTCAGGGAATTCCAGTGGGATTTTTCAAGGAATTACAACAGATTTTTTTGGGGAATTCCGATGGAATTTTTTGGGCAATTCCGACACAATTTTTTGTGGAATTCTGATGGAATTTTCGGAGAATTCCGATGGAATTTTTTGGGGAATTCCAACACAATTTTGGGAATTCAGACGGAATTTTTTCCCAAAATTCCACCAGAATTTTCCATGGAATTCCAACACAATTTTTTGGGAATTCCGATGGAATTTCTTCCCAGAATTCCACCACAATTTTTTTTTTGCACAATTCCAACACAATTTTGGAGAATTCCACCAAAACTTTTGGGGGAATTCCACCAGAATTTTTTGGGAATTCCACCAGAATTTTTCCCAGAATTCCACCAGAATTTTTCACAGAATTCCAATGGAATTTTTCCCAGAATTCCACCAGAATTTTTCCCAGAATTCCACCGGAATTTTTCACACAATTCCAACGGAATTTTTTCCCAGAATTCCACCAGAATTTTTCCCAGAATTCCACCAGAATTTTTCCCAGAATTCTGCCAGAATTTTTCCCAGAATTCCACCGGAATTTTTCCCAGAATTCCACCAGAATTTTTTTGGCAATTCCAACGGAATTTTTTCCCAAAATTCCACCAGAATTTTCCATGGAATTCCAACACCATTTTTTGGGAATTCCGATGGAATTTCTTCCCAGAATTCCACCAGAGGTTTTTTTTTTTTGCACAATTCCAACACAATTTTGGAGAATTCCACCAAAACTTTCGGGGGAATTCCACCAGAATTTTTCCGGGAATTCCACCGGAATTTTTCGCACAATTCCGAGGGGAATTTTTTTCCCGGAATTCCATCGGAATTTGGGGAATTTTTTCCCGGGAATTCCTACCGAGGTGAAGACCTCCGTGGTCTGCTGGATGGTGGCGATCTTGGTCCAGCCCCACTTCTTGAAGAGCTGAACTCGCGTCGGGTTGTGGAGCGTGGCCGACGGATGAGTCCGGAAAAACGTCGGGAATCGCTGGCGGTTGGAAAGGGCCGGGGAGCTGGAGCCGTAGGAAAGCTGGGAATTCCCGGAAAATGGGATCGGTCAAGGGCTTCTGGAAGGTTCTTGGGGGGGAATCGGGGGGATTTTGGGGATTTGGGAATTGTGGGGGTGGGAATTGTTGGGATTTGGGGGTTTGGGGATGGGAAATGAGGGAATTTTGGGGATTTTGGGGGTTTGGGAATTGTGGGGGTGGGAATTGTTGGGATTTGGGGGGTTTGGGGATGGGAATTGTGGGAATTTGGGGGTTTGGGGATGGGAATTGTGGAAATTTGGGAATGGGAATTGTGGGAATTGTTGGAATTTGGGGATTTGGGGATTTGGGAATGGAAATGAGGGAATTGTTGGGATTTGGGGGTTTGGGAATGGGAATTGTGGGAATTCTGGGGATTTGGGAATGGGAATTGTGGGAATTGTTGGAATTGTGGGGATTTGGGAATGGGAATTGTGGGAATTGTGGGGATTTGGGAATGGAAATGAGGGAATTGTTGGGATTTGGGGGTTTGGGAATTGTGGGGGTGGGAATTGTTGAGATTTGGGGGGTTCGGGGATGGGAATTGTGGGAATTGTTGGGATTTGGGAATGGGAATTATGGGAATTGTTGGAATTGTGGGAATTGGGGGGATTTGGGAATGGGAAATGAGGGAATTGTTGGGATTTGGGGGTTTTGGGGATGGGAATTGTGGGAATTTTGGGAATTTGGGAATTTTGGGAATGGGAATTGTGGCAATTTGGGAATGAGAATTGGGGGAATTTTGTGGGGATTTGGGGGTTTGGGAATGGGAATTTTGGGGATTGGCGATGGGAATTTTGGGGGTTTGGAAATGGGGGTTTGGGGATGGGAATTGTGGGAATTGTGGGGATTTGGGAATGGGAATTGTTGGGATTTGTGGGGATTTGGGGGTTTGGGAATTGTGGGGGTGGGAATTGTTGGAATTCGGGGGTTTGGGGATGGGAATTGTGGAAATTGTGGGGATTTGGGAATGGGAATTATGGGAATTGTTGGAATTGTGGGAATTGTGGGGATTTGGGAATGGGAATGGGAAATGAGGGAATTTTGGGGATGGGGATTGTGGGAATTATGGGAATTGTGGGAATTTGGGAATGGGGATGGGGATTGTGGGAATTTTGGGAATGGGAATTCTGGGAATTGTGGGAATTGTGGGAATTGTGGGAATTGTGGGGATGGGGGTGACGGGAACAACCTGGGAGTGACGGGAATGGCCTCGGAGTGCTGGGAATGGTCTGGGAGTGGCAGGAAAAATCTGGGAATGGTCTGGGAGCGATGGGAACAACCGGGAAAAACGACCTGGGAGTGACAGGAAAAATCTGGGAACAGCTGGGAAAAACTGGGAATAACAGGATGAGAGGGACAGGAATGATGGGAAAAAATTTGGGAGTGGAAACCTGGGAGAGATTCCAGAAAAATTCCCAAAAAATCCCCAAAATTCCACCCTGAAAATTAAAAAAAAACTCCCCAAAATAATTTTTAAAAAAAATTTAAACCCCCCCCAAAAATTAAGAGAAAAACCCCCAAAATTTTCCAAAAAAATCCTCAAAATTCCTAAAAATTCCTCCCCAAAAATTCCCCCAAAAAAGCACCAAAATATTAAAAAAATGTAATAAAAAAATCCCCCCAAAATCAAGAAAATTTAAAAATAAATCCACCCCCAAATTCCCAAAATATTCCAAAATATTTTTTTTAAAAATTAAAAAATGCTCTCAAAATTAAGGAAATTGCCCCAAAAATCCTCCCAAAACTTCACCCAAAAATCACCCAAAATTTCCCCAAAACTTCACCAAAAAAATCAAGAAAATTCCTCAAAAAAATCCCCCCCAAAATCCCAAATAAACCTAAAAAAAATTCCCCAAAAATCCAGAAAATTCCTCAAAAAAATCCCCAAAAAACCCCCAAAAATCACAAAAAAAATCCCAAAAAAATCCCTGAAAAAACCCCAAAATTTAAAAAAAAAATCTTTAAAAAAATCCCCAAAAATCCAGAAAATTCCTCAAAAAAATCCCAAAAAACCCCTAAAAAAATCCCCCCAAAATCCAGAAAATTCCTGAAAAAAACCCCAAAATATAAACCCCCCCCCCAAAAAATCCCCAATAACCAAAAAAACCCTAAAAAAATCCCCCAAAACTCAAGAAAAATTCATCAAAAAAAATCCCAAAATATCCAAAAAATTCTGCAAAAAAATCCCCAAAAAATCCCCAAAAACCCTAAAAAAATCCCCCCAAAATCCAGAAAATCCCTGAAAAAACCCCAAAAAAACCCTAAAAAAAACCCCTAAAAAATCCCCAAAAATCCCCTAAAAAATCCCCCAAAAATCCCAAAAAATCCCAAAAAAAACCCAAAAAAAATCCCCAAAAAATTTTTTTAAAAATCCTAAAAAATTCCCAAAAAATTCCCAGATTAATTCCCTTAAAAAATTCCCGGGAATTCCTCACCACGATGAGGTTCCACATCCGCGCGGCCTCGGCCACCAGGGTGGAGACGCTGCTGCAGCCGGGCATGAGGATGATCTTGATGGGGTCGTTGTAGAGGAGCTCGTAGAGATACTTGGTGGCCTGGCCAGGGTCACACTGAGGGGACAAAATCCCAGTTTAACCAGTAAAACTTCCCAGGAATTCCCAGTTTCGGCCCAAAAAACCCCAAATTTGCCTTAAAAATGGCACCAAAATGGCGCCAAAGAAACCAAAACGGCGCCATGGAAACCAAAATGGCGCCAGGCCTGGTTGAGGTCACACTGGGGGGACAAAATCCCAGTTTAACCAGTAAAACTTCCCATTAATTCCCAGTTTCAGCCAAAAAAACCCCAAATTTGCCTCAAAAACGGCGCCAAAATGGCGCCAAAGAAACCAAAATGGCGCCACGGAAACCAAAATGGCGCCACGGAAACCAAAATGGCGCCAGGCCTGGTTGAGGTCACACTGGGGGGACAAAATCCCAGTTTAACCAGTAAAACCTCCCAGGAATTCCCAGTTTCAGCCCAAAAAACCCCAAATTCGCCTCAAAAATGGCGCCAAAATGGCGCCACAGAAACCAAAATGGCGCCAGGCCTGGTTGAGGTCACACTGAGGGGACAAAATCCCAGTTTAACCAGTAAAACCTCCCAGGAATTCCCAGTTTCGGCCCAAAAAACCCCAAATTTGCCTCAAAAATGGCACCAAAGCAACCCCAAAAAAATGCCCCAAAAATATCCCAAAATGGCCCCAAAAAAAACCCCAAAAAAATCCAAAAATGGTCCCAAAAAGACCCCAAAAAATCCCAAAATGGCCCCAAAAAAATGCCAAAAAATCCCAAAATGGCCAAAAAAAATTGCCAAAAAAAAAATCCCAAAATGGCCCCAAAAAAATCCCAAAATGGCCCCCAAAAAAACCCCCAAAAAATCCCAAAATTGCCCCAAAAAAATCCCAAAATGGCCCCAAAAGAAACCCCAAAAAAATCCCAAAATTGCCCCAAAAAATCCCAAAATGGTCCAAAAAAATCCCAAAATGACAAAAAAAATCCTAAAAATGCCCCCCCCAAAACAACCCCAAAATGGCCCAAAAAAAGGTCCCAAAATTGCCCCAAAATGGCCCCAAAAAAACCCAAAAATGGCCCAAAAAAGATTCCAAAATGGCCAAAAAAATCCCCAAAATTGCCCTAAAAAAGGCCCCAAAATTGTCCCAAAAATGGCCCCAAAATATCCCAAAATTGCCCCAAAAAAACCTCAAAATGGCCCCAAAAAAATCCCCAAAAAACCCCAAAATGCCCCCAAAAAAGGCCCCAAAATATCCCAAAATTGCCCCAAAAAAGGCCCCAAAATTGCCCCAAAATATCCCAAAATATCCCAAAATTACCCCAAAATTCCAGGGATTTGGGGGGTAAATTCCAGGTTTTTTTGGGGGAGGAAAATTCAATTTTTAGGGAGAAAAAATTGAATTTTTTGGGAAAATCTGGGATGAGCCAAAAAGGGGAATTTGAGGAGGAAAATTCCAATTTTTGGGGGGGGGAAATCCCATTTTTTGGGGGGAAAATCCCGGATTTTGGGAAAAAATCCTGGTTTTTTGGGGAAAATCCTTATTTTTTTGGGGAAAAATCCAGGTTTTGGTGAAAAAAACCCCAATTTTTTAGGTAGAAATCCAGATTTTTTGGGGAAAATCTGAATTTTTGGGGGGGGGGGGTAAAATTCAGCTTTTTGAGGGTTAAAAAAAATCCCGATTTTTTTTAACGGAAAATCCAGGTTTTCACCCCAAAAATCCCGATTTTATAAAAACATTAATTATTAAAAAAAAATCAATTTATTTCAATTTAAACTCCTTTATTTTTCCATGGAAAATCCCCATTTTTTTTCCCTTAAAATCCTCATTTCTCCCCTATAAAAAACCACATTTTTCATCCAAAAAAACCCATTTTTCCCTCAAAAAAATCCCGATTTTCCCAATTTTTTTTATTCCACACCCCCAAAAAATTCCCTAAAAAATAACAGAACCCCTCCCCCACTTTTCCCATTTTTTTTTCCCCGTTCCAAAGGGGGATCCATGAATTATTCAGGGCACGGAAGGGTCCGGAAAAAGGAGCCGGAGCCGTTGCCGTGGCAACTCCCATGGAAGCATCGGCGTTGCCGTGGTAACCGAGGATGGAATTTTCGGGGGGTTCCTGAGGGGGATTTGGGAAGGCCAAAAAATCCGGGATGGACGGAAAAAATTCCGGGAAAAATCCTGAGGGATGAGGGGGGAAAATTGGGATTTTTTGGGGGTTTTTAGGGGAGAAAATTGGGATTTTTTTGGGGTTTTTAGGGGAGAAAATTGGGATTTTTTTGGGGTTTTTAGGGGAGAAAATTGGGGGTTTTTTGAGGGAAAATTGGGATTTTTTTGGGGGTTTTTAAGTGGGAAAATTGGGATTTTTTTAAGGGAAAATTGGGATTTTTTTAAAGGCAAAATTGGGGTTTTTTAAAGGGAAAATTGGGATTTTTTAGGGTTTTTAGGGGGGAAAATTGGGATTTTTTGGGGGGTTTTTAGGTGGGAAAATTCAGGGTTTTTTGAGGGAAAATTGGGATTTTTTGGGGGGTTTTTAAGTGGGAAAATTGGGATTTTTTTAAGGGAAAATTGGGATTTTTTTAAAGGGAAAATTGGGGTTTTTTAAAGGGAAAATTGGGATTTTTGGGGGGGTTTTTAGGTAGGAAAATTGGGTTTTTTTGGGGGGGTTTTTAGGTAGGAAAATTGGGGTTTTTGGGGGGGTTTAGGTGGGAAAATTGGGATTTTTTAAAGGGAAAGTTGGGTTTTTTTGGAGGGAAAATTGGGATTTTTAGGGGGGTTTTAGGTGGGAAAATTGGGATTTTTTTGAGTGAAAATTGAGATTTTTGGGGGGTTTTAGGTGGGAAAATCGGGATTTTTGGTTTTTTTTTTTTTTTGAGGGAAAATTTGGATTTTTGGGGGATTTTTTTGAGGGAAAATTGGGATTTTTGGGGGGTTTTTAAGTGGGAAAATTGGGATTTTTTTGAGGTTGAAAATTGGGATTTTTGGGGGTATTTTGGCCTGAAATTTGGGAATCCCAGAGGTTGAAAAGGACGGAAAAAAAAGAGAAGCCCAGGATGGACACCGGGAATTTTTTGGGAATTTTGGGGCTCCCCCACTTTCACCTTGAGGTGCCCCCCACCCTCCCCAAAATTCCCAAAAATTCCCAGGGAAAAAAAAAAAAAAAATTCCATAAAAAAACTCCCAAATCCCTCCAGAATTCCCAAATTCCTCCCAAAATTCCCAAATCCTCCCAAAATTCCCAAATCTTCCCAAAATTCCTGACCCCCCCACCGAGGGCTGAGTCAGAGCCCCCCCAAATTTTCTGATCCCCCCTGGAATTCCAGGGATCCCCAATCCCAAATTCCGACCCCAAATTCCTGCCCCAATCCCAAATTCCTGACCCAAATTCCAGCTCCAAATTCCGGCTCCAAATTCCTGCCCCAAATTCCTGCCCCAATCCCAAATTCCAGCTTCAAATTCCTGACCCAATCCCAAATTCCTGATCCAATCCCAAATTCCTGGCCCCAAATTCCGGCTCCAAATTCCGACCCCAATCCCAAATTCCGGCCCCAAATTCCTGACCCAATCCCAAATTCCAGCTTCAAATTCCGGCCCCAAATTCCGACCCCATCCCAAATTCCTGACCCAAATTCCTGACCCAAATTCCGACCCCATCCCAAATTCCGGCCCCAAATTCCAGCCCTAAATCCCACCCTAATTCCGTCCCAGTGACCCCAATCCCATCCCAGTGATCCCAGTCCTGTCCCAGTGACCCCAATCCTGTCCCAGTGACCCCAAATCCTGTCCGTGACCCCAATCCCATCCCAGTGACCCCAAACTGATCCCAGTGATCCCAGTCCTGTCCCAGTGACCCCAAACTGATCCCAGTGACCCCAAATTGATCCCAATCCTGTCCCAGTGACCCCAATCCCATCCCAGTGACCCCAAATTGATCCCAGTCCCGTCCCAGTGACCCCAAATTGATCCCAGTCCCGTCCCAGTGACCCCAAATTGATCCCAGTCCCATCCCAGTGACCCCAAATTGATCCCAGTCCCGTCCCAGTGACCCCAATCCCGTCCCAGTGACCCCAAACTGATCCCAGTGATCCCAGTGATCCCAGTCCTGTCCCAGTGACCCCAAACTGATCCAAATCCTGTCCCAGTGATCCCAAATCCCGTCCCAGTGACCCCAAACTGATCCCAGTGACCCCAAACTGATCCCAGTGATCCCAGTCCCGTCCCAGTGACCCCAAACTGATCCAAATCCCGTCCCAGTGACCCCAATCCTGTCCCAGTGACCCCAAACTGATCCCAGTGACCCCAATCCTGTCCCAGTGACCCCAAACTGATCCTAATCCTGTCCCAGTGACCCCAAATTGATCCCAGTCCCATCCCAGTGACCCCAAACTCCCCCCAGTCCCATCCCAATCCCATCCCGTTGTCCCCCAAACCTCTCCTGGTTTCCCCCAACCCCAATTTCCCCAATCCCGACCCAAATTCCCGACCCCAAACTCCAAATTCCCGATCCCAAATAATCCCAAATTCCCAGATATTCCCAAATTCCTGACCTTGCTGTCGTGGTGGATGAGGCGCAGCTCGTAGTCGGGCAGGATGTCCCTGCACTCGTTGATGTCCCCAGACCCCAATTCCTGACCCCAAACTCCAAATTCCTGACCCCAAATCCCAATTCCTGACCCAAATCCAGACCCCAAATCCCAGTTTTTGACCCCAAATCCCAGTTTTTGACCCCAAATTCCCAAATAATCCTGAATTTCTGATCCCAAACCCCCTGACTTTGCTGTCATGGTGGATGAGGCGCAGCTCGTAGTCGGGCAGGATGTCCCCAGACCCCAATTTCACCTATCCTGACCCCAATTCCTGACCCCAAACCCCAATTCCTGACCCAAATCCAGACTCAAAACCCCAGTTTTTGACCCCAAATTCCCAAATAATCCCAAATTTCCAATCGAAATTCCCTCACCTTGCTGTCGTGGTGGATGAGGCGCAGCTCGTAGTCGGGCAGGATGTCCCTGCGCTCCTTGATGTCCCCAAACCCCAATTTCTCCAATCCTGACCCAAATCCCTGACCCCAAATCCCACTCAAACCCCAATTCCTGACCCCAAATCCCAAATTCCTGGCCCTAAATCCCAAATTCCTGATCCCAAACCTTGCTGTCGTACTCGGGGCAGGATGTCCCTGTGCTCCTTGATGTCCCCAGACCCCAATTTCTCCAATCCTGACCCCAATTCCTGACCCAAACTCCAAATCCTGATGCAAAATCCCAGTTTTTGACCCCAAATCCCAAATTTCCGATCCCAAATCCCAAATTTCCGAGCCCTCACCTTGCTGTCGTGGTGGATGAGGCGCAGCTCGTAGTCGGGCAGGATGTCCCTGCGCTCGTTGATGTCCCCAAACCCCAATTCCTGACCCCAAACCCCGCTCAAACCCCAATTTTTGACCCCAAATCCCGAATTTCCAACCCCAAATCCCAAATTTCCGATTGAAATTCCCTCACCTTGCTGTCGTGGTGGATGAGGCGCAGCTCGTAGTCGGGCAGGATGTCCCTGAGCTTGTTGATGTCCCCAGACCCCAATTCCTGACCCCAAACCCCAATTCCTGACCCCAAACTCCAAATTCCCGACCCCAAATCCCAATTCCTGACCCAAATTCCAGACCCAAAATCCCAAATTTCTGACCCCAAATCCCAAATTCCTGATCCCAAACCTTGCCATCATATTCAGGACAGGATGTCCCTGTGCTCCTTGATGTCCCCAGACCCCAATTTCTGACCCCAAATCCCAATTCCTGACCCCAAATCCAGCCCCAAAATCCCAGTTTTTGACCCCAAAATCCCAGTTTTTGACCCCAAATCCCAGTTTTTGACCCCAAATTCCCAAATAATCCCGAATTTCCGATCCCAAACCCCCTGACCTTACTGTCGTGGTGGATGAGGCGCAGCTCGTAGTCGGGCAGGATGTCCCTGCGCTCCTTGATGTCCTCCAGGGCCATCCTGACCCCAATCCCAGCCCCAAATCCCAAATTCTGACCCAAATCCCAATTCCTGACCCAAATTCCTGACCCAAAATCCCAGGTTTTGACCCCAAATTCCCAAATTCCTGATCCCAAACCTTGCTGTCGTACTCAGGGCAGGATGTCCCTGTGCTCCTTGATGTCCCCAAACCCCAATTTCTCCAATCCTGACCCCAATTCCTGACCCAAACTCCAATTCCCGACCTGAAATCCCAATTCCTGACCCAAATCCAGATCCAAAATCCCAGTTTTTGACCCCAAATTCCCAAATAATCCCGAATTTCTGATCCCAAACCCCCTGACTTTGCTGTCATGGTGGATGAGGCGCAGCTCGTAGTCGGGCAGGATGTCCCCAGACCCCAATTTCTCCAATCCTGACCCCAATTCCTGACCCAAACCCCAATTCCTGACCCAAATCCAGACTCAAAACCCCAGTTTTTGACCCCAAATTCCTAAATAATCCCAAATTTCCAATCGAAATTCCCTGACCTTGCTGTCGTGGTGGATGAGGCGCAGCTCGTAGTCGGGCAGGATGTCCCTGCGCTCGTTGATGTCCTCCAGGGCCATCCTGACGGCCGGCAGACACGCCTGCCCTCCCGGCCACCCTCCGGACATGGGGAAAAGCGCTCCCACATGGACGGCCTTCTTCCCTGATCCGCCGGACACCGGGATCCATCCCAAAATCCATCCCAAAATCCAGCCCCAAACCACCGCCCGCAGCCACCCCGGCAGCGGCCGCGAGGTTCCGGGCGCTTTTCCCATGGTTTATTCCCGATATATCATGGCGGGAATTGGGGTTTTTTTTTTGGGATTTGGGGTTTTTTGGGGTTTTTTTTGGGGGTTTTTTTTTGGGGGTGGGGGTGGGGAGGTGTTGATGTCACTTTTGGGGAGGGGTGAAGGGGGTGGGGAGATGGGAGGGGGAGGGGTTTTGGGGGGGTTTTGGGGGGGGATGAGGGGAAAAAGGGGAAAAATGGGGAAAAATGAGGGGAAAAATGGGAAAAAATGGGGAAAAATGAGGGGGAAAAATGAGAGGAAAATGGGGAAAAAATGAGGGGGAAATGGGGAAAAATTGAGGGAAAAATGGGAAAAATTGAGGGGGAAAATGGGAAAAATTGAGGGGGAAAATGGGAAAAAAATGAGGGGGAAAAATGAGGGGGAAAATGGGAAAAAATGAGGGAGAAAAGGGGAAAAATTGAGGGGGAAAATGGGGAAAAATGAGACGAAAAAAATGGGAAAAAATGAGAGAAAATGGGGAAAAAAAATGAGAGAAAAAATGGGAAAAATTAGGGGGGGGAAATGGGGGAAAATGAGGGGGAAAAGAGGGAAAAAATGAGATAAAAAATGGGAAAAATGAGAGAAAAAATGGGAAAAAAATGAGAGGGAAAATGGGAAAAAACAGGGAGAAATGGGAAAAAATGGGATGGGGAGAGAGAATTTATGGGATGGGGGAAATTAGGGAAAAAATGGGAAAAAAATCGGGATGAGGAGAGGGAAAAATGGGAAAAAAATTGGGATGAGGAGAGGGAAAAATGGGAAAAAAATTGGGATGAGGAGAGGGAAAAATGGGAAAAAAATCGGGATGAGGAGAGGGAAAAATGGAGAAATGCGGGGAAGGAATCGATGGGATGAGGGAGAGGAAAAAATCAGGGAAAAAAAAATAACGGGAAAAAAAAAAAAAAGAGGGAAAAAAATGGAGAAATGGGGAAAAAAAATAAAAAAAACCGGGATGGGAGGGAGGGGGAGGGGAGGAGGAGGAGGAGGAGGAGGAGGAGGGGGGAGGGGGGAGGAAGGGAAGGAAAAAAAAGCTGGAAAAGGGAATTTGGGGGATTTGGGGCGGAGAATCCGGCGGGGAAGGAGCCGGGGGGATGCGGAGGGAGCCGGGAGAGGGACGGGGAGGAGGAGGAGGAGGAGGAGGAGGAGGAGGAGGAGGGAGAGGAAGGCTCGGAAAAGGAGGAGGAGGAGGAGGAGGAGCAGGAGGAGGAGGAGGGAAGGGAGGAGCGAGGAAGGCGGGGAAGGGGAGGAGGAGAAGGGAGAGGAGGAGAAGGGAGAGGAGGAGGAGGGAGAGGAGGAGGAGGAAGGCTCAGGAAAGGAGGAGGAGGAGGAGGAGGAGGAGGAGGAGGAGGGAGGGGAGGAGCGAGGAAGGCGGGGAAGGGGAGGAGGAGGAAGAGGAGGGAGGAAGGCTGGGAAATGGAGGAGGAGGAGAAGGAGGAGGAGGAGGAGGGAGAGGGAGAGGAAGGCTCGGAAAAGGAGGAGGAGGAGGAGGAGGAGGAGGAGGAGGAGGGAGGGGAGGAGGGAGGAAGGCGGGGAAGGGGAGGAGGAAGAGGAGGAGGAAGGCTTGGAAATGGAGGGGGAGGGGCCTTGGTGGGGGGAGGGGAAATTTCCGCCTTTCAAAAATAAAAATAAAAAGGGGGGGGAGGGGTTCGGACTCACCTGAGGGGGGGCGGTGAGCTGTGGGGAAGGGAAACTGAGTCACGCAGGGGAGACACGCCCCCCCCAAAAATTCCAGGATTCCCAAAAAATCCCAGAATTCCCAAAAAAATCCCCCCCAAAATCCCAGAATTCCGCCCCCAAAAATCCCAGAAATCCCCCCCAAAAAATCCCGCAAAAATCCTGGAATTCTGCCCCAAAAATTCCAGAAATCGCCCCCCAAAAAATCCCTCAAAAATCCTGGAATTCCGCCCCCAAAAATCCCAGAAATCCCCAAAAAAATTTCCCAGAAATCCCCCCCAAAAATCCCAGAAATCCCCCCAAAAAATCCCAAGATTCTGCCCCAAAAATTCCCAGAAATCCCCCCAAAAAATCCACCAAAAAAATCCCAAGATTCTGCCCCAAAAACTCCCAGAAATGTCCCCCAAAAAATCCCGCAAAAATCCTGGAATTCTGCCCCAAAAAAATCCCAGAAATCCCCTCCAAAAATCCCCCCAAAAATCCCAAATTCCCCAAAAAAACCCCACCAAAAAATCCCAGAATTCCACCCCAAAAAATTCCAGAAATCCCCCCCAAAAAATCCCCCCAAAATCCCGGAATTCTGCCCCAAAAAATTCCAGAAATCCCCCCCAAAAAATCCCTCAAAAATCCTGGAATTCCACTCCAAAAAATTCCAGAAATCCCCAAAAAAATTTCCCAGAAATCCCCTCCAAAAATCCCATTTTCTCCCCAAAAAATCCCAGAATTCTGCCCCAAAAATTCCCAGAAATCCCCCCAAAAAAATCCCCCAAAAAATCCCAAAATTCCACCCCCAAAAATTCCAGAAATCCCCCCCAAAAAATTCCAGAAATCCCCCCACAAAAAATCCCAGAAATCCCCCCCCAAAATCCCCCCAAAAATCCCAAATTCCCAAAAAAAAACCCCACCAAAAAATCCCAGAAATCCACCCCCAACAATTCCAGAAATCCCCCCCAAAAAATTCCAGAAATCCCCCCCAAAAATCCCAAATTCCCAAAAAAAACCCCACCAAAAAATCCCAGAATTCCACCCCAAAAAATTCCAGAAATCCCCCCCCAAAAATCCCCCAAAAATCCCAGAATTCTGCCCCCAAAAATCCCAGAAATCCCAAAAAAAAAAATCCCAGAAATCCTCCCCAAAAATCCCAGAATTCCCAAAAAAAAAAATCCACCAAAAAAATCCCAGAATTCTGCCCCAAAAAATCCTGTAAATCCCCCACAAAAATCCCAGAAATCCCCCCAAAAAATCCCCCAAAAAATCTTGGAATTCCGCCCCAAAAAATCCCAGAAATCCCCCCCAAAATCCCCAGGGAACCTCCCAAAATTCCCATGGGGGAAACTGAGTCACACTGAGACCTCTGCCCCAAAAATCCCCCAAGAACCTTCCCAGAAGACCCCAAACCCCAAACCCCAAACCCCAAATCCCCCAAATCTCAAAACCCCAAACCCCAAACCCCAAAACCCAAACTCCAAACCCCAAACCCCAAACCCCAAAACCCCAAATCCCCCACACCCCAAACCCCAAAACCCCAAATCCCCCAAACCCAAATCCCTCAAATCTCAAACCCAAAACCCCAAAACCCAAAACCCCAAACCCCAAAACCCCAAACCCCAAAACCCCAAACCCAAACCCCCCAAACCCCAAAACCCCAAATCCCCCAAACCCAAATCCCTCAAATCTCAAACCCAAAACCCCAAAACCCAAAACCCCAAACCCCAAAACCCCAAACCCCAAAACCCCAAACCCAAACCCCCCAAACCCCAAAACCCCAAATCCCCCAAACCCAAATCCCTCAAATCTCAAACCCAAAACCCCAAAACCCAAAACCCCAAAACCCCAAACCCCAAACCCCAAAACCCCAAACCCCAAACCCCAAAACCCCCAAACCCCAAAACCCCAAACCCCAAAACCCAAAACCCCCAAACCCCAAAACCCCAAACCCCAAACCCCAAAACCCCAAATCCCCCAAAACCCCAAAACCCCAAACCCCAAAACCCCAAACCCCAAAACCCCAAAACCCAAACCCCAAAACCCCAAAACCCCAAACCCCAAAACCCCAAACCCCAAAACCCCAAACTCCAAACCCCAAACCCCAAATCCCCAAAACCCAAATCCCCAAACCCCAAACCCCAAACCCCAAAACCCCAAAACCCCAAACCCCAAAACCCCAAATCCCCAAAACCCCAAACCCCAAAACCCAAAGTCCAAAACCCCAAACCCCAAAACCCCAAATCCCAAACCCCAAAACCCCAAAACCCCAAATCCCCCAAAACCCCAAAACCCCAAACCCAAACCCCCCAAACCCCAAAACCCCAAACCCCAAACCCCAAACCCCAAAACCCCAAAACCCCAAACCCCAAACCCCAAAACCCCAAAACCCCAAAACCCCCAAAACCCCAAACCCCAAAACCTAAAGTCCAAAACCCCAAATCCTCCAAATCCCTCAAATCTCAAACCCAAAACCCAAAACCCCAAAACCCCAAACCCCAAACCCCAAACCCCAAAACCCAAACCCCAAAACCCCAAACCCCAAATCCCCAAACCCCAAACCCCAAACCCCAAACCCCAAAACCCCAAAACCCCAAACCCCAAAACCCCAAAATCCCAAAACCCCAAACCCCAAAACCCCAAACCCCAAAACCCCAAACTGACGCAGGCACTGAGGTTTGGGGTGGCTCCAGCGGCCGCTCCGGGTGCAGTTGCTGCGGGCGGCTCCGAGCAGTCGGAATCCCGGAAGGCACCGGAATTCCGCCCACGTTCCCTCCACGGGCAGGCGCTCGATGGGACCCAGCGAGGTCACCTGGCCGTGCTCCAGGCTCAGGTGGGTCCTGGGACACGGCCGCACTGTGGGGACCCCAAAATTGGGATTGGGGACCCCAAAATTGGGATTGGGGACCTCAAAAAACCCCAAAATTGGGATTGGGGACCTCAAAAACCCCAAAATGGGTTTGGAGACCCCAAAATTGGGATTGGGGACCTCAAAATTGGGATTGGGGACCTCAAAATTGGGATTGGGGACCTCAAAAACCCCAAAATGGGTTTGGAGACCCCAAAATTGGGATTGGGGACCCCAAAAAGCCCCAGAATTGGGATTGGGGACCTCAAAATTGGGATTGGGGACCTCAAAAACACCAAAATTGGGATTGGGGACCTCAAAAACACCAAAATTGGGATTGGGGCCCTCAAAATTGGGATTGGGGCCCTCAAAAACCCCAAAATTGGGATTGGGGACCTCAAAAACCCTAAAATTGGCATTAGGAACCCTAAAATTGGGATTGGGGACCTCAAAAACCCCAAAATTGGGATTGGGGACCCCAAAAACCCCAAAATTGGGATTGGGGCCCTCAAAATTGGGATTGGGGACCTCAAAATTTGGATTGGGGACCCCAAAAAACCCAAAAATTGGGATTGGAGACCTCAAAAAAACCCAAAATGGTCACTGAGGAACCTCAAGGTGGTCACCTGGCCGTGCTCCAGGCTCAGGTGGGTCCTGGGACATGGCCGCACTGTGGGGACCCCAAAATTGGGATTGGGGACCCCAAAATTGGGATTGGGGACCTCAAAAACACCAAAATTGGGATTGAGGACCCCAAAATTGGGATTGGGGACCTCAAAAACACCAAAATTGGGATTGAGGACCCCAAAATTGGGATTTGGGACCTCAAAAACCCCAAAAGGAACATTAGGAACCTTAAAATTGGGATTGGGAACCTCAAAAACCCCAAAATTGGGATTGGAGACCCCAAAAATCCCAAAGTGGGCTTTGAGGAACCTCAAAATGGTCATTGAGGACCCAAAATTTGGATTGGGGTCCCCAAAAAAACCCAAAATTTGGATTGGAGACCCCAAAAAACCCCAAAATTTGGTTTGGGAACCCAAAAAACCCCAAAATTTGGTTTGGAGACCTCAAAAACCTCCAAAGTGGTCATTGAGAAACCTCAAAGTGGTCACTGGAGAACCTCAAGGTGGTCACTGAGGAACCTCAAGGTGGTCACCTGGCCGTGCTCCAGGCTCAGGTGGGTCCTGGGACACGGCCGCACTGTGGGGACCCCAAAACTGGGATTGGGGACCCCAAAATTGGGATTGGGGACCTCAAAAACCCCAAAATTGGCATTAGGAATCCTAAAATTGGGATTGAGAACCTCAAAAAACCCCAAAATTGGGATTGGGAACCTCAAAAAACCCCAAAATGGGCTTTGAGGAACCTCAAAATGGTCATTGAGGACCCAAAATTGGGACTGGGGACCCCAAAAACCCCAAAATTTGGTTTGGGAACCCAAAAAACCACAAAATTTGGTTTGGGAACCAAAAAAACCCCAAAATTTGGATTGGAGACCTCAAAAAACCCCAAAATGGTCATTGAGGAACCTCAAAGTGGTCACTGGAGAACCTCAAGGTGGTCACTGAGGAACCTCAAGGTGGTCACCTGGCCGTGCTCCAGGCTCAGGTGGGTCCTGGGACACGGCCGCACTGTGGGGACCCCAAAATTGGGATTGGGGACCCCAAAATTGGGATTGGGGACCTCAAAAACCCCAAAATTGGGATTGAGGACCCCAAAATTGGGATTGGGGACCTCAAAAACCCCAAAATTGGGATTGGGGACCTCAAAAAACCCCCAAATTGGGATTGGGAACCTCAAAAAACCCCAAAATTGGGATTGGGGACCTCAAAAACCCCAAAATTGGCATTAGGAACCCTAAAATTGGGATTGAGAACCTCAAAAAACCCCAAAATTGGGATTGGGAACCTCAAAAAACCCCAAAATGGGCTTTGAGGAACCTCAAAATGGTCATTGAGGACCCAAAATTGGGACTGGGGACCCCAAAAACCCCAAAATTTGGTTTGGGAACCCAAAAAACCCCAAAATTTGGTTTGGAGACCTCAAAAACCTCCAAAGTGGTCATTGAGGAACCTCAAAGTGGTCACTGGAGAACCTCAAGGTGGTCACTGGAGAACCTCAAGGTGGTCACCTGGCTGTGCTCCAGGCTCAGGTGGGTCCTGGGACACGGCCGCACTGTGGGGACCCCAAAATTGGGATTGGGGACCCCAAAATTGGGATTGGGGACCTCAAAAACCCCAAAATTGGGATTGGGGACCCCAAAATTGGGATTGGGGACCTCAAAAAACCCCAAAATTGGGATTGGAGACCTCAAAATTTGGATTGGGGACCCCAAAAAACCCAAAAATTGGGATTGGAGACCTCAAAAAAACCCAAAATGGTCACTGGAGAACCTCAAGGTGGTCACTGAGGAACCTCAAGGTGGTCACTGAGGAACCTCAAGGTGGTCACTGGAGAACCTCAAGGTGGTCACCTGGCCGTGCTCCAGGCTCAGGTGGGTCCTGGGACACGGCCACACTGAGGGGACACCCGTGGGAAAGGTGGTGACCCCCAAAACGGACGTTGGGATGGTGACGAGATGGAGACGTTGATGGGATGAAGATGTTGGGATGAGGACATTGATGGGATGGAGATGTTGGGATGGAGATGCTGGGATGGAGATGTTGAGATGGAGATGTTGAGATGGAGACGTTGATGGGATGAAGATGTTGGGATGGGGACATTGATGGGATGGAGATGTTGAGATGGAGACGTTGATGGGATGGAGATGTTGGGATGGGGACGTTGATGGGATGGAGATGTTGGGATGGAGATGTTGAGATGGAGACGTTGATGGGATGGAGATGCTGGGATGGGGACAAGATGGAGATGTTGATGGAGACGTTGACCTTGATGGAACCAACGATGGAACGAGAACATCGATGGGATGGAACCACTGATGGGATGGAGATGTTGGGATGGATGAAGATGTTGATGGGATGGAGATGTTGGGATGGGGACACAAATGGAGATGTTGGGATGGAGATGTTGGTGGGATGGAACCATTGATAAAATGCGAACTATTATGGGATGGAACCATTGATGGAATGAAGATGATGGGATGAAGATGATGGGATGAAGATGGTGACACCCTGGTGACACTCACGGCAGCGGCTGGGCTGTCCCATGGCCGTCCAGGTGCCGTCGCGCTGGCACTTGGGATGGAGCCATTGATGGGATGGAGATGATGGGATGGGGACACCAATGGAGATGTTGAGATGAAGATGATGAGATGAAGATGATGAGATGATGAAGATGGGATGAAGATGATGAGGACCTGGTGACACTCACGGCAGCAGCTGGGCTGTCCCATGGCCGTCCAGGTGCCGTCGCGCTGGCACTTGGGATGGAGCCATTGATGGGAAGGGGACACCAATGGAGATGTTGATGGGATGGAACCATTGATGGGATGAGAACCTTGATGGGATGAGAACCTTGATGGGATGGAGATGTTGATGGGATGGAGATGTTGATGGAGATGTTGGGATGAAGATGGGATGAAGATGATGGGATGAAGATGATGGCATGAAGATGATGAGATGAAGATGATGAGATGAAGATGATGAGGAGATGGTGACACTCATGGCAGCGGCTGGGCTGTCCCATGGCCGTCCAGGTGCCGTCGCGCTGGCACTTGGGATGGAGCCACTGATGGGATGGAGATGATGGGATGGAGATGTTGGTGGAGATGTTGGGATGAAGATGATGGAATGGAGATGTTGATGGGATGGAGATGATGGGATGGGGACACCAATGGAGATGTTGGGATGGAGATGCTGGGATGGAGATGTTGATGGGATGGAGATGTTGGGATGGGATGGAACCATTGATAAAATGGGAACTATTATGGGATGGAACCATTGATGGAATGGAGATGTTGATTGAGATGTTGGGATGGAGCCATTGATGGGATGTAACCATTGATAAAATGGGGACTTTTATGGGATGAAGATGATGGGATGAAGATGTTGAGGACATGGTGACACCCTGGTGACACTCACGGCAGCGGCTGGGCTGTCCCATGGCCGTCCAGGTGCCGTCGCGCTGGCACTTGGGATGGAGCCACTGATGGGATGGAGATGATGGGATGGAGATGTTGGTGGAGATGTTGGGATGAAGATGATGGAATGGAGATGTTGATGGGATGGAGATGATGGGATGGGGACACCAATGGAGATGTTGGGATGGAGATGCTGGGATGGAGATGTTGATGGGATGGAGATGTTGGGATGGGATGGAACCATTGATAAAATGGGAACTATTATGGGATGGAACCATTGATGGAATGGAGATGTTGATTGAGATGTTGGGATGGAGCCATTGATGGGATGTAACCATTGATAAAATGGGGACTTTTATGGGATGAAGATGATGGGATGAAGATGTTGAGGACATGGTGACACCCTGGTGACACTCACGGCAGCGGCTGGGCTGTCCCATGGCCGTCCAGGTGCCGTCGCGCTGGCACTTGGGATGGAGCCATTGATGGGATGGAGATGATGGGATGGAGATGTTGATGGAGATGTTGGGATGGAGATGCTGGGATGGAGATGTTGATGGGATGGAGATGTTGGGATGGAACCATTGTTAAAATGGGAACTATTATGGGATGGAACCATTGATGGGATAAGAACTTTGATGGGATGGAGATGATGGGATGGGAACTTTTATGGAATGGAGATGTTGGGATGGAGATGATGAGATGGAGATGTTGATGGGATGGAATCATTGATAAAACGGGAACTTTTATGGGATGGAGATGATGAGATGAAGATGATGATGAAGATGATGAGGACCTGGTGACACCCTGGTGACACTCACGGCAGCGGCTGGGCTGTCCCATGGCCGACCAGGTGCCGTCGCGCTGGCACTTGGGATGGAGCCATTGATGGGATGGAGATGATGAGAAGGGGACACCAATGGAGATGTTGAGATGAAGATGATGGGATGAAGATGATGGGATGGAGATGTTGATGGGATGAAGATGTTGATGGGATGAAGATGTTGATGGGATGGAGATGTTGATTGAGATATTGGGATGGAGCCATTGATAAAATGGGAACTTTTATGGGATGGAGATGCTGGGATGGGAACTTTTATGGAATGAAGATGTTGAGATGAAGATGATGGGATGAAGATGATGATGATGGGATGAAGATGGGATGAAGATGATGAGGACCTGGTGACACTCACGGCAGCGGCTGGGCTGTCCCATGGCCGTCCAGGTGCCGTCGCGCTGGCACTTGGGATGGAGCCATTGATGGGATGGAGATGTTGGGATGGGGACACCAATGAAGATGATGGGATGGAGATGATGGAACCATTGATGTTGGGTTGGAAATGTTGATGGGATGGAACCATTGATAAAATGGGAACTATTATGGGATGGAACCATTGATGGGATGGAGATGTTGATGGGATGGAGATGTTGATGGAGATGTTGGGATGAAGATGATGGAATGGAGATGTTGATGGGATGGAGATGATGGGATGGGGACACCAATGGAGATGTTGGGATGGAGATGCTGGGATGGAGATGTTGATGGGATGGAACCATTGATAAAATGGGAACTATTATGGGATGGAACCATTGATGGAATGGAGATGTTGGGATGAAGATGATGGAGTGGAGATGTTGATGGGATGGAGATGTTGATGGGATGGAACCATTGTTAAAATGGGAACTATTATGGGATGGAACCATTGATGGAATGGAGCCATTGATGGGATGGAGATGATGGGGTGGGGACACCAAAGGAGATGATGGGATGAAGATGGGATGAAGATGATGGGATGAAGATGATGAGGACCTGTGACACTCACAGCAGCGGCTGGGCTGTCCCATGGCCGTCCAGGTGCCGTCGCGCTGGCACTTGGGATGGAGCCATTGATGGGATGGAGATGTTGGGATGGGGACACCAAAGGAGATGATGGGATGATGATGAGATGAAGATGATGGGATGAAGATGATGAGGACACCCTGGTGACACTCACGGCAGCGGCTGGGCTGTCCCATGGCCGTCCAGGTGCCGTCGCGCTGGCACTTGCGCACTTTGGGCCCCACGATCTCGCGCTCGGGCCGGCACACGTACTCGATCTCGTAATCGAAGGGCAGGAACCGAACGCTCCGAACTTCCTCCGGCGTCAGCCCCCGGTAACGAATCCCCCCGTCCCGGGGAGGGTGAATGATCTGACAGCCTGGGAGAGGCGGGAATGGGGGAATGGGGACGGGAAAAAATGGGATTGGGGAGAAAAAAATGGGATTGGGGAGAAAAAAATGGGATTGGGGAGCAAAAAAATGGGATTGGAGGGGAAAAAGTGGGATTTGGGAGGGAAAAAAATGGGGTTGGGACACCGAAAATATGGGAATGGGGATAAAAAAATGGGATTGGGAGCAAAATCATGGGATTGGGGAGGGAAAAAAATGGGATTTGGGAGGGAAAAAAATGGGGTTCGGGGGGAAAAAATGGGATTGGGAGCAAAAAAATGGGATTGGGGATGGGAAATGTGGGATTGGGGGGAAAATATGGGATTGGGGGAAAAAATGGGATTTGGGGGGGGAAAAAATGGGATTGGGAGCAAAAAAATGGGATTGGGGAGACAAAAATGGGATTTGGAGCAAAGAAATGGGATTGGGGAGACAAAAATGGGATTTGGGAGGGAAAAAATGGGATTGGGGAAAAAAATGGGATTTGGGAGGGAAAAAATGGGATTGGGGAGAAAAAAATGGGATTTGGGAGAAAAAATTGGGATTGGGGAGAAAAAAATGGGATTTGGGAGGGAAAAATGGGATTTGGGGGGAAAAAATGGGATTGGGGGGAAAAATGGGATTTGGGAGGGAAAAAATGGGATTGGGAGGGAAAAAAATGGGATTGGGGGGGAAAAAATGGGATTTGGGAGAAAAAATTTGGATTGGGGACAAAAAAATGGGATTGGGGATGGGAAATATGGGAATGGGGAGAAAAAAATGGGATTGGGGGGAAAAATGGGATTGGGGAGAAAAAATATGGGATTTGGGATGGGAAATATGGGATTAGGGACACCGAAAATATGGGATTGGGGACAAAAAAATGGGATTGGGGGAAAAAATGGGATTGGGGATGGGAAATTTGGGATTCAGGAGGGAAATCCCCAAAATGTGGGGTTGGGGACACCAAAAATGTGGGATTGGACGCAAAAAATTCGGGATTGGACCAAAAAAATTCGGGATTGGACCCAAAAAATTTGGGATTGATGCAGAAAATTCGGGATCAAACACAGGAAATTTGGGATTGGAAATAAATTGGGGATCGGATGCAGAAAATTTGGGATTGGACATAAAAAATTTGGGATTGGACGAAGAAAATTTGGGATTTGACACAGAAATTTTGGGATTGGACACCAAAAAATTCGGGATCAAACGCAGAAAATTCGGGATTGGAAATAAATTCGGGATTGGATGCAGAAAATTTGGGATTGGACACGGAAATTTGGGATTGGACCCAAAAAATTCGGGATCAGACACAGAAAATTCGGGATTGGACACGGAAAATTCGGGATTGGACACGGAAAATTCGGGATCAAACGCAGAAAATTTGGGATTGGACACAGAAAATTCGGGATTTGACACGGAAAATTTGGGATTGGACACAGAAAATTTGGGATTTGACATAAAAAATTTGGGATTTGATGTGGGAAATTTGGGAATTCCGGTACCTTCGGTGAGGTTGGCGTGGACGGCGCCGTGGGCGGGGCCGAGGAGGAGGAGGAAGAGGAGGAGGAGCAGCGGAGCCGGAGCCATCTGGGGAGAGAGGGGGTGGGGCTTAAAGGGGGCGGGGTCTATAGGGGATGGATCCTATAGGGGACAGGTTCTATAGGGGACCAATACCCCGAATACAGGACGGATCCTATAGGGGACAGATTCTATAGGGGACACCCCAAATATGGGATAAATCCCATAGGGGACGGGTTCTATAGGGGGCAGATTCTATAGGGGACGGGTTCTATAGGGGACACCCCAAATACAGAACTGATTCTATAGGGGACAGACTCTATAAGGCACAGGTCCTATAGGGGACAGGTTCTATAAGGGACGGATCCTATAGGGGACAGATTCTATAGGGGACACCCCAAATATGGGATAAATCCTATAGGGAACAGATTCTATAGGGGACGGGTTCTATAGGGGATGAACCCTATAGGGGACACCCCGAATATGGGATAAATCCTATAGGGGACAGGTTCTATAGGGGACAGATCCTATAGGGGACAGATTCTATAGGGGACGGGTTCTATAGGGGACACCCCAAATACAGAACTGATTCTATAGGGGACAGACTCTATAAGGGACAGGTCCTATAGGGGACAGGTTCTATAGGAGACAGATCCTATAGGGGACAGGTTCTATAGGGGACAGGTTCTATAGGGGACGGCTCCTATAGGGGACAGGTTCTATAGGGGACGGCTCCTATAGGGGACAGGTTCTATAGGGGACGGCTCCTATAGGGGACAGGTTCTATAAGGGACGGATCCTATAGGGGACAGATTCTATAGGGGACACCCCAAATATGGGATAAATCCTATAGGGGACAGGTTCTATAGGGGACGGATCCTATAGGGGACAGATCCTATAGGGGACAGATCCTACAGGGGACAGATTCTATAGGGGACAGATCCTATAGGGGACAGAACCTATAGGGGACAGGTCCTATAGGGGACAGGTTCTATAGGGGACGGATCCTATAGGGGACAGGTTCTATAGGGGACGGATCCTATAGGGGACAGATTCTATAGGGGACACCCCAAATACAGGAGAAACCAACCCCTAATTAACCCAGCAAACAACAATTAATTACAAACCAACAAATTAATTAATATTAAACTGCTTAATAATTAATACTAAAGAGTTATTAATTAATATTAAAGTGCTGTTGGCAAATATCAAAGTTATTAATATTAAAGTGTTATTAGCAAACATCAAGCAGTTATTAATTAATATTAAAGCATTATTAGCAAATATTAAGAAATTATTAATTAATATTAAAGCATTATTAGCAAATATCAAAGAATTATTAATTAATATCGAAGCATTATTAGCAAATATTAAGGAGATATTAATAAATATCAGGCTTATCAATAAATATTAAGCAGCCATTAATAAATATCAATGAGTTATTAATGACTATTAAATAATTAATGATTATTAAGCCACATCAACTTTTCCCCACTTTTAATTAACCAACCCCTCGTTAACCCTTGAAACCGTTAATAATTAATAACTCATTAATCGTTCTTGAATAATCAATTAATCATCCTCAATCAATTAATAATTCTCAGATAATCAATTAATAATTATTAACTAATTAACAATCATTAAAGCAGAGCCCGGAGTGGGGGAGGGGAAGGATTCCAACCCCTCCCCCACCTCACCAGGTCTTAATTAATTAATCCTCATTTGCATAATCCGCCCTCATTAAACCCCGGGGGGGAGGGGCAGCCACGTGACCCCTCCCCCCTTTTCATAATTAATATTCCCAGGAATGCTTATTAATATTTAATAATTAATATTAAAGAGTTATTAATTAATAGTAAAGTGTTATTAGCAAATATCAAGCAGTTACTAATTAATATTAAAGTGCTATTAGCAACTATCAAAGCACTATTAGCAACTATTAAGAATTTATTAATTAATATTAAAGTGCAATTAGCAACTATCAAACAGTTATTAATTAATATTAAAGAGCTATTAGCAAATATTAAGCAGTTATTAATTAACATTGAAGCATTATTAGCAAATATCAAACAGTTATTAATTAATATTAAAGCACTATTAGTAACTATCAAGCATTTATTAATTAATATTAAAGTGCTATTAGCAACTATTAAGCAGTTATTAATTAATATTAAAGTGCTATTAGCAAATATCAAACAGTTATTAATTAATATTAAAGTGCTATTAGCAAATAATAAGGAGTTATTAATAAATATCAAACTTATCAATAAACATTAAGCAGCCATTAATAAATATCAATGACTTATTAACGACTATTAAATAATTAATAATTATTAAGCAACATCAACTTTTCCCCTTGACTATTAATTAATAACTCTTTAATATTAATTATTAATTATTAATAAAAATTCCTGGGAATTTTTGGGGGGAATTTTGGGGAGGGGGAGGGGCAGAAATGAGGGGGGAGGGGGAAAAAATGGGGGGAGGGGTCCCCAAATTGGGGGGGAGGGGCCAATTTGGGGGGGGAGGGGCCAATTTGGGGACCCCTCCCCCCAAATTTCTGCCCCTCCCCCCCCAAACTTTGAGACCCCTCCCCCCATTTTCTGCCCCTCCCCCCATTTTTGGGGACCCCTCCCCCAATTTTTGGGACCCCCAAAATTCCAGGACCCCTCCCCCAATTCCCGCCCCTCCCCCCCAATTTTTGGGGACCCCTCCCCCAATTTTTGGGACCCCCCCAAAATTCCACGACCCCTCCCCCCCATTTTTGCCCCTCCCCCCTCAAACTTTGGGGACCCCTCCCCCAATTTTTGGGACCCCCCAAAATTCCAGGACCCCTCCCCCCCAATTTTTGGGGACCCCTCCCCCAATTTCTGCCCCTCCCCCAATTTCTGGGACCCCCCAAAATTCCACGACCCCTCCCCCCAAATTTTTGGGGACCCCTCCCCCCATTTTCGCCCCTCCCCCCCAACTTTGAGACCCCTCCCCCAATTTTTGGGGACCCCTCCCCCCATTTTTTGCCCCTCCCCCAATTTTTGGGACCCCCAAAATTCCACGACCCCTCCCCCCCAATTTTTGGGGACCCCTCCCCCCAAATTTCTGCCCCTCCCCCCCAATTTTTGGGGACCCCTCCCCCCATTTTCGCCCCTCCCCCCATTTTTATCCCCCTCCCCCCCCCCAATAATTCCCAGGACCCCCCAAAATATTTTCGCGACCCCTCCCCCACCCCCCAAATTAAAAAAAAGGGGGGGAGGGGAGGGGAGGGTGGGGGAGGGGCCGCTCCTTACCTCGATTTTCCCGAATTCCCGGGAATAAAAAAATTCCCAAAAAAAAAGAGGGAAAAGAGGGGGGGGGAGGGGAGACCCCAAAATAATTTTGGGGTGGGGGGGGGAGGGGAAAAAGGGTGGGGGGGGGTCCCGGATCTTCCCACGGGTGGGGGAGGGGCGAGGATGCTCCGCGATTAAAAAAAAAAAAAAAAAAAAAAAAATCGCGGGGAGGGAATAAAAAATAAATTAAAAATAATTAAAAATCAAATTTGGGAATTTTGGGGGGAGGGGAGGAATTTTGGGGGGGTGGGGGGTGGGGGAGGGGCGGTGGGAATTTTTTTGGGGGGGATTTTGGGGGGTCCCGGGAGCCTCGGGAGGGGCCTCGGGCTCGGGAATCACCCGCGGGAGGGGCCCTGGGTGGGTGGGGGAGGGGCGGGGAGAGGGAGGGGGAGGGGCCGAGGGAGGGGGGAGGGGAGGGGGGAGGGGAGGGGGGAGGGGCCGGAGCCGCCTCTTTTGGAGGGGGGGATTTGGGGGGGATTTTGGGGTTTTTTGGGGGGATTTTGGGGTTTTTTGGGGGATTTTGGGGGTAAAAAATGGATTTTGGGGTGAAAAATTGGGATTTTGGGGAAAAGTTGGGATTTTGGGGGGAAAAATTGGGATTTTGGGGGAAAAATTTGGGATTTTTGGGGGAAAAGCTGGGATTTTGGGGGGAAAAATTGGGATTTTGGGGCGAAAATTGGATTTTTTTTTGGGAAAAGTTGGGATTTTGGGGGGATTTGGGGTGAAAAATGGGATTTTGGGGAGATTTTGGGGTTTTTTGGGGGGATTTTGGGGGGGAAAATTGGGATTTTTGGGGGAAAAATTGGGATTTTGGGGGGGATTTGAGGGGAAAAATTGGGATTTGGGGGGAAATTTGGGGTTTAGGGGGAAATTTGGGATTTTGGGGGAAAAATTGGATTTTTTGGGGAAATTTGGGATTTTGGGGGCAGTTTCGGGTTGAAATTTGGGATTTTGGGGGGGAAAATTGGGATTTTGAGGGGAAGAATTGGGATTTTGAGGGGAGTTTGGGGGGAAAAATTGGGATTTTGGGGAGGTTTGGGGGGAAAATTGGGATTTTTGGGGGAAAATCGGGATTTTGAGGGGAAAAATTGGGATTTTGGGGGGAGTTTGGGGGGGAAATTTGGGATTTTGGGGTGGAAAATTGGATTTTGGGGGGAAAAAATTGGGATTTTGGGGGGAAATTTGGGATTTTGGGGGAAAATTTGGGATTTTGAGGGGAAATTGGGATTTTGGGGGGAGTTTGGGGTGAAAAATGGGATTTTGGGGGGATTTGGGGGGAAAAATGGGATTTTGGGGGGGAAAATCGGGATTTTGGGGGGGAAATTTGGGATTGGGGGGGATTTGGGGGGAAAAATTGGGATTTTGGGGGGGAAATTTGGGATTTTGGGGGGAAAAATTGGGATTTTGGGGGGAGTTTGGGGGGGAAATTGGGATTTTGGGGTGGAAAATTGGATTTTGGGGGGAAAAAATTGGGATTTTGGGGGGAAAAATTAGATTTTTCGGGAAAAAGTTAGGATTTTGGGGGGGGTTTGGGGGGAAAATGGGATTTTGGGGGGAAAAATTGGGATTTTGGGGGGGATTTGGGGGGAAAATTTGGGATTTTGGGGGAAAAATTGGATTTTTTTGGGAAAAGTTGGGATTTTGGAGGGGTTTGGGGGGGAAAATTGGGATTTTGGGGGGAAAATTGGGATTTTGGGGGGTTTTGGGGAGGAAATTGGGATTTGAGGGGGGAAAATTGGGAGTTGGGGGGAAAAATGAGATTTGGTGGGGATTTTGGGGGTTATTTTGGGATTTCGGGGGGAAAATTGGGATTTTGGGGGAATTTGGGGGGGAAAACTGGGATTTTAGGGGGAAATTTGGGATTTGGGGGGAAAAAATTGGGATTTTGGGGAGAAAAATTGGGATTTTTGGAGGGGGGGATTTGGGGGAAACTTTTGGGATTTGGGGAGGAGTTTGGGGGTGAAAATTCCCAGGTCGGATTTTTGGGATAAATCCCGGGTTTTTTTTTTGGGATGAGGGGCGGGATTTTGGGATTGGCGGAAAAAGAGGGGCGGGAAAAGGCGGGATTTGGGTCAAAAAAAGGCGGGATTTGGGTCAAAAAAAGGCGGGATTTGGGATAAAAAAGGCGGGATTTGGGATAAAAAGGGCGGGATTTGGGTCAAAAAAAGGCGGGATTTGGGATAAAAAGGGCGGGATTTGAGGGTGAAAAGGCGGGATTTGGGAAAAAAAGGCGGGATTTGGGAAGAGGAAGGAGATGGGAAGCGCGAGGATCCCAAATCCCGCTGGATCCGGGGTCGTGCCGGGAATTCCTCGGGAATTTCTCGGGAATTTCTCGGGAATTCCGGAGCTTTTCCCGGGATTCCGCCGGAAGGTAACCGGGAAAAGGGTCCCGATCCCGAATCCCGATCCCGAATCCCGATCCCAAATTCCCGGTTCTGATCCCAAATCCTGAATCCCGATCCCAAATCCCGGTCCTGATCCCGAATCCCGATCCCAAATCCCGGTCCCGAATCCCGGTCCTGATCCCAAATTCCGGTCTCGATCCCAAATCCCGGTTCCGAATCCCGGTTCTGATCCCAAATCCCGATCCCAAATCCTGATCCCGAATCCTGGTCCTGATCCCAAATCCCGATCCCAAATCCCGGTTCTGATCCCAAATTTTGGTGCTGATCCCGATCCCAAATCCCGGGATCCTGGTCCCAAATCCCGATCCTAAATCCCGGCCCTGATCCCAAATCCTGATTCTGATCCCAAATCCTGATCCTAAATCCCGGCCCTGATCCCGATCCCGATCCCAAATCCCAGCTCTGATCCCAAATCCTGATCCTAAATCCCGGCCCTGATCCCAAATCCTGATCCTAAATCCCGGCCCTGATCCCAAATCCTGATCCTAATCCCGGTTCTGATCCCAAATCCTGATCCTAATCCCGGTTCTGATCCCAAATCCTGATCCTAAATCCCGGCCCTGATCCCGATCCCGATCCCAAATCCCAGCTCTGATCCCAAATCCCGGTTCCGGTCCCAGATCCCAAATTCTGATCCCAATCCCAAATTCCAATCCCAAATCTCGGTCTCTGATCCCAAATCCTGATCCCAAATCCCAGAATTTTGGATCCTTGGAATTCTACAATTCCCAATCCATGGAATGACCCCAAATCCCAAAATTTGGGATCCATGGAATTCTACAATTCCCGATTTTTTTTATCCATTGAAAACCCCAAATCCCGGAATTTGGAATCCATGGAATTCTACAATTCCCGGAATTTTTTGATCCATGGAATGACCCCAAATCCCGGAATTTTTGATCCATGGAAAGCCCCAAATCCCAGAATTTTTTGATCCATGGAATTCGACAATTCCCGAATTTTCTGATCCCTGGAATGACCCCAAATCCCAGAATTTGGAATCCATGGAATTCTACAATTCCCAGAATTTTTTGATCCCTGGAATGACCCCAAATCCTGGAATTTTTTGATCCATGGAATTCTACAATTCCCAGAATTTTGGATCCCTGGAATGACCCCAAATCCCGGAATTTTTGATCCATGGAATGACCCCAAATCCCAGAATTTTTGATCCATGGAAAGCCCCAAATCCCAGAATTTGGGATCCTTGGAATTCTACAATTCCTGATCCATGGAATGACCCCAAATCCCGGAATTTTTGATTCCTGGAATTCTACAATTCCCGAATTTTTTGATCCATGGAAAACCCCAAATCCCAGAATTTTGGATCCATGGAAAGCCCCAAATCCCAGAATTTTGGATCCATGGAATGACCCCAAATCCCAGAAATTTTTGATCCATGGATTGACCCCAAATCCCGGAATTTGGAATCCATGGAATTCTACAATTCCCTAATTTTTTGATCCATGGAATGACCCCAAATCCCAGAATTTTTGATCCATTGAAAACCCCAAATCCCAGAATTTTGGATCCCTGAAAAGCCCCAAATCCCAGAATTTTTTGATCCATGGAATTCTACAATTCCCGAATTTTTTGATCCATGGAATGACCCCAAATCCCAGAATTTGGAATCCATGGAATTCTACAATTCCCAGAATTTTTTGATCCCTGGAATGACCCCAAATCCCGGAATTTTTGATCCATGGAATTCTACAATTCCCGATTTTTTTAATCCATTGAAAACCCCAAATCCCGGAATTTGGAATCCCTGGAATTCTACAATTCCCAAATTTTTTTATCCATTGAAAACCCCAAATCCCGGAATTTGGAATCCCTGGAATTCTACAATTCCCGGAATTTTTGATCCCTGGAATGACCCCAAATCCCAGAATTTTGGATCCCTGGAAAGCCCCAAATCCCAGAATTTTTTGATCCATGGAAAGCCCCAAATCCCAGAATTTTTTGATCCATGGAATTCGACAATTCCCGAATTTTCTGATCCATGGAATGACCCCAAATCCCAGAATTTTTGATCCATGGAATTCTACAATTCCCGAATTTTTTGATCCCTGGAATGACCCCAAATCCCGGAATTTTTTGATCCCTGGAATGACCCCAAATCCCAGAATTTTTGATCCCTGAAAAGCCCCAAATCCCGGAATTTTTTGATCCATGGATTGACCCCAATCCCACCGTTCCCAGTGAAATAAAACCAAATATTTCAATAAAAAATAAAAAATAATTTGAATTTAATAAAATCAATCACAGTGACGTCACGTCCCCGCCGCCATCTTGAGGCGCGGCGGTTCCGTAACACAAAATGGCGGCACCCACCGACCCCATCCCGGGGCTGTTTCCCGCCTCTTTTCAAACCCAACCGGAACCAACTTGAGCCCGGCGGCTCCGCCCGCAACGATTTCACTCCCGGTACCGATTTGAACTCCCGGGAACCGAGAAAGCGGCGGAAAAACCGAGAAGGGGGGAGAGCGCTGGGAGCCGCCATGTTGTACGGCAAGAGGAACTTCCGCTTCCGGTATAGGAGAGAGGCGGGAACTGAGGGCGAAACCAAGCGTGAAATAAAGAAAGGGGGGGTTTAGGGACGTTTGGGAGAGTTCAAAGTGGTCTGGGGGGACTCGAGGGTGTTTCCCCCCCCTTATTTTGGGTGGTTCCGTCCGGTGCTCCCGTGGGTTCAGCGCCAGCGGCCGCCATCTTGAGGCGCGGCGGAGCAGCTCAACAAGATGGCGGCACCCTTCCACCGATCCCGCTGCTCTTTAGAACCGAATTTAACGGCGAATCACCGCCAAACCGAGCGGAGCGAATTCTGCGTCAGCATTAAACCCTCATCACCGATTTAAACGCACCGGGAAGCGGGAGAAAATCGGAAAGACCGGGTTTTATTAAGCAGCGTGGGAGCCGCCATGTTGTACGGCAGGAGGCGGCTGAGGGGAACTTCCGGTTCCGGTGGGGGAGCGGCCCCTCAGCGCTGGCGGAGCGGGGGGTAAACACAGGCCGGGGGGGGGGGAAATTGGGAATTTTTGGGAATTCTGAGGGAAATTTGGGAATTTTTTAGGAATTCTGAGGGAAATTTGGGAATTTTTAGGGTCGGGAGTCGTGGGGTGGTGAAGGAATTGTGGGGTCGTGGCTGTGGGAGGGTTTGGGGGGGGTTGTGAGGGGGAATTTGAGGGGGGCGGTTTGAGGAAATTTTGTGGGAATTCTGTGGGAATATTGAGGAATTTTGTGGGAATGTTGAGGAATTTTGGGATCTATGAGGGGATTTGGGGAGGTATTGGGGGTCTGGGGGTCGTTTTTGGGGTTATTTAGGGGGTTTGGGGGGATTTAAGGGGATTTGGGGGTTCTTAGGGAGTTTGGGGGTGATTAAAAGGGATTTTTTGGATTTTTTTTGGGAATTGTTGGGAATTTTGAGGGGAATTTGAGGAGATTTTGGGGGGAATTTGGGATTTTGGGATCTTGGAAATGGTTTGGGGTCACTGAGGGGATTTTGGGACGGATTTGGGGAATTTTGGGAATATTTGAGGGGGATTTTTGGGATTTGGGGGGATTTTGGAAAATTTTCGGAATTCTGGGGGGAATTTGAGTGAATTTCGATGGAATTTCAGCGATTTTGGGGGAATTTTCAGGAATTTGATTGAAATCATCAGGAATTCCAGTGGATTTGGGGCAAATCTGCCCAAATTTCCTGGGAATTCTCAGGAATCTTCTCGGAATTCCAGAACATTCCCCCCCTTTGGAGACTCCTCCAAAAAATCCCCAAAAATTCAGGGAAAAAAAAAATAATTAATTTTTTCCCTTTTTTTTTTTTTTCCCCAGGTTTCCTCCAATCCCAAATTCCCGAAATTCCATCAAAATTCCCGAAAAAATTCCCGAAAAAATGAACTGAGGCCCCTCCCCCCCCTTGGATGGCCCCCTGGAATTTTGGGGGATCCCAAAATGGGGGATTCAGAAAATCCCGGGAATCCCCCGAAGGAGGAGGAGGAGGACGAGGAGGAGGAGGAGGAGGAGGAAGAGCTGGACCCCCGGATCCAGGTGGGAATTTCGGGGAAAAAAAATCCCAAAATTTGGGAATTTTTTGGGGAGGGATTCGAGGTTTTGGAAGGAAAATCCCAGAAATGTTGGGATTTTGAGGGAAATTTTGAGGTGAATCCCAGAAATTTTGGGATTTTGGGTCCAAATTTTGGGATTTTTGAGGTGAATCCCAAAAAATTTTGGGATTTTGAGGGAAATTTTGAGGTGAATCCCAGAAATTTTGGGATTTTGGGTCCGAATTTTGGGATTTTTGGGGGGAAATCCCAGAAATTTTGGGATTTTGAGGGAGATTTTGAGGTGAATCCCAGAAATTTTGGGATTTTGGGTCCAAATTTTGGGATTTTTGAGGTGAATCCCAAAAAATTTTGGGATTTTGAGGGAAATTTTGAGGTGAATCCCAGAAATTTTGGGATTTTGGGTCCGAATTTTGGAATTTTTGGGGGGAAATCCCAGAAATTTTGGGATTTTGAGGGAGATTTTGAGGTGAATCCCAGAAATTTTGGGATTTTGAGGGAAACTTTGAGGTGAATCCCAGAAATTTTGGGATTTTGAGGGAAATTTTGGGATTTTGAGGGAAATTTTGAGGCGAATCCCGGAAAATTTTTGGGATTTTGAGGGAAATTTTGAGGAGAATCCCAGAAATTTGGGGATTTTGGGGGGTTTTGGGTCCAAATTTTGGGATTTTTGGGGGGATATCCCAGAAATTTTGGGATTTTGAGGGAAATTTTGAGGAGAATCCCAGAAATTTTGGGATTTTGGGTCCGAATTTTGGGATTTTTGGGGGGAAATCCCAGAAATTTTGGGATTTTGAGGGAAATTTTGAGGTGAATCCCAGAAATTTTGGGATTTTGGGTCCAAATTTTGGGATTTTTGAGGTGAATCCCAAAAAATTTTAGGATTTTGAGGGAAATTTTGAGGTGAATCCCAGAAATTTTGGGATTTTGGGTCTGAATTTTGGGATTTTTGGGGGGAAATCCCAGAAATTTTGGGATTTTGAGGTGAATCCCAGAAATTTTGGGATTTTGAGGGAAATTTTGAGGAGAATCCCAGAAATTTTGGGATTTTGAGGGAAATTTTGAGGAGAATCCCAGAAATTTTGGGATTTTGGGGGAAATTTTGAGGTGAATCCCAGAAATTTTGGGATTTTGGGGGGTTTTGGGTCCGAATTTTGGGATTTTTGGGGTGAAATCCCAGAAATTTTTGGGATTTTGAGGGAAATTTTGGGATTTTGAGGGAAATTTTGAGGTGAATCCCAGAAATTTTGGGATTTTGAGGGAAATTTTGAGGAGAATCCCAGAAATTTTGGGATTTTGGGGGAAATTTTGAGGTGAATCCCAGAAATTTTGGGATTTTGGGGGGTTTTGGATCCAAATTTTGGGATTTTTGGGGGGAAATCCCAGGAATTTTGGGATTTGGGGCCGATTTTTGATCCCTTTTCCTGAATTTTTGGGGTTTTTATCCCGAATTTTTTCGTCCCTTTTCCCGGTTTTTGGGATCCCATAAATTTTGGGAATTTTGGGGTTGTTTTTCCTGGAATTTTGGGGGGTTTTGATCCCAAAATTTTGGCTGCAGGAGGAGCTGGAGCACCTGAACGAGGCCAACGCTGAAATCAATCGGGGGGAGCTGGAGCTGGATGTGAGCAACTGGGATGGACTGGGAGGGACTGGGATGGACTGGGAGGGACTGGGAGGAACTGGGAGGGACTGGGAGAGGGGTTTGGGGCAAAAAATGGGGAAAAAATTGGGAAAAAATGGGATTTTTGGAGGCAAAAATAGGGAGGAAATGGTGGGAAATGGGGATTTGGGGATACTGGGATGAACTGGGAGGGACTGGGATGGACTGGGAGGGAACTGGGATGAACTGGGAGGGGACTGGGATGAACTGGGAGGGGTCTGGGATAAACTGGGAGGGACTGGGAATGAACTGGGAGGGACTGGGACAAACTGGGATGAACTGGGAGGGAACTGGGATGGACTGGGAGGGACTGGGATGAACTGGGAGGGACTGGGAGGGACTGGGATGAACTGGGAGGGACTGGGAGGGACTGGGATGAACTGGGAGGGAACTGGGAGGGACTGGGAGGGAACTGGGAGGGACTGGGAGGGGACTGGGAGTGAACTGGGATAAACTGGGAGTGAACTGGGATAAACTGGGATGAACTGGGATGGAACTGGTTTTCCCATTCCCTGCCTGCTCTCCCAGTCCATCCCAGTTCGAACCAGTCCCAAACTGGTTTCCAATCCTGGTTTCCCAATCCCAAACTGGTTCCCAGTCCAAACTGGTTTTCCCAGTCCAAACCAGTTCCAAACTGGTTCCTAGTCCTTCTTCTCCAACCCTAAACTGGTTTTCCCAGTTCCAAACCAGTCCCAAACTGGTTCCCAGTCCTTGTTTCCCAATCCCAAACTGGTTTTCCCAATCCCAAACCAGTCCCAAACTGGTTTCCAGTCCAAACCAGTCCCAAACTGGTTCCCAGTCCTTGTTTCCCTACCCCAAACTGGTTTTCCCAATCCCAAACTGGTTTCCAATCCTTGTTTCCCAATCCCAAACTGGTTTTCCCAACCCCAAACCAGTCCCAAACTGGTTCCCAGTCCGAACTGGTTTTCCCAGTCCAAACCAGTCCCAAACTGGTTCACAGTGCTCATTTCCCAATCCCAAACTGGTTTTCTCAACCCCAAACTGGTTTTCCCAATCCCAATCTGGTTTTCCCAGTCCCAAACTGCTTTCCCCAGTTCCCTGCCTGCTCTCCCAGTCCATCCCAGTCCAAACCAGTCCCAAACTGGTTCCCAGTCCTCATTTCCCAATCCCAAACTGGTTTTCCCTACCCCAAACTGGTTTTCCCAACCCCAAACTGGTTTTCCCTGTTCCAAACTGGTTTTCCCAACCCCAAACTGGTTTTCCCTGTTCCAAACTGGTTTTCCCAACCCCAAACTGGTTTTCCCTGTTCCAAACTGGTTTTCCCAACCCCAAACTGGTTTTCCCTGTTCCAAACTGGTTTTCCCTGTTCCAAACTGGTTTTCCCAGTCCTAAACCGCTTTTCCCAGTTCCCTGCCTGCTCTCCCAGTCCATCCCAGTCCAAACCAGTCCCAAACTGGTTTCCAATCCTTGTTTCCCATCCCCTGCCTGCTCTCCCAGTCCATCCCAGTTCAAACCAGTCCCAAACTGGTTTCCAATCCTTGTTTCCCAGTTCCCTGCCTGCTCTCCCAGTCCATCCCAGTCCAAACCAGTCCCAAACTGGTTTCCAATCCTTGTTTCCCATTCCCTGCCTGCTCTCCCAGTCCATCCCAGTTCAAACCAGTCCCAAACTGGTTTCCATCCTCTCCAGGCCGCCCGTTCCCGCTATCGCCGCATCCTCTCGGATTCCGCCCGGAAATTGAATTCCCAAGGATCCCAACTCGGGAATTGCATCGAGAGAGCCCGGCCCTACTACGAGGCCCGGAGGAGAGCCAAGGAGGTACCGGGATTTTGGGGAAAAATCCGGGAAAAATGGGAAAAATGGGAAAATTCGGGAAAATTTGGGAGAATTTTGGAAAAATTTGAGAGAAAATTGAAAAAAATGGAAAAAATCCAGAAAAAATTGCAGGAAAAATGAGAATTCCCATCCCAAATCCAATCCAGTGTGAGGAATGATGGAGAGTTGAGGAGGTACCGGGATTTTGGGGAAAAATTTGGGAAAAATGGGAAAATTTGGAAAAATTTGGGAAAATTTGGGAAAATTTGGGAGAATTTTGGAAAAAACGGGGAAAAAAATGGGAAAAATGTGAAAAAAATACCCCCAAAAATGCAGGAAAAATGGGAATTTCCATCCCAAATCCAATCCAGTGTGAGGAATGATGGAGAGTTGAGGAGGTACCGGGATTTTGGGGAAAAATTTGGGAAAAATGGGAAAATTTGGGAAAATTTGGGAAAATTTGGGAAAAAATTTGAGAGAAAATTGAAAAAAAATGAAAAAAATTCCCTAAAAAATGCAGGAAAAATGGGAATTTCCATCCCAAATCCAATCCAGTGTGAGGAATGATGGAGAGTCAAGGAGGTACCGGGATTTTGGGGAAAAATTTGGGAAAAATGGGAAAATTTGGGGAAATTTGGGAAAATTTGGGAAAATTTCAGAAAAAACGGGGAAAAAAATGAGAAAAATGTGAAAAAAATACCCCCAAAAATGCAGGAAAAATGGGAATTCCCATCCCAAATCCAGTCCAGTGTGAGGAATGATGGAGAGTCAAGGAGGTACTGGGATTTTGGGGAAAAATCCGGGAAAAATGGGAAAATTTGGGAAAATTTGGGAGAATTTCGGAAAAAACGGGGAAAAAAATGGGAAAAATGTGAAAAAAATACCCCCAAAAATGCAGGAAAAATGGGAATTTCCATCCCAAATCCAATCCAGTGTGAGGAATGAAGGAGAGTTGAGGAGGTACCAGGATTTTGGGGAAAAATCTGGGGAAAATGGGGAAATTTGGGAAAATTTGGAAAAATTTGGGAAAATTTGGGAAAAATTTGAGAGAAAATTGAAAAAAATGGAAAAAATCCAGAAATAATTGCAGGAAAAATGGGAATTTCCATCCCAAATTCAATCCAGTGTGAGGAATGATGGAGAGTTGAGGAGGTATCGGGATTTTTGGGGAAAAATCCGGGAAAAATGGGAAAATTTGGGAAAATTTGGGAAAATTTGGGAAAAAATTGGAAGAAATTGAAAAAATTCCCAAAAAATTGCAGGAAAAATGGGAATTTCCATCCCAAATTCAATCCAGTGTGAGGAATGATGGAGAGTTAAGAAGGTATCAGGATTTTGGGGAAAAATCCGGGAAAAATGGGAAAATTTGGGAAAATTTGGGAAAAATTGGGAAAAAATTGAAAAAAATTGAAAAAAAAATGGAAAAAACCCCCCAAAAAATTGCAGGAAAAATGGGAATTCCCATCCCAAATCCAGTCCAGTGTGAGGAATGAAGGAGAGTTGAGGAGGTACCGGGATTTTGGGGAAAAATTTGGGAAAAATGGGAAAATTTGGAAAAATTTGGGAAAATTTGGGAGAATTTTGGAAAAAACGGGGAAAAAAATGGGAAAAATGTGAAAAAAATACCCCCAAAAATGCAGGAAAAATGGGAATTCCCATCCCAAATCCAGTCCAGTGTGAGGAATGAAGGAGAGTTGAGGAGGTACCGGGATTTTGGGGAAAAATCCGGGAAAAATGGGAAAATTTGGGAAAATTTCGGAAAATTTGGGAAAAAATTTGAGAGAAAATTGAAAAAAAATGAAAAAAATTCCCTAAAAAATGCAGGAAAAATGGGAATTTCCATCCCAAATCCAATCCAGTGTGAGGAATGATGGAGAGTCAAGGAGGTACCGGGATTTTGGGGAAAAATTTGGGAAAAATGGGAAAATTTGGGGAAATTTGGGAAAATTTGGGAAAATTTCAGAAAAAACGGGGAAAAAAATGAGAAAAATGTGAAAAAAATACCCCCAAAAATGCAGGAAAAATGGGAATTCCCATCCCAAATCCAGTCCAGTGTGAGGAATGATGGAGAGTCAAGGAGGTACTGGGATTTTGGGGAAAAATCCGGGAAAAATGGGAAAATTTGGGAAAATTTGGGAGAATTTCGGAAAAAACGGGGAAAAAAATGGGAAAAATGTGAAAAAAATACCCCCAAAAATGCAGGAAAAATGGGAATTTCCATCCCAAATCCAATCCAGTGTGAGGAATGAAGGAGAGTTGAGGAGGTACCAGGATTTTGGGGAAAAATCTGGGAAAAATGGGAATATTTGGGAAAAAATGGGAAAAATTGGGAAAAAATTGAAAAAAATTGAAAAAAAATGGAAAAAACCCCCCAAAAAATTGCAGGAAAAATGGGAATTCCCATCCCAAATTTAATCCACTTTGAGATCTGAAGGAGAGCCAAGGAGGTACCGGGATTTTGGGGAAAAATCCGGGAAAAATGGGAAAATTTGGGAAAAAATGGGAAAAAATTGAAAAAAAATGGAAAAAAAACCCCCTAAAATTGCAGGAAAAATGGGAAAAATTGGAATTCCCATCCGAAATCCAGTCCAGTGTGAGGAATGATGGAGAGTTGAGGAGGTACCGGGATTTTGGGGAAAAATTTGGGAAAAATGGGAAAATTTGGGAAAATTTGGGAAAATTTGGGAAAAAATTTGAGAGAAAATTGAAAAAAAATGAAAAAAATTCCCTAAAAAATGCAGGAAAAATGGGAATTTCCATCCCAAATTCAATCCAGTGTGAGGAATGATGGGGAGTTGAGGAGGTATCGGGATTTTGGGGAAAAATCCGGGAAAATGGGAAAATTTGGGAAAATTTGGGAAAAATTGGGAAAAAATTGAAAAAAATTGAAAAGAAATTGAAAAAATTCCCAAAAAATTGCAGGAAAAATGGGAATTCCCATCCCAAAACTTCCAACACTTCCCAAACCTTCTCCAATCCCATTCCCACCATCCCAAACCTTCTCCATCCATCCCAAACCTTCTCCAGTTCCATTCCCAAACCTTCTCCAATCCATCCCAAACCTTCTCCAATCCCATTCCCACCATCCCAAACCTTCTCCAATCCCATCCCAAACCTTCTCCAATCCCATTCCCACCATCCCCAATCTCACCCCACCCCTCCCAATCCCATTCCCACCCACCAAACTCCACCAAAACCTCCCCGGCATTCCCAGAAATTCCCAGAAATTCCCAGAATTCCCAGAATTCCCGGAATTCCCGGCATTCCCGGCTTTTCAGGCGCAGCAGGAGACGCAGCGGGCGGCGCTGCGGTACGAGCGCGCGGTGGGGATGCACAACGCGGCGCGGGAAATGGTCTTCGTGGCCGAGCAGGGAATGGGCACCGGGAAAAACCGCCTGGATCCCACCTGGCAGGAGATGCTCAACCACGCCACCAGGAAGGTGGGAAAATTGGGGAATTTCGGAATTTGGGATGGTGGGAATGGGATTGGAGAAGGTTTGGGATGGTGGGAATGGGATTGGAGAAGGTTTGGGATGGTGGGAATGGGATTGGAGAAGGTTTGGGAAGGGTTGGAGAAGGTTTGGGATGGTGGGAATGGGATTGGGGATGTTTGGATGAGGTTTGGGATGGATGGAGAAGGTTTGGGATGGGTGGGATGAGGTTTGGAGAAGGTTTGGGATGGTGGGAATGGGATTGGAGAAGGTTTGGGATGGTGGGAATGGAACTGGAGAAGGTTTGGGATGGATGGAGAAGGTTTGGGATGGTGGGAATGGGATTGGAGAAGGTTTGGGATGAGTGGAGAAGGTTTGGGATGGTGGGAATGGGACTGGAGAACGTTTGGGATGGGTGGGATGAGGTTTGGAGAAGGTTTGGGATGGTGGGAATGGGATTGGAGAAGGTTTGGGATGGTGGGAATGGAACTGGAGAAGGTTTGGGATGGATTGGAGAAGGTTTGGGATGGTGGGAATGGGATTGGAGAAGGTTTGGGATGGATTGGAGAAGGTTTGGGATGGTGGGAATGGGATTGGAGAAGGTTTGGGATGGTTGGGAATGGGATTGGAGAAGGTTTGGGATGGACTGGAGAAGGTTTGGGATGAGTTGGAGAAGGTTTGGGATGGTGGGAATGAGACTGGAGAAGGTTTGGGATGGTGGGAATGGAACTGGAGAAGGTTTGGGATGGTGGGAATGGAACTGGAGAAGTTTTGGGAACGACTGGAGAAGGAAATTCGGGAATTTGGAAATTCGGGAATTTGGGAATCTGGGAATTCCCTCAGGTCCCTTTTCCTCCATTTCGAGGCCGTTTCTCACCCGATTTTCACCCGGTTTTTTTCCTTTTCCCTCTCTTCCCTCCTGGAATTCCGGGAATTTTGGGAATTTTGGGAATTTTGGGAATTCCAGGTGAACGAGGCGGAGCAGGAGCGGCTCTGGAGCGAGCGGGAGCACCAGAGGGTGACCAGGCTGTGCCAGGAGGCCGAGGCCGAGGTGCAGCGGCTGCAGAAATCCCTGAGGCGCGACATCGCCCGCAGCCGGCCCTACTTCGAACTCAAAGCCCAGTTCAACCAGAGGCTGGAGGTACTGGGAGCACTGGGAATACTGGGAGAGGCACTGGGATTAACTGGGAGCACTGGGAGAGGGATTGGAGTGGATACTGGGGGTACTGGGAGCACTGGGAGCACTGGGAGCACTGGGAGCACTGGGAGCCAGCCCTACTTGGAGCTCAAAGCCCAGTTCAACCAGAGGCTGGAGGTACTGGGAGCACTGGGAATACTGGGAGAGGCACTGGGATCAACTGGGAGCACTGGGAGAGGGATTGGAGTGGATACTGGGGGTACTGGGAACATTGGGAGCACTGGGAAAGGGATTAAAGAGCACTGGGAGCACTGGGAGCCAGCCCTACTTCGAGCTGAAAGCCCAGTTCAACCAGAGGCTGGAGGTACTGGGAGCACTGGGAATACTGGGAGAGGCACTGGGATTAACTGGGAGCACTGGGAAAGGCACTGGAGTGGATACTGGGGGTACTGGGAGCACTGGGAGCACTGGGAGCCAGCCCTACTTCGAGCTGAAAGCCCAGTTCAACCAGAGGCTGGAGGTACTGGGAGCACTGGGAATACTGGGAGAGGCACTGGGATTAACTGGGAGCACTGGGAGAGGGATTGGAGTGGATACTGGGGGTACTGGGAGCACTGGGAGTGCTTGGAAAGGGACTGGAAGTGCTGAGAGCGGAGGATTTGATCAGAGCTGGTGGGACTGGGATTAACTGGGAGCATTGGGAGGGACTGGGAATACTGGGAGAGGCACTGGGAGCACTGGGAGGGACTGGGAGAGGCACTGTGATTAACTGGGAGCACTGGGAGAGGGATTGGAGTGGATACTGGGGGTACTGGGAGCACTGGGAGCACTGGGAGCCAGCCCTACTTGGAGCTCAAAGCCCAGTTCAACCAGAGGCTGGAGGTACTGGGAGCACTGGGAGGGACTGGGAATACTGGGAGGAACTGGGAGAGGGACTGGGATTAACTGGGAGCACTGGGAAAGGCATTGGAGTGGATACTGGGGGTACTGGGAGCACTGGGAGGAACTGGAATGAACTGGGATGGACTGGGAGGGACTGGGAGAGGAACTGGGAGGGACTGGGATAAACTGGGATGAACTGGGAGGGACTGGGATGAACTGGGAGGGACTGGGAGATTCAGATCCTGAATTTTCCCATCAATTTTTTGGGATTCTGAGGAATTTTTAGGGATTTTTTCATCAATTTTTTAAACCAAATTTTTATGGAATACAAGAAAATTTCAGGAATTCTTTGGAATTTGTAGGAATTCCGTGGAATTCTTCAGAATCCCTTGGAATTTTTAGGAATTCCTCAAAATTTTCTGGGAATAAACCAAATTTTTTAGGGATTTTAACTCAATTTTAATCAAATTTTTTTTGCATTTTGCCCAGTTTGGGATTTTTTTACTCCAAATTTTTATGGAATAAAAGGAAATTTCAGGAATTCTCTGGAATTTTTGGGAATTCTTTGGAATTCTTCAGAATTCCTCGGAATTTTTAGGAATTCCTCAAAATTTTCAGGGAATAAACCAAATTTTTAGGGATTTTAACTGAATTTTTTATGGGTTTTAACTGAATTTTAAGGGATTTTCATCAATTTTTTAAACCAGTTTTTTATGGAATACAAGAAAATTTCAGGAATTCTTTGGAATTTTTAGGAATTCCTTGGAATTCTTCAGAATCCCTTGGAAATTTTAGGAATTCCTTGGAATTTTCAAGAAATAAACCAAATTTTTTAGGGATTTTAACTCAATTTTAATCAAATTTTTTTTGCATTTTACCCAGTTTGGGATTTTTTTACTCCAAATTTTTATGGAATAAAAGGAAATTTCAGGAATTCTTTGGAATTTTTAGGAATTCCTTGGAATTCTTCAGAATCCCTCGGAATTTTCAGGAATTCCTCAAAATTTTCAGGGAATAAACCAAATTTTTTATGGATTTAAACTGAATTTTTAATGGGTTTTAACTGAATTTTAAGGGATTTTCATCAATTTTTTAAACCAATTTTTTATGGAATACAAGAAAATTTCAGGAATTCTTTGGAATTTTTAGGAATTCCTTGGATTTCTTCAGAATCCCTTGGAATTTTCAGGAATTCCTCGGAATTTTGGGGGAATAAACCAAATTTTTTAGGGATTTTAACTGAGTTTTTTATGGATTTTAACTGAATTTTAAGGGATTTTTATCAAATTTTTTTCCAGATTTTTATGGAATACAAAAAAAATTTCAGGAATTCTCTGGAATTTTTAGGAACTCTTTAGAATTCTTAGGAATTCTTTGGAATTTTTAGGAATTCCTCAAAATTTTCAGGGAATAAACCAAATTTTCCCCATTTTTTCCCCGATTTTCAACGCATTCCCCCCAAATTTTTTTTGCTCCCACCCAAAACTTCCCCCCCTTTTCCCAACCCCTCCCAATTCCCAACTTTTCCCCTTTTCCAGGAGCACAAATCCCGCGTGAATTCCCTGGAATCCGCCGTCTCCCAAGCCAAGCTCCGCTATTCCGTCGCCCTCCGGAACCTGGAACAAATCAGCGAAGAAATCCACGCCCGAAGATTCCAGAGAATCCTCCGGAAAAAACACCGGGAAAACCCCTTGGGAGCCGAGGGAGGATCCCAAAATCCCGAAATCCCGGGAATTCCGGGTAGGACGGGCGGGGAGGATCCCGGAATTCCCGGAATTCCGGCGGGAATTTCCACCTCCGGGGATTCTCTGTCGGTGCTGAGCCTCCAAACCATCGCCTCGGATCTGCAGAAATTCGATTCCGTGGAACATTTGGCGGGAATTCCCGGGATTTCGGGAATTCCGGATGCGCTGAGTCTGCAGGGAGAGGAGCTGGGGGAGGGGAGGGAGAGGAGGAGGAATTTCCGGCACCATCGGAGCGTCAGCCTCTGATTTTTTGGGAATTTTTTGGGAATTTTGGGAATTTTTGGGGATTTCTTGGGAATTTCAGGATTTTTTGAGGAATTTTTGGGGATTTTTTGGGAATTTTTTGGGAATTTCTTGGGAATTTCAGGATTTTTTTAGGATTTTCTGGGAATTTTTGGGGATTTTTTGGGAATTTTTTGGGAATTTTTTGGGGGATTTCCTGGGATTTTTTGGGATTTTTTTGGGATTTTTTTGGGGATTTCCTGGGATTTTTTGGGATTTTTTTGGGGATTTCCTGGGGTTTTTGGGAATTTTTGTGGATTTTTTGGGGGGATTTTTGGGATTTCTTGGGATTTCTTGGGAATTTCAGGATTTTTTGAGGATTTTTTTGGGGTATTTTTGGGGGTTTTTGGGAATTTTTTGGTTTGTTTTTTTTTTTAACTTTTCTGGGATTTCCTGGGATTTTTGGGGATTTTTTTTGGAATTTTTGGGAATTCCCGGGATTTCGGGAATTCCAGATGCGCTGAGTCTGCAGGGAGAGGAGCTGGGGGAGGGGAGGGAGAGGAGGAGGAATTTCCGGCACCATCGGAGCGTCAGCCTCTGATTTTTTGGGAATTTTTTGGGGAATTTTGGGAATTTCTTGGGAATTTCAGGATTTTTTTAGGATTTTCTGGGAATTTTTGGGGATTTTTTGGGATTTTTTGGGGGATTTTTTGGGAATTTTGGGGGGATTTCTTGGGATTTTTTGGGAATTTTTTGGGATTTTTTTGGGGGATTTCCTGGAATTTTTGGGGATTTTTTTTGGATTTTTGGGATTTCTTGGGAATTTTTGTGATTTTTGGGATTTTTTGGGAATTTTAGGATTTTTTTGGGATTTTTTTGGGGTATTTTCTGGGGTTTTTGGGAATTTTTGGGGGATTTTTTTGGGGTTTTTGGGAATTTTTTGTTTCGTTTTTTTTTAACTTTTCTGGGATTTCCTGGGATTTTTGGGGATTTTTTTTGGAATTTTTGGGAATTCCCGGGATTTCGGGAATTCCAGATGCGCTGAGTCTGCAGGGAGAGGAGCTGGGGGAGGGGAGGGAGAGGAGGAGGAATTTCCGGCACCATCGGAGCGTCAGCCTCTGATTTTTTGGGAATTTTTTGGGGAATTTTGGGGATTTCTTGGGAATTTCAGGATTTTTTTAGGATTTTCTGGGATTTTTTGGGAATTTTTTGGGGGATTTCTTGGGATTTTTTGGGAATTTTTTAGGGATTTTTTGGGGATTTTTTGGGGGATTTCTTGGGATTTTTTGGGATTTTTTTTGGGATTTCCTGGGATTTTTTGGGAATTTTTGCAGATTTTTTGGGGGGATTTTTGGGATTTCTTGGGAATTTCAGGATTTTTTGAGGATTTTTTTGGGGTATTTTTGGGGGTTTTTGGGAATTTTTTGGTTTTGTTTTTTTTTTTAATTTTCTGGGATTTCCTGGGATTTTTTGGGAATTTTTGGGGAATTTTGGGGGGATTTTGGGGATTTTTTGGGAATTTTGGGGGGATTTTTTGGGATTTTTTTGGGGGGTTTTGAGATGAAATTTTTTGGGGAATTGGGGAGTTTTAAGGGAGTTTTCAGAAATCCTGAAAAATCCTGGGGAATTCCAAGAAATTCTGAGGAAATCGCAAAGAATTCCAAGGAAATTGCAAGAAATTCCAAGGAAATCCAATGAAATCCCGAAAAATCCTGGAAAATCCCAAGGAAATCCCAAAAGATCCTGGAAAATCCCAAAAATTCCAAGAAAATCCAAAAAAATCCCAGGAAATCCCAAAAAATCCCTCAAAATCCTGGAAAATCCCAAGGAAATCCCAGAAAATCCCGAGGAAATTCCAAGAAATCCCAAAAAAATCCCAGGAAATCCCAAAAATTCCTGGGAAATCCCACAAAATTCAAGGGAGTCCCACAAAATCCTGGAAAATCCCAAGGAAATCCTGGAAAATTCCATGAAATCCCAAAAAAATCCTGAGGATATCCCAAGAATTCCCAAAAAAAACCCCCAAGGAATGGGATTGGGATTCCAAAGGAATTCCTGGAGGGAATTTTGGGAATAAATCCCGGGAATTTGGGGTTTTTGGGAATAAATCCCTGGAATTTGGGGCCTAAATCCTGGGAATTTGGGGGTTTTGGGAATAAATCCCAGGAATTTGGGGTTTTTGGGAATAAATCCCTGGAATTTGGGGCCTAAATCCTGGGAATTTGGGGTTTTTGGGAATAAATCCTGGGAATTTGGGGTTTTTGGGAATAAATCTCTGGAATTTGGGGCCTAAATCCCAGAATTTGGGGTTTTGGGGAATAAATCCCAGGAATTTTGGGAATAAATCCCAGGAATTTGGGGTTTTTGGGAATAAACCTCTGGAATTTGGGGCTTAAATGCCAGAAATTTGGGGTTTTTGGGAATAAATCCCGGGAATTTGGGGTTTTTGGGAATAAATCTCTGGAATTTGGGGCCTAAATCCTGGGAATTTGGGGTTTTTGGGAATAAATCCCGGGAATTTGGGGTTTTTGGGAATAAATCCTGGGAATTTGGGGTTTTTGGGAATAAATCTCTGGAATTTGGGGTCTAAATCCTGGGAATTTGGGGTTTTTGGGAATAAATCTCTGGAATTTGGGGGATAAATCCCGGAATTTTGGGAATTCTGGGATTTGAGGGGGGGGCTGTGATGAGAACCCCCCCGGGTTCGAGGCAGCCCTGGGAATTCCCATGGAATTTTTTCCCAGCTCCATCACATCCCAAAAATCCCCAAAAATCCCTAAAAATCCCCAGCTGGAATTCCAGGAAATCCAAGAAAACTTCAGGAATTTGGGGGGGAAAAAAATCCCGGAAAAGTCTGGATATCAATAAAATTCCTTCTTGTTGTAATTCCTTCTTTTCCCATCCCAACATTCCCAACTTTTCTCTCCTCATCCATGAATTTTTTTGGGATCATCCCCTTTTTCTTTGGGAATTTTTTGGCTTTTTTCCCGTTTTTTTTAGGGATTTTCCCGAGTTTTAGGGATGAGTTTAATCCCAATTTTTTTTTCTCAATTCAATCTCGATCCCAAATATTTTTTCCTTCAGGAAAAGCCAAAAAAATCCTGGAAAATTCCCGGAAAAAAGTGGGAAAACCCCAAAAAAATGGGAATAACGCACACACACCCCCTCCAAAAAAATTAAATGGGAAGATCTTGGGGAAAAAAAATGGAAAAAACAAAAAAAAAAGGGAAAATCCACAAAAAAAATCTGGAAAACCTCAGGAAAAGCCAAAAAAATGGGAAAAAAACCAAAAAAATGGGAAAAATATTAAAAAATGGGAAAAAAGCCCCAAAAATGGGAAAAAAACCCTGAAAAAAAAACAGGAAAAGACAAAAAAATTGGGAAAACCCCCCAAAAAAATGGGAATAAAAACCCCAAAAATGGGAAAATCCACCAAAAAATGGAAAAGCCTCAGGAAAAGCCAAAAAAACGGGAAAAAACAAAAAAATGGGAAAAATATGAAAAAATGGGAAAAAAATCCCTGAAAAAAAACAGGAAAAGACAAAAAAAATGGGAAAAGCCCCCAAAGAACGGGAAAAAACCCCAAAAATGGGAAAATCCACCAAAAAATGGGAAAACCTCAGGAAAAGCCAAAAAAATGGGAAAAAAACAAAAAATGGGAAAAATACGAAAAAAAATGGGAAAAAACCCCAAAAATGGGAAAAAATCCCTGAAAAAAACCAGGAAAAGACAAAAAAAATGGGAAAACCCCCCAAAAAATGGGAATAAAAACCCCAAAAATGGGAAAATCCACCAAAAAATGGAAAAGCCTCAGGAAAAGCCAAAAAAACGGGAAAAAAACAAAAAATGGGAAAAGTATGAAAAAATGGGAAAAAATCCCTGAAAAAAAGCAGGAAAAGACAAAAAAAATGGGAAAAGCCCCAAAAATGGGAATAAACCCCTCCAAAATGGGAATATCCACTAAAAAATGGGAAAACCTCAGGAAAAGCCAAAAAAATGGGAAAAAAACAAAAAAATGGGAAAAATATGAAAAAATGGGAAAAAAATCCCTGAAAAAAAACAGGAAAAAACAGGAAAAAACAAAAAAATTGGGAAAACCCCCCAAAAAAACAGGAAAAAACCCCAAAAATGGGAAAATCCATGAAAAAAAAAGAAAACCTCAGGAAAAGCCCAAAAAATGCGAAAAAAACCCGAAAAAATGGGAAAAAAACCCCAAAAAACGGGAAAAAATCCCTGGATAAAAACAGGGAAAGACAAAAAAAATGGGAAAAGCCCCCAAAAAACAGGAAAAAACCCCAAAAAATGGGAAAATCCCCCAAAAACCCGGATTTGGATCCCGTTTTCCATGGAAAAAAAAAAAAACTCCAGGCAGAGAAAATCTGGGAATTTCTAATTTATTTCTACTCATGGAAAAGGGCGAATTCCGACGGCGCCGTGGAGAAAATTCCGGAATTTTTCCTGGAAAAAAAAATTCTGCTTCGCCTCGACCTCGGAAAATCGGGAATTTCTTGGATTTCTCCCGTTTTCCCAGAATTTTGGGATAATTCCATTGGTTTTTCCCCAATTTTTTAATATTCCAACCCCTCTTTTCCTTCTCTTTGCCGTTTTCCGGAATTTTTCCGTATTTTTCACGTTTTTCCATCATTTTTCCACAATTTTCCCACATTTTTCCACATTTCCCCAATGTTTTCCCCCATTTTCCCATTTTCCCACATTTTTCCCATATTTTTTCATATTTTTCACATTTTTCCATCATTTTTTCCAATATTTTTCCACATTTTTCCACATTTTCCCACATTTTCCCAGAATTTTCCATATTTTTCCATATTTTTCCTCATTTTTCCACATTTCCCCAATATTTTCCCACATTTTCCCATTTTTCCACATTTTCCCACATTTTTCCACATTTTTCCCAATATTTTTTAAATTTTTCCATATTTTTCCATATTTATTCTGCTTTTTCCCACATTTTCCCATTTTTTCCACATTTTCCCAATATTTTTTAAATTTTTCCATATTTTTCCATATTTATTCCGCTTTTTCCATATTTTTCCATATTTTTCCCACATTTTCCCCTTTTTTCCACATTTTCCCGTTTTTTACCCACATTTTCCCATTTTCCCATATTTTCCCAACATTTTTTAAATTTTTCCGTATTTTTCCATATTTATTCTGCTTTTTCCCACATTTTTCCATATTTTTCCATATTTTCTCACATTTTCCCATTTTCCCACATTTTTCCCATATTTTTTCATATTTTTCACATTTTTCCATATTTTCCCACATTTTTCCACATTTTTCCACATTTTCCCACATTTTCCCAGAATTTTCCATATTTTTCCATATTTTTCCTCATTTTTCCACATTTCCCCAATATTTTCCCACATTTTCCCATTTTTCCACATTTTCCCTTTTTTCCTCACATTTTTCCACAATTTTCCCAATATTTCCCACATTTTTCCACATTTTTCCATATTTTTCCATATTTTCCCACATTTTCCCATTTTTCCACATTTTTCCGTATTTTTCCATATTTTTCCCAATATTTTTTAAATTTTTTCCATATTTTTCCATATTTATTCCGCTTTTTCCCACATTTTTCCATATTTTTCCATATTTTCCCGCATTTTCCCACTTTTTCCCACATTTTTCCATATTTTTTCCACATTTCCCCAATATTTTCCCACATTTTCCCATTTTTCCACATTTTCCCACATTTTCCCAATATTTTTTAAATTTTTCCATATTTTTCCATATTTATTCCGCTTTTTCCTACATTTTTCCACATTTTTCCATATTTTTCCCACATTTTCCCATTTTCCCACATTTTCCCACATTTTTCCACATTTTCCCAATATTTTTTAAATTTTTCCATATTTTTCCATATTTATTTTGCTTTTCCCCACATTTTTCCATGTTTTTCCACATTTTCCCACATTTTCCCATTTTTCCACATTTTCCCATATTTTTCTTCATTTTCCAAAGATTTTTCCACATTTTCCCACATTTTTCCATATTTATTCCCCATTTTCCCACTTTTTCCCACATTTTTCCATATTTTTTCCACATTTCCCCAATATTTTCCCACATTTTCCCATTTTTCCATATTTTCCCATATTTTCCCATTTTCCCACATTTTCCCAATATTTTTTTAAATTTTTCCATATTTTTCCATATTTATTCCGCTTTTTCCATATTTTTCCATATTTTTCCCACATTTTCCCCTTTTTTCCACATTTTCCCATTTTTTACCCACATTTTCCCATTTTTCCACATTTTCCCACATTTTCCCACATTTTCCCAATATTTTTAAAATTTTTCCGTATTTTTCCATATTTATTCCGCTTTTTCCCACATTTTTCCATATTTTTCCACATTTTCCCACATTTTCCCATTTTTCCACATTTTCCCATATTTTTCTTCATTTTCCAAAGATTTTTCGACATTTTTTCCACATTTTCCCACATTTTCCCATTTTCCCACATTTTTCCATAATTTTTCCATAATTTTTCCATAATTTTTCCATAATTTTTCCATAATTTTCCACATTTCCCCAATATTTTCCCACATTTTCCCATTTTCCCGCATTTTTCCACGTTTTTCCACATTTTTCCATCATTTTCCCACATTTTCCCTCTTTTCTCCTTCATTTTCCCAAAAAAACCTCCAAAATTCCTCATTTTTTCTCCTTTTTTCCATCAAAACCCTCCCAAAATTCTCGATTTTTCCAAGAATTTTCTCCTCCTTTTCCAAGATTTATAAAAAAATTCCATTTCCACCCCAAATTCCTTTTTTTTCCCATTTTTTCCTCAGTTTCCCCTCATTTTTCCCTCCCTCATTCCCAAATTTTTTCCCCCCACCTTTGGAAAAATCTGGAATTTTTCCCTCCCCGTCCCCACCCCCCCCAAAAGAATCCCTAAAAAAAAATGGGAAAATCCCTAAAAATTCACCAGGAACGGAAAATTCTGGAAAATAAAAAAAAAATTCCTAAAAAATCCAAAAAATTCCCAAAAAATTCCCAAAAAATTCCAAAAAAATCCAAAAAATTCCCAAAAAATCCCCCAAAAATCCCATAAAAATTCCAAAGAATTCCCAAAAAATCCCCAAAAAATTCCCAAAAAATCCCCCAAAAATTCCCGAAAAATCCCAAAGAATTCCCAAAAAATCCCAAAAAAATTCCCAAAAAAATCCCCAAAAAATTCCCAAAAAATCCCAAGAAGTTCCCGAAAAATCCCAAAAAATTCCCAAAACATTCCCGAAAAATCCCAAAGAATTCCCAAAAAATCCAAAAAAATCCCCCAAAAATTCCCAAAAAATCCCCCAAAAATTCCAAAAAAATCCCCCAAAAATTCCCAAAAAATCCCCCAAAAAATCCCAAAGAATTCCCAAAAAATCCCTAAAAATCCCAAAAAAATTCCCAAAAAATCCCCAAAAAAATCCCAAAGAATTCCCAAAAAAAACCAAAAAAATTCCCGAAAAATCCCAAAGAATTCCCAAAAAATCCCCCAAAAAATCCCAAAAAATTCCCAAAAAATCCCCAAAAAATCCCCCAAAAAATCCCAAAAAATCCCCAAAAATTCCTAAAAAATCCCCCAAAAATCCCCCCAAAGTTCCCCAAAAATCCAAAAAAATTCCCAAAAAATCCCAAAGAATTCCCGGAAAACGACGGCGCCGATGGCGGAATTTGGGATCGACCAATCCCAGTTGGGCACTGGGAGCACTGGGAATGCTGGGAACCACGGAATGATGGGAATTCCTCACTTAATGAATGAATTAATGAATGGATTCACCCCTAATTAATTAGAGATTGTTAATTAGTTATGGGAATGAGTTGGGACCAATCCCAACGTTGAGTCTTGGGGTCGACCAATCCCAGTTGGGCACTGGGAGCACTGGGAATGGCGGGAAGTGACCGGAACCGTGGAATGATGGGAATTCCTCACTTAATTAATGAATTAATGAATGGATTCACCCCTGATTAATTAGAGATCGTTAATTAGCCATGGGAACGAATTGGGACCAATCCCAAGGTTGGATCTTTGATCCCAGTTGGGCACTGGGAGCACTGGGAACGCCGGGAACCACAGAACGCTGGGAACCCCCCATCCCCCCACTTAATTAACAACCAAACCCAACCCTAATTACCACCCACCCCAATTAACCCCTCCACTAATTACCCACCGAACCCGCCGGAAAACCCGGGAACGCCCGGCCCGGCAACGCCAACGCCCAGGGCAGCTCCAACGCCGCCGGCACGGCCGAGGAGCCCGGGAACGCCGGGAAAGCCAAACCCCCGGGAACCGCCGGAGCCGGAACCGCCCGCGAGGACGACGAAGACGAAGAAACCTCAACTCAATTCCCAAATTTTTATATTTTCCCTTAAATTCCAATTTTTCCCCCAAATTTTCCCGATTTTTTCCCCCCAAACTTTGAGGTTTTTTTCCCCAAATTCCGAATCTTTTCCTGGATTTTTTTCCGTTTTTTCCCAACTTTCCAGGTTTTTTCCTGGAATTTTGAGTTTTTTCCCCAATTTTGGGTTGGTTTCCCAGATTTCAGTGTTTTTCCCAAATTTCCGCTGGGTTTTCCCAAATTTTTTGTTTTTTTTTTTTCCCCCAAATTTAAGAATTTTTGGAGGGTTGGGAAGAGCCCCCAGTGTTGGGTTGGGCAATCCCAGTTGGGCACTGGGAGCACTGGGAATGGTGGGAACCATGGAATGATGGGAATTCCTCACTTAATTAATGAATTAATGAATGGATTCACCCCTAATTAATTAGAGATCGTTAATTAGCCATGGGAATTAATTGGGACCAATCCCAACGTTGAGTCTTGGGGTCGACCAATCCCAGTTGGGCACTGGGAGCACTGGGAATGCTGAGAACCACGGAATGATGGGAATTCCTCACTTAATTAATGAATTAATGAATGGATTCACCGCTGATTAATTAGAGATCATTAATTAGCCATGGGAACGAATTGGGACCAATCCCAAGGTTGGATCTTTGATCCCAGTTGGGCACTGGGAGCACTGGGAACGCCGGGAACCACGGAACGCTGGGAACCCCCCATCCCCCCACTTAATTAACAACCAAACCCAACCCTAATTACCACCCACCCCAATTAACCCCTCCACTAATTACCCACCGAACCCGCCGGAAAACCCGGGAACGCCCGGCCCGGCAACGCCAACGCCCAGGGCAGCTCCAACGCCGCCGGCACGGCCGAGGAGCCCGGGAACGCCGGGAAAGCCAAACCCCCGGGAACCGCCGGAGCCGGAACCGCCCGCGAGGACGACGAAGACGAAGAAACCTCAACTCAATTCCCAAATTTTTATATTTTCCCCTAAATCCCAATTTTTCCCCCAAATTTTCCCGTTTTTTTTCCCCCAAACTTTGAGGGTTTTTTCCCCAAATTCCCAATCTTTTCCTGGAATTTTTTCCATTTTTTTCCAACTTTCCAGGTTTTTTCCCCGGAATTTTGAGTTTTTTCCCCAATTTTGGGTTGGTTTCCCAGATTTCAGTGTTTTTCCCAATTTTCCGCTGGGTTTTCCCAAATTTTTTTTATTTTTCCCCCAAATTGAAGAATTTTTGGAGGGTTGGGAAGAGCCCCCAGTGTTGGGTTGGGCAATCCCAGTTGGGCACTGGGAGCACTGGGAATGGTGGGAACCATGGAATGATGGGAATTCCTCACTTAATTAATGAATTAATGAATAAATTCACCCCTGATTAATTAGAGATTGTTAATTAGCCATGGGAACGAGTTGGGACCAATCCCAACGTTGAGTCTTGGGGTCAACCAATCCCAGTTGGGCACTGGGAGCACTGGGAATGCTGGGAAGTGACCGGAACCATGGAATGATGGGAATTCCTCACTTAATTAATGAATTAATGAATGGATTCACCCCTAATTAATTAGAGATCGTTAATTAGTTATGGGAATTAATTGGGACCAATCCCAACGTTGGATCTTTGATCCCAGTTGGGCACTGGGAGCACTGGGAACGCCGGGAACCACGGAACGCTGGGAACTCCCCATCCCCCCACTTAATTAACGACCAAACCCAACCCTAATTACCACCCACCCCAATTAACCCCTCCACTAATTACCCACCGAACCCGCCGGAAAACCCGGGAACGCCCGGCCCGGCAACGCCAACGCCCAGGGCAGCTCCAACGCCGCCGGCACGGCCGAGGAGCCCGGGAACGCCGGGAAAGCCAAACCCCCGGGAACCGCCGGAGCCGGAACCGCCCGCGAGGACGACGAAGACGCCGACGCCGACGAAGACGCCGACGCCGCCGAAGACGAAGCCGCCGAAACCGCGGCGGCTTTGGCGCGTCCGGCCTTGTCGCCGGCGTGGGTGCGCTGGTGCCGGTTGAGGTGGGAGCTGCGGCTGAAGCATTTCCCGCACTCCGGACACTTGTAGGGTTTCTCTCCGGTGTGGACGCGGCGATGGATGGTGAGCTCGGAGCGTTGGATGAAGCTTTTCCCGCACTCCGAGCACTGGAAGGGTTTTTCCCCCAGATGAATCCGTTGATGTTTGATGAGGTTGGAGGAGACGCTGAAACATTTCCCGCACTCCCGGCACTCGTAGGGTTTTTCCCCCGTGTGCATCCGGCGGTGCTTGGTGAGGTCGGATTTTTGGATGAAGCCTTTGGAACATTCCGGACATTTGTAGGGTTTCTCCCCCAGGTGAGTCCGTTGGTGTTTGATGAGATTGGATCGAACTCCGAAGCTTTTCCCGCATTCCGGACATTTGTAGGGTTTTTCTCCGCTGTGAAGCCGCCGGTGTTTGGCCAACGCCGAATTTTGCCCGAAGCTTTTCCCGCACTCCGGACACGCGAACGGTTTCTCCCCGGTTTGCGTCCCTTGATCCTTCAAATTCCCGCCGCTCGATCCCGCCGCCGATCCCGAATTTTTCCCGCACTCCCCGCATTTTTCCTCCTCCTCCTCCCACTCCGAATCCGCCCCGCAATCCCCGCACTCCTCCCCTAAAACCCGACAGCGCTTCCGGAAGCTTCTCCCGCTTTTTTTCCCCTTGTTTTTCCCGCATTCCCCGCACGGCTCCCCGTGGATTTTCCGGTGCCGCTCCAAGTGGGAACTTTGGGAAAAACTCTTCCCGCAATTCCCGCAGCGGAAAGGTTTTTCCCCCATGTGGATCCGGCGGTGCCGATCCAAGTGGGAACTCCAGGAAAAGCTTTTCCCGCATTCCCGGCACTCGTAAGGTTTGCCGGGAGCGTGACCGCGCCGGTGCTGCGCCAACGCCGCCGCCGCGCCGAATCCCTTCCCGCATTCCCCGCATTTGTGCGGCTTTTCCGACGATTCCCGGCGTTTTTTCGGGATTTGGGGATTCCGGGGGTTTTTAGGGAATCCCTTCCCGCATTCCCCGCACTCCGCGCATCTCCCGGCGTTTTCCGCCGCCGCCGCCGCCGCGTGGGTTCGGCGATGCCGATCCAAATGCGAACTCCAGGAAAAACTCTTCCCGCATTCCGGGCACTCGTAGGGTTTTTCTCCGGTGTGAATCCTCCGGTGCCGCTCCAAATGAGAATTCCAATTAAACCCCTTCCCGCAATCCCCGCATTTGTAGGGTTTCTCCTCCAAATGAACCTTTTGGTGCTTCACCAACCCCGAACTCGCCGGGAAACTCTTCCCGCAGATCCCGCAGCGACACGGCGCCGCGCCGCCGTGGATCCGTTGGTGTTGGATAAACGCCGACCCCACGCTGAAGGATTTCCCGCAATCCGGGCATTTGTAGGGATTTTCCCCGGAATGCCGCCGCCGATGCGTCACCAAACTGGAGCTCAGGCGGAAACTTTTCCCGCATTCCTGGCACTGATGGGATCGTTCCGTCCCTCGCCGGCGTTTGGGCGGCGGCGCCAGAGCTTTGCCGCAGTCGTGGCAGCGGAAATTCCGCAATTTTTTGGCTTTTCCTTGGCGTTTCCCCGGGTTTTTTCGGGGTTGGGATTCCGCTCTCGGGGTTTCGGCCGCGCCGGATTTGGGGGTTTCGGGGTTTTGGGGGGATTTGGGATTCGGAGCCGGCGGCGTTCCGGGGGTTTGGGGTTTTTCCAGAGGTTCTGGGGGAGGCTCTTCCTCGTCGTTGTCGCTCGGAGAGGCCGGGGCGGCGTCTGGAGGGGGAAAAGGGGGGTCCAGGGGGGGTTTTGGGGGGTCCTGAGGAGGTTTTTGGGGTCTTGGGGAGATTTTTGGGGCATTTTGGGGGGTCCAGGGGAGGTTTTGGGGGGGTTTTGGGCGTTTTGGGGGTGGTTTTTGGGATCCTGAGGAGAATTTTGGGGTCTTGGGGAGATTTTGGGGCATTTTGGGGGGTCCAGGGCGGGTTTTGGGGGTCCTGAGGAGATTTTGGGGGTTTTGGGGTGGTTTTGGGGGTCCTGAGGAGGTTTTTGGGGTCTTGGGGAGGTTTTTGGGGTCTTGGGAAGATTTTTGGGGCATTTTGGGGGGTCCAGGGGGGGTTTTGGGGGTCCTGAGGAGAATTTTGGGGTCCTGAGGAGAATTTTGGGGTCCTGAGGAGAATTTTGGGATCCTGAGGAGAATTTTGGGGTCCTGGGAAGGTTTTTGGGGTCCTGAGGAGAATTTCGGGGTCTTGGGGAGGTTTTTTGGGCACTTGGGAGGTTCCAGGGTGGGGTTTTTGGGGTCTTGGGGTGGTTTTTGGGGTCTTGGGGCGGTTTTTGGGGTCCTGAGGAGGTTTTTGGGATCCTGAGGAGGTTTTTGGGATCTTGGGGAGGTTTTGGGGCAGTTTTTGGGGGTCCTGAGGAGATTTTGGGGGTTTTGGGGTGGTTTTGGGGGTCCTGAGGAGGTTTTTGGGGTCTTGGGGAGGTTTTTGGGGCATTTTGGGGCATCCAGGGGAGGTTTTGGGGGTCCTGAGGAGAATTTTGGGGTCCTGAGGAGAATTTTGGGGGGAATTTTGGGGTCCTGAGGAGAATTTTGGGGTCCTGAGGAGAATTTTGGGATCCTGAGAAGAATTTTGGGATCCAGGGAAGGTTTTTGGGGTCCTGAGGAGGATTTTGGGGGGGGTTTTGGGATCCAGAGGAGATTTTGGGGTCCTGGGGAGGTTTCTGGGGGTCCTGAGGAGAATTTCGGGGTCTTGGGGAGGTTTTTTGGGCACTTGGGAGGGTCCAGGGTGGGGTTTTTGGGGTCTTGGGGTGGTTTTTGGGGTCTTGGGGTGGTTTTTGGGATCCTGAGGAGGTTTTTGGGGTCTTGGGGAGGTTTGGGGGCAGTTTTTGGGGGTCCTGAGGAGATTTTGGGGGTTTTGGGGTGGTTTTGGGGGTCCTGAGGAGAATTTTGGGATCCTGAGGAGGTTTTTGGGGTCTTGGGGAGGTTTTTGGGGTCTTGGGGAGATTTTTGGGGCATTTTGGGGGGTCCAGGGGAGGTTTTGGGGGGGTTTTGGGCGTTTTGGGGTGGTTTTGGGGGTCTTGGGGTGGTTTTTGGGATCTTGAGGAGGTTTTTGGGATCTTGGGGAGGTTTTGGGGCAGTTTTTGGGGGTCCTGATGAGATTTTGGGGGGTCCTGAGAAGAATTTTGGGGTCCAAGGCAGTTTTTGGGGGTCCTGAGGAGGTTTTTGAGGTCTTGGGGAGATTTTTGGGGCATTTTGGGGGGTCCAGGGCGGGTTTTGGGGGTCCTGAGGAGAATTTTGGGGTCTTGGGGCAGTTTTTGGGATCCTGAGGAGAATTTTGGGGTCTTGGGGAGGCTTTTGGGGCATTTTGGGGGGTCCAGGGGAGGTTTTGGGGGGGTTTTGGGCGTTTTGGGGTGGTTTTTGGGATCCTGAGGAGAATTTTGGGATCCTGAGGAGGTTTTTGGGGTCTTGGGGAGATTTTTGGGGCATTTTGGGGGGTCCAGGGGAGGTTTTGGGGGGGTTTTGGGCGTTTTGGGGTGGTTTTGGGGGTCTTGGGGTGGTTTTTGGGATCTTGGGGAGGTTTTGGGGCAGTTTTTGGGGGTCCTGAGGAGAATTTTGGGGTCTTGGGGCACTTTTTGGGATCCTGAGGAGGTTTTTGGGGTCTTGGGGAGATTTTTGGGGCATTTTGGGGGGTCCAGGGGAGGTTTTTGGGGCGGGTTTTGGGCGTTTTGGGGTGGTTTTGGGGGTCTTGGGGTGGTTTTGGGGATCCTGAGGAGGTTTTTGGGATCTTGGGGAGGTTTTGGAGCAGTTTTTGGGGGTCCTGATGAGATTTTGGGGGGTCCTGAGAAGAATTTTGGGGTCCAGGGCAGTTTTTGGGATCCTGAGGAGAATTTTGCGGTCTTGGGGAGATTTTTGGGGCATTTTGGGGGGTCTGGGGGAGGTTTTGGGGGTCCTGAGGAGGATTTTGGGGGTCTTGGGGTGGTTTTTGGGATCCTGAGAAGAATTTTGGGCTCCAGGGGAGGTTTTGGGGGTTCTGAGGAGAATTTTGGGGGGGTTTTGGAGGTCCTGAGGAGAATTTTGGGATCCTGAGAAGAATTTTGGGGTCCAGGGGAGGTTTTGGGGGTCCTGAGGAGGATTTTGGGGGGGTTTTGGAGGTCCTGAGGAGAATTTTGGGGTCCTGGGGAGGTTTTTGGGATCCTGAGGAGAATTTTGGGGTCCTGGGGAGGTTTTTTGGGCACTTGGGAGGGTCCAGGGTGGGGTTTTTGGGGTCTTGGGGCGGTTTTTGGGATCCTGAGGAGAATTTTGGGGTCCTGGGGAGGTTTTTGGGGTCTTGGGGAGATTTTTGGGGCATTTTGGAGGCTCTAGGGGAGATTTTGGGGGTCTTGGGGTGGTTTTGGGGGTCCTGGGGAGGTTTTTGGGATCCTGAGGAGGATTTGGGGTCTTGGGGAGATTTTTGGGGCATTTTGGGGGGTCCAGGGGAGGTTTTGGGGGGGTTTTGGGCGTTTTGGGGTGGTTTTGGGGGTCTTGGGGTGGTTTTTGGGATCTTGGGGAGGTTTTGGGGCAGTTTTTGGGGGTCCTGAGGAGAATTTTGGGGTCTTGGGGCACTTTTTGGGATCCTGAGGAGGTTTTTGGGGTCTTGGGGAGATTTTTGGGGCATTTTGGGGGGTCCAGGGGAGGTTTTGGGGGGGTTTTGGGCGTTTTGGGGTGGTTTTGGGGGTCCTGAGGAGAATTTTGGGGTCTTGGGGTGGTTTGGGGGATCCTGAGGAGGTTTTTGGGGTCTTGGGGAGGTTTTGGGGCAGTTTTTGGGGGTCCTGAGGAGATTTTGGGGGTTTTGGGGTGGTTTTGGGGGTCCTGAGGAGAATTTTGGGATCCTGAGGAGGATTTTGGGGTCTTGGGGAGGTTTTTTGGGGCATTTTAGGGCATCCAGGGGAGGTTTTGGGGGTCCTGAGGAGGATTTTGGGGGGAATTTTGGGGTCCTGAGGAGAATTTTGGGATCCTGAGAAGAATTTTGGGGTCCTGGGAAGGTTTTTGGGGTCCTGAGGAGGATTTTGGGGGGGGGTTTTGGGATCCAGAGGAGATTTTGGGGTCCTGGGGAGGTTTTTGGGGGTCCTGAGAAGAATTTTGGGGTCTTGGGGAGATTTTGGGGCATTTTGGGGGGTCCAGGGCAGGTTTTGGGGGTCCTGAGGAGGATTTTGGGGTCTTGGGGCAGTTTTTGGGATCCTGAGGAGAATTTTGGGGTCTTGGGGAGGCTTTTGGGGCATTTTGGGAGGTCCAGGGGAGGTTTTGGGGGGGTTTTGGGCATTTTGGGGTGGTTTTGGGGATCTTGGGGTGGTTTTTGGGATCTTGAGGAGGTTTTTGGGGTCTTGGGTAGGTTTTTGGGGCATTTTGGGGGGTCTGGGGGAGGTTTTGGGGGTCCTGAGGAGGATTTTGGGGGGGATTTTGGGGTCCTGAGGAGAATTTTGGGGGGAATTTTGCGATCCTGAGAAGAATTTTGGGGTCCAGGGGAGGTTCTGGGGGTTCTGAGGAGAATTTTGGGGTCTTGGGGAGGTTTTTGGGATCCTGAGGAGGTTTTTGGGATCTTGGGGAGGTTTTGGGGCAGTTTTTGGGGGTCCTGAGGAGATTTTGGGGGTTTTGGGGTGGTTTTGGGGGTCTTGGGGAGGTTTTTGGGATCCTGAGGAGGTTTTTGGGGTCTTGGGGAGGTTTTTGGGGCATTTTGGGGGATCCAGGGGAGGTTTTGGAGGTCCTGAGGAGAATTTTGGGGGGCCCAGGGGGGGTTTTGGGGGTCCTGAGGAGAATTTTGGGGTCCTGAGGAGAATTTTGGGGTCCTGGGGAGGTTTTTGGGATCCTGAGGAGGTTTTTGGAGTCCTGGGGAGATTTTTGGGGCATTTTGAGGGATCCAGAGGAGATTTTGGGGGTTTTGGGGCAGTTTTTGGGACCCTGAGGAGGTTTCTGAGATCTTGGGGAGATTTTGGGGGTTTTGGGGAGGTTTTTGGGATCCTGGGGAGGTTTTTGGGGCATTTTGGGGGGTCCAGGGGAGGTTTTGGGGGTCCTGAGGAGAATTCTGGGGGTTTTGGGGCAGTTTTTGGGGTCCTGAGGAGAATTTTGGGCTCCAAATCCCAAATTTTGTCCCAACTGGAAGATTCCAACCCCAATTTTGGCCGATCCCGGTGACTCACCGGCGCCCAGGCCGCGTCTCCGGTGGGATTCGGCGAAGGCGGTGATCCGCGGCCAGCTGATGGCGATTTCCTCGGCTGCCGGGAACAACAAAATCCCGGGAAAATTCCCAAAATCCCCGGAAAAAATCCCGGAAAAATTCCCCAAAATCCAGGAAAAATCCCGGAAAAATTCCCCAAAATCCAGGAAAAAATCCCAGAAAAATTCCCCGAGATCCCCGGAAAAAATCCCAGAAAAATTCCCCAAAATCCAGGAAAAATCCCGGAAAATTTCCATGAAATCTGGGAAAAAATCCCGGAAAAATTCCCCGAAATCCCTGGAAAAAATCCCAGAAAAATTCCCCAAAATCCTGGAAAAATCCTGGAAAATTTCCCCGAAATCCTGGAAAAATCCAGGAAAATTTCCATGAAATCTGGGAAAAAATCCCGGAAAAATTCCCCGAAATCCCCGGAAAAAATCCCAGAAAAATTCCCGGAAATCTGGGAAAAATCCTGGAAAAATTCCCCGAAATCCTGGAAAAATCCTGGAAAAACTTCCCGAAATCCCAGAAAAAATCCCAGAAAAATTCCCCGAAATCCTGGAAAAATCCTGGAAAAACTCCCCGAAATCCCAGAAAAAATCCCGGAAAATTTCCCGAAATCCCAGAAAAATCCAGGAAAGTTTCCCCAAAATTCCCGGAAAAAATCCCGGAAAATTCCCCGAAATCCAGGAAAAAAATTTCACAAAATCTAGGAAAAATCCCAGAAAATTTCCCAAAATCTGGGAAAGTCCAGGAAAGTTTCCTGAAATCTGGGAAAATCCGGAAAAGTTTGCCAAAATCTGGGAAAATCCAGGAAAATTTCCTGAAATCTGGGAAAAATCCCAGAAAATGTCACAAAATCTGGGAAAATCCAGGAAAATTTCCCAAAATCCGGGAAAATTTCCCAAAATCTGGGAAAAATCCGGGAAAAATCCGGGAAAATCTCCTGAAATCCAGGAAAAATCCCGGAAAATTTCCCGAAATCCGGGAAAATTTCCCAAAATCCAGAAAAGTCCAGGAAAATTTCCCAAAATCCGGGAAAATCCCACCAAAATGGGGGTGATTTAATCCCATTTTTTTTAATTTTTTAATTAAACCGATTTAATTTCCATTTCAGGGTTAAAAAGGATTAATTAATTAAGGATTAATTAAGGATTCCATCCCGAATTTGGGGTCTTACCCAAGGAAATGACGCTCTCGTAGCTTTCCTGCATCTCCTCCCGGAATTCCGAGCCGATCCCGAAGATTTTGGGAATTTTTCCTTGGAATTCCGACAGCTCCGGGATTTTGGGATCCTGGGGGGGGATAAAATATTCCGTAAATTTGGGGTTTTTCTGTGTTTGGGAATTTTTTTGGATTTTTTTTTTTTTAGGGAATTTTTTTGGGAATTTTTAGGGAATTTTTTGGAGGGAAATGAGGGATTTTGGGAAGAGCCCCTCCCCCCCCTTCCCTCAAAATTCCCACCTTAATTCCCAGCAAAATCCCGGATTTCCAAATTTTGGGAAGGGTTTGAAAAAGGATTTGAGGTTTCCATGGAAAAATAAAATAAAATAAAAATTATAAAATAAAATAAAAATTATAAAATATGATAAAATATAAAAAATAAAATATAAAATATAAAATATAAAATATAAAATATAAAATACAATAAAAAAATTTAAAAATAAAATAAAAGTAAAATAAAAATAAAAGAAAATAAAGTAAAATAAACTTAAACAAAACAAAACAAAATAAAATAAAACAAAACAAAATAAAAATAAAACAAAATAAAAATTAAAATAAAAAATAAAATAAAATAAAATAAAATAAAATAAAATAAACTATAAACTATAAAAGAAAAGAAAAGAAAAGAAAAATAGAAGAAAAAGAAAATAAAAGAAAATAAAAATAAAAGAAAATAAAATAAAGTAAAATAAAATAAAACAAAACAAAATAAAATAAAATAAAATAAAACAAAATAAAAATAAAATAAAAATTAAAATAAAATAAAATAAAATAAAATAAAGTGAAATAAAATAAAGTAAAATAAAATTAAAATGAAATGAAATGAAATGAAATGAAATTAAAATAAAATAAAATAAAATAAAATAAAGTAAAATAAAGTAAAATAAAATTAAAATAAAATAAAATAAAATAAAATAAAATAAAATAAAATAAAATAAAATAAAATAAAACAAAACAAAATAAAATAAAATAAAATAAAATAAATAAATCCAGGGAATGAAAGGGTTAAAAAAAGAAGGGATTTATTTATTTATTTAAAAAGGGGGTGGGGGAGGGGCGCTGGAATTTAAGGAAAATAAAAAAGGGAAAAATGGGGGAAAAAACCGGGAAAAAGGGAAAAAAAGGGGGGAGGGGAAAAGGGAATAAAAGGGGGAAAAAAGGGAGGAAAACGGGGTTAAAAAAGGGAAAAACCGGGAAAAAAGGGAAATAAAAGAGGGGAAAAAATGGGGAAAAATGGGAAATAAAAGCGGGAAAAAATGGGAAAAAGGGGGTGGGATAAAAAGCGGGAAAAAAATGGGGGGAAAAGGGAGAAAATCGGTGAAAATCGCAGCAAAAAATGGAGAAAAACCGGGAAAAAAAAGAAAATCCAGGGGAAAAAAATGGAGGAGGGTCTGGAGCGGAATCGGAGGAGAAGGAAAAACCGGGATAAAAAGAATAAATTCAAATAAAAACGGGAATTTTGGGGAATTTTGGAGCTGGAAAAATAAAAATAAAATAAATAAAATAAAACGGGATCGGGGAGTGAGTGAGGGGGAGGAGGAGAAATAAAAATAAAATAAAAATAAAAATAAAAAAAAAATCCCCGGGAATTCCAAGGGTTAAAATTCCAAAGGGGAGATTTCTGGGAATGATCCCCCTCCCCCCACCTTTATTATTATTAATTATTATTATTATTATTATTTAATTGTGCTATTTTTAATTAATTCCCATTTCCATCCTCACCCTCGGGGCGCGGTCGGAGCGAATTTTTTCCCTTAAAAAAATAAAAATATTCCCGTTTTTTTCCGTTTTTTTACCTGGAATGCCGGAAAAAAAGCTGGAAAAAAGAGGAAAAATAATTTAAAATAAAAAATGGGGAAAAAAATGGAATTTTGGGGAGGGGGCTGGGAATAAAAAAATTGGGAATAAAAGAAAAGGGGGGAGGGGAGGGTGTTGCACGTCGGCTCCGTGATCCCAGGACACACAGGAAGGGGTTGGAGCAAAAGGAAAAAAGGGAAAAAAATCCGGGATATCGGGAAAAAAAAAAATTAAAAAAAGAAAAAAAAAAGGGGGGGGAGACAGGAAAAAGAAAAGGGGGGAGGGGGAGACCCCCAGGAACCGCGAGCGGGAAAAAAAAACCGGGAAAGATCGGGAAAAAAATCGGGAAAAAAATCCTGGAAAAGGGAAAGGTTTTAGGGTGGGTGGGGGAGGGGAAATTCCCGGTTTTTTGGGTTTTTTTTTGGGAATTTTTTTTTGGGAATGGGGAGGGGGGAGGGGAGGTGGAGCCGCCCCGGCTTTGTGGTCGTGGGGTGGGGGAGGGGATGGGGGGATGGGGGGGGTGGGGGGAGGGGATGGAATTTGTGGGGAATTTTGGGAATTGGGGGGGGAGGAAATTCCTGGGAAAATTGGGATTTTGGGGGGTGGAAATTGGTGGAAAAATGGGGATTTTGGGGGGGTTTAATTGGTGGGAAAATGGGGATTTTGGGGGGGTTTAATTGGTGGGAAAATGGGAATTTTGGGGCTTTAATTCCTGGGAAAATGGGGAATTTTTGGGGGTTTTAATTCCTGGGAAAATGGGGATTTTGGGAGTGGAAATTCCTGGGAAAATTGGAATTTTTGGGGGGGTTTAATTGGTGGAAAAATGGGGATTTTGGGGGGTTTAATTCCTGGGAAAATGGGGATTTTTGGGGGGGTTTAATTGGTGGAAAAATGGGGATTTTGGGGGTTTTAATTCCTGGGAAAATTGGAATTTTTGGGGGGGTTTAATTGGTGGATAAATGGGATTTTGGGGGGTTTAATTCCTGGGAAAATGGGAATTTTGGGGTTGATAATTCCTGGGAAAATAGGAATTTTGGGGGTGGAAATTCCTGGGAAAATTGGGATTTTTGGGGGGGTTTAATTGGTGGAAAAATGGGGATTTTGGGGGGTTTAATTCCTGGGAAAATGGGGATTTTGGGGGAGTTTAATTGGTGGGAAAATGGGAATTTTGGGGGTTGATAATTCCTGGGAAAATGGGAATTTGGGGGGTGGAAATTCCTGGGAAAATGGGGATTTTGGGGGGGTTTAATTGGTGGAAAAATGGGGATTTTGGGGCTTTAATTCCTGGGAAAATGGGGATTTTGGGGGGTTTTAATTGGTGGAAAAATGGGGATTTTGGGGGTTGATAATTCCTGGGAAAATGGGGATTTTGGGGGGGTTTAATTGGTGGAAAAATGGGAATTTTGGGGGTGGAAATTCCTGGGAAAATGGGGATTTTGGGGGGTGGAAATTGGTGGAAAAATGGGGATTTTGGGGGGTTTAATTGGTGGAAAAATGGGGATTTTGGGGGTGGAAATTCCTGGGAAAATTGGGATTTTTGGGGGGTTTAATTGGTGGAAAAATGGGGATTTTGGGGGTTTTAATTCCTGGGAAAATTGGAATTTGGGGGGGCTTTAATTGGTGGAAAAATGGGAATTTTGGGGTTGATAATTCCTGGGAAAATGGGGATTTTGGGGGGGTTTAATTGGTGGAAAAATGGGGATTTTGGGGGTGGAAATTCCTGGGAAAATTGGAATTTTTGGGGGGGTTTAATTAGTGGGAAAATGGGGATTTTTGGGGGGGTTTAATTGGTGGAAAAATGGGAATTTTTGGGGGGGTTTAATTCCTGGGAAAATGGGAATTTTTGGGGGGGTTTAATTGGTGGAAAAATGGGGATTTTGGGGGGGTTTAATTGGTGGGAAAATGGGAATTTTTGGGGGGGATTAATTCCTGGGAAAATGGGGATTTTAGGGGGGTTTAATTGGTGGAAAAATGGGGATTTTGGGGGGGTTTAATTCCTGGGAAAATGGGGAATTTTGGGGGGTTTTAATTCCTGGAAAAATTGGAATTTTGGGGTTGATAATTCCTGGAAAAATGGGATTTTTGAGGGGGTTTAATTGGTGGGAAAATGGGGATTGTGAGTCCTTTAATTCCTGGGAAAATGGGAATTTTTGGGGTTGACAATTCCTGGGAAAATGGGAATTTTGGGGGGGTTTAATTGGTGGAAAAATGGGGATTTTTGGGGGGTTTAATTCCTGGAAAAATTGGAATTTTGGGGGTTGATAATTCCTGGGAAAAATGGGACTTTTGGGGGGGTTTAATTCCTGGAAAATTTTGGATTTGGAGTCTTTAAATTCCTGGGAAAATGGGATTTTGGGGGGGTTTAGTTGGTGGAAAATGGGGATTTTGGGGGGTTTAATTCCTGGGAAAATGGGGATTGTGAGTCCTTAAATTCCTGGAAAAATTGGAATTTTGGGGTTGATAATTCCTGGAAAAATGGGATTTTTGGGGGTTGATAATTCCTGGGAAAATGGGAATTTTTAGGGGTTTTAATTCCTGGAAAAATGGGAACGGAATTGGGGATGGGAGTCCTTAAATCCCTGGAATTTTTCGGGGCTGGAATTTTTTGGGGTTGGAATTTTTTGGGGCTGGAATTTTTTGGGGCTGGAATTTTTTGGGGTTGGAATTTTTCGGGGCTGGAATTTTTTGGGGCTGGAATTTTTTGGGGTTAGAAATTTTTTTTTTTTATTTTTTTTTTTTTTGGGATTTTCCAGGATCCCGGAGGGGGCGATGGATCCGTGGGAGGAGGAGGAAGAGGAGGAGGAGGAGGAGGAGGAGCCGGAGCCGGAGGTGATTTTCGGGGATGAGGGGGAGGAAGATCCCTACGATCCCAACGGGATCCAGGGTAAGTTCGGGAAGAATCCTTGGGAAAAGCCGGAAAAAAATCCCAGAAATCCCAGAAATCCCAAAAATCCCAAAAATCCCGACTGAAATTGGCTTTGAAATCCCCTGGGAATCCCAAAATTTTCCCATTTATGGATTGATCCCGATTTTTTCCCCCTCATTCCCTCTCCCAAAAATCCCATTCCCATGGGGAAAATCGGGATAAATCCCATGGGGAAAATCGGGATCGATCCCATTCACGGGGAATTGATGGAATTCTGTGGGAATGGGAATTTTTTTTTTGGGGATGGGGATTGAGGGGGGGAAAAATTGGGATGGATCCCTTCATTCCCATCCCTGCTGAAATCCCATGGGAAGTGAGGAAAATTCCATAAAAAATGGGAAACTCCACAGGAAATTGGGAAAATGCCATAAAAAATGGGAAAATCCCACAGGAAATGGGGAAATTCAGGTAAAAAATGGGAAATCCCAAGGGAGATGGGGAAAATCCCATGGGAAATGGGGAAAATTCCATTAAAAATGGGAAATCCCTGTGGGAAATGGGGAAAATTCCATTAAAAATGGGAAAATCCCACAGGAAATGGGGAAAATCCCATAAAAAATGGGAAAATCCTGTGGGAAAGTGGGAAAATTCCATAAAAAATAGGAAATCCTATGGGAAATGGGGGAAAATTCCAGGGGAAATGGGAAAATTCCATTAAAAATGGGAAAACTCACTGGAAGTGGGGAAAATCCCCTGGGAAATACGGAAAACCCCACCCAAAAAAACCCCAAAAAACCGTGAAAAATTCCACAAAAAAAGAAGTGGAGAATTCCACAAAAAAAAAAGTGGAAAATTCCACCAAAAAAAAAGGGGAAAATTCCACAAAAAAAGTGGAAAATTCCACAAAAAAAGTGGAAAATTCCACCAAAAAAAGGGGAAAATTCCACAAAAAAAAAAGTGGAAAATTCCACAAAAAAAAGTGGAAAATTCCACAAAAAAAGGGGAAAATTCCACAAAAAAAGTGGAAAATTCCACAAAAAAAAAAAGTGGAAAATTCCACAAAAAAAGTGGAAAATTCCACAAAAAGAGGGGAAAATTCCACAAAAAAAGTGGAAAATTCCACCAAAAAAAGGGAAAATTCCACCAAAAAAAAGTGGAAAATTCCACAAAAAAAGGGGAAAATTCCACAAAAAAAAAGTGGAAAATTCCACAAAAAAAGTGGAAAATTCCACCAAAAAAAGGGAAAATTCCACCAAAAAAAAAAGTGGAAAATTCCACAAAAAAAAGTGGAAAATTCCACAAAAAAAGGGGAAAATTCCACAAAAAAAGGGAAAAATTCCACAAAAAAAAAAGTGGAGAATTCCACCAAAAAAAAAAGTGGAAAATTCCACAGAAAAAGGGGAAAATTCCACCAAAAAAAAGTGGAAAATTCCACAAAAAAAGTGGAAAATTCCACAAAAAAAGTGGAAAATTCCACAAAAAAAGGGGAAAATTCCACAAAAAAAGGGGAAAATTCCAAAAAAGAGGGGAAAATTCCACAAAAAAAGGGGAAAATTCCACAAAAAAAGGGGAAAATTCCAAAAAAGAGGGGAAAATTCCACAAAAAAAGGGGAAAATTCCACAGAAAAAGTGGAAAATTCCACAAAAATCCAGGAAAACCCCACGGAATTCCCGTTTTTCCCCCCACCCCCAAATCCCAGGAACCCCAGACTCGAACCTTCCCCTTCCGGACGACCCCGAAATCGTGGAATTAGATCCCGGCAGCCTCTTCCCCAACCCCGACCTCTCGGAGCGGGAAACTTTACGTTGGACCGTGGTGCAACAAATCGACCCGGGGACGTCGGGGAAAAGCGGGAAGAGGAGCCCGAAATCCCAAAGTTTCTCCAACTTCAAGAGCATCATCGTCCTCCAGAAGAGCTACGAGTGCTCGGAGTGTGGGAAGAGCTTCAGCTGCTCTTCCCATTTCTCCAAGCACCGCCGGACGCACACGGGGGAAAAACCGTTCCGGTGTTTCCACTGCGGGAAAAGCTTCAACGTCTCCTCCAACCTTTACCGGCACCAGCGCGGCCACGGCGGCGCCGATCCGGCCGCGGAGAAACCCCGCGGTTTTCCTTATCAGTGCCAGGAGTGCGGGAAGAGTTTCCGGCGGAATAAGGAGCTGGCGACTCACCGGCGGCTCCACACCGGCGATTTGCCTTTCCGATGCGGCGATTGCGGGAAAAGCTTTTCCTGGAGTTCCCACTGGCTCCGGCACCGGCGGATTCACACCGGAGAGAAACCCTACGAGTGCCCGGAGTGCGGGAAGAGCTTTTCCAGGAGTTCCCATCTCTACCGGCACCAACGCGGCCACGCCGGGGGTCGCTCCTACATCTGCACCTACTGCGGGAGGAGTTTCGGCAGCATCCTGCACTTCGAGCGGCACCAAGGGACTCACACCGGGGTGAGACCCTACAAATGCTCCCTGTGCCGGAAAAGCTTCGGAGACGCCGCGGCTTTGGTGAAACACCAAGGGATTCACCTCGGGGAAGGCCCTTTCCGCTGCGAGGAATGCGGGAAAGGCTTCGGAGCGCGATCCCAGTACGCCCGGCACCGGCGGGTTTCCCACGGCGGCGCCGGCGAGGAGAAGCCGTATCGGTGCGGGGATTGCGGGAAGAGTTTCTCCTGGAGCTCCCACTGGGAGCGGCACCAGCGGATTCACACCGGGGAGAAACCCTACGAGTGCCCGGAGTGCGGGAAAAGCTTCGGGAGAACTTCCCACCTCTACCGGCACCAGCGGACGCACGCCGGGGGCCGCCCCCACGTCTGCGGGGAGTGCGGGAAGAGTTTTAATTCCACCCTCCACTTCCAGAAGCATCAGAGGGCGCACGGAGCCGGATCCCGGAAAAGCTGCGGAGACTGCGGGAAATCCTTCTCCGATCCGTCGGCCTTGGCCAAGCACCGGAGGATGCACGAGGAAGGGAAAAGAATCGGGAAGTGCGCGGGGGAAGCGCAAAAAATCGGGAAATGCGCGGAGGAATCCCAAAAAATCGGGAAATGTGTGGAGGAATCACAAAAAAGCGGGAAATGCCTGCGAGAATCCCAAAAATTTGGGAAGTGTGTGGCGGAGGAAACCCAAAAAATTGGGAAATGCACGGAGGATTCCCAAAACAGTGGGAAATGTGTGGCAGAATCCCAAAAAATTGGGAAGTGCACGGAGGAATCACAAAAAATAGGGAAATGTGCAGAGGAATCCCAAAAAAGTGGGAAATGGGTAGCAGAATCAAAAAAAATTGAGAAATGTGTGGAGGAATCCCAAAAAATTGGGAAATGTGTGGAGGAATCACAAAAAATTGGGAAATGTGTGACGGAGGAATCCCAAAAAGTTGGGAAATGCCTGCGAGAATCCCAAAAATTTGGGAAATGTACGGAGGAATCCCAAAAAATTGGGAAATGCGCAGAGGAATCCCAAAAAATACAGAAATGTGCGGAGGAATCCCAAAAAAATGGGAAATGCGCAGAGGAATCCCAAAAAATTGGGAAATGCACGGAAGAATCACAAAAAATTGGGAAATGCGCAGAGGAATCCCAAAAAATCGGGAATTGCGCAGAGGAATCCCAAAAAATCGGGAATTGCGCCGTCGATCCGGCAGCGTCCGCCAAAACCCGACGGATCCGCGAGGAATCGTCCCAAAAAACGGGGAAATCCTCGGCCGAATCCCAAAAAATCTGTGGCGAGTGCGGGAAATCCTTCCCGGATCCGTCGGCCTTGGCCAAGCACCGACGGATCCACGATCCCGGCCGGAATTCCGGGATGGGATCCCAGATCCGGCGGCAGCTGCGGAGTCGCGGGAACGAGGAGGAAATGCCGGAGGGGTGAAAGAAAATCTGGGAATTTTTATTTTCCAGCATTCCCGGAATTCCCGGACGTAGTTTTTTTTTGGGTAGGGTAGAGTAGGAAAGTAGGGTAGATATGGAATTAAAAAAAACCTGGAATTTCTGGTTTTTCCGGGAAAAATTGAGTTTTCCTGGGGGAAAAAAAGAAAATTCCTCGGGAAGGAGTCGGAGAAAATCCCGGAATTTTGGGTGGTTTGGATGATCCTGGGTTTTCCGTCGTGGGATTTTTTTTGTTGTTGTTGTTTTTGGCCCCGATCCAGAGGTTTTTTTGAGGTTGGAAAAGCCGGAATTCCGGGCGGTTCTGTAATTTATTGTATTTATTCAACCGGAAAAAAATTCCCGGAATGGGGAATTTGGGGAAAGAAAGGAGGATTTGATCCCAAAAATCCTCTGGGATGGATTTTTTAATTTTTAATTTTTATTTTTTTTTCCTGGATGGAAAAGGATGGGGTGGGAACCAGGCGAGAATTCTGGGGCTTTTCCCGGTGTTTTTGGGGTTTTTTTTTTGGGGATTTTTTGGAATTCTCTTCTTCGTTTGTAATGTGAATAAAAAATAGATTTAGTGAGGAATTCCCGGATTTTTTTCCTTGGATCCGTTCCCCGAAATCGGGGGGTTGGGGGGGGAGGGGAAGCTGGGAATTCTGGGAATAATCCCTTGGAAAATCGGGAATGCTTTGGGGGAATTTTTGGGGGGGGCAAATCCTTGGGAATTTTTTGGGAATTTTTTGCACATCTTGGGAATTTTTTGGGGGAAATCTTTGGGAATTTTTCGGGCATCTCTTGGGAATTTTTGGGGGGAAAATCCTTGGGAATTTTTGGGGGTATTTGAGGAATTTTTTGGGGAAAATCCTTGGGAATTCTTTGGGCATTTGAGGAATTTTTGGGGGGAAATATTTGGGAATTTTTCGGGCATCTCTTGGGAATTTTTGGGGGTGAATCCTTGGAAATTCTTGGGCATTTGAGGAATTTTTGGGGGGGGAAATCCTTGGGAATTCTTTGGGCATCTCTTGGGAATTTTTAGGGGGAAATCTTTGGGAATTTTTTGGGGGCATTTGAGGAATTTTTTGGGGGGAAATATTTGGAAATTTTTCGGGCATCCCTTGGGAATTTTTGGGGGGGAAATCCTTGGGAATTCTTTGGGGCATTTGAGGAATTTTTTGGGGTGAAATCCTTGGGAATTCTTTGAGCATCTCCCGGGAATTCCTGGGGGCGAATCCTCGGGGATGTTTTTTGGAGGGGGAGGGAGGGGGAAGAAGGGGGAGGGGGAAGAGGGAGAGGAGGAAGAGGAGGAAAAAAAGGGGAAGAGGAGGAGGAGGAGGAGGAAGAAGGGGGGAGAGGGAGGAGGAGGAGGAGGAGGAAGAAGGGGGGAGAGGGAGGAGGAGGGATGGGAGGGAGGAGGAGGAGGAAGAGGAGGAGGAAGAGGGGGAGAGGGAGGAGGGAGAAGGAAGAGGAGGAGGGAGAAGGGGAGGGGGGAGGAGGAGGGGGAGGGGGAGGAGGAAGAGGAGGAGGAGGGGGAGGAGGAGGAGGAGGAGGGGGAGGGGGAGGCTCCACTGTATCCGGGTCACGGCGGGAGCCGCCTCCAGCGGGACCGGGAGCGGGAGCGGGATCCGGTCCGGAGCGGGAATCGAACCGGGGCGGGATCGGGATTATCGGGATTATCGGGATTATCGGGATCGGGATCGGGATGGGGATGGGGGGCGGGATCCGGTCCGGGAGCGGGAATCGAACCGCGGCAGGAGCGGGATCGGGATGGGGATGGGGATTCCAACCGGGTCGGGATGGGAATTCCAACCGGGACGAGATGGGGATCGGGATCATCGGGATCGGGATGGGGATCGGGATTCAAACCGGGTCGGGATGGGGAGCGGGATCCAGTCCGGACCGGGATTCGAACAGGGACAGGAGCGGGATCGGGATCATCGGGATCGGGATCCGGTCCGGACCGGGATTCGAACCGGGGCAGGAGAGGGATCGGGATGGGAATTCCAACCGGGTCGGGATTGGGATCGGGATCCAGTCCGGACCGGGATTCGAACCGGAGCAGGAGCGGGATCGGGATGGGGGTTGGGATCGGGATCGGGATCGGGATTCCAACCGGGTCGGGATCGGGATCGGGATCGGGATCGGGATCGGGATTGGATCCAGGACCGGGATTCGAACCAGGGCAGGAGCGGGATCGGGATGAGGATCGGGATCGGAATCGAGATTCAAACGGGATCGGGATTGGGATCCGGTCCGGACCGGGATTCGAACCGGGGCAGGAGCGGGGTTGGGATGGGAATTCCAACCGGGTCGGGATCGGGATCGGGATCGGGATCGGGATCGGGATTGGGATCAGGATCGGGATTGGGATCGGGATCGGGATCAGGATTGGAATTGGGATCGGGATTGGAACTGGAGCGGGATTGGGATCGGGATCAGGATTGGAATCGGGATCGGGATTGGAACTGGAGCGGGATTGGGATCGGGATCGGGATCTGGATCGGGATTGGAATTGGGATCGGGATTGGAACTGGAGCGGGATTGGGATCGGGATCTGGTCCAGACCGGGATTCAAACCAGATCGGGATCGGGGAGACCCCAAATTCCCCCAAATTATCCCAAAATTTTCCCCAAATCCTTCGGGAAATTCCCTCTAAATCCACCCTAAATTTTCCCCCCAAAATGATCCCAAAATTATCCCAGAATTCCCCCAAAATTCCCTCCAAATCCACCCCCAAATCATCCCAGTATTGCCCCAAAATTATCCCCAAATTCCTCCCAAATCTTCCCCAAAATTCCCCCCAAATCATCCCAAAATTATCCCAAAATTCCTCCTCAAATCAACCTAAAATTCCCCAAAAATCCACCCCCAAAAATTTGGGATTGCAGCCCCTGGAAAAGCCCCAAAATTTGGGATTTTTTGGGATCCTAACGGGGATTTTTTGGGATTCTCCTTGCAGGCTCGGATTTGGGATTTGGGGATTTTGGGAGGAATCTCCCAAATTTTGGGGTGAGGATGCAGGAGAATTACGAGAACGTCATTTCCTTGGGTAAGGGGATCCCGAAATTTGGGAATTTTGGGAATTTTTTGGGGAGTTTCCAGGGGAGAATTTAGGGGGAAAAGGGAAATTTTGGTTTTTTTTATTTTTGGGAGCCCCCACAGCAAAATTTGAGGGAATTTTGGGAATTTTCAGGTGTTCCCCAGGGCACAAATTTAAGGGAATTTTGGGAATTTTCAGGTGTTTCCCAGGGGAAAAATTTGAGGGAATTTTGGGAATTTTCGGGTGTTCCCCAGAGGAAAAATTTAAGGGAATTTTGGGAATTTTTAGGTGTTCCCCAGGGGAAAAAATTTAAGGGAATTTTCCCATTTTTTGGCCAAATTCCCAGGGCAAAATTCCAAGAATTTTGAACTTTTGGGACCTCTCAAATTCCAGCTTCGTTTTCCCTGGAACTCTTTTTTTCCCCCAAAAAAATCAAAATTTGCCCGAAGTCCGGGGATTTCCGCCCAAAATGGATCCGGGGTGGGAAAATGGGATGCGGAAATTCCCAGAATTCCCAATTTTTTTCCCTCTGGAAGCCGAGGAAATCGCCATCAGTTGGCCCCGGATCACCGCGTTCGCCGAATCCCACCGGAGACGGGGGCTGGTGTCAGGTGAGTGGGGAAAAATCCCGGAAAATTCGGGATAAATTCCGTAGATTTCGGTTAATTCTTAAAAAATTCTTAATTCTTAATTTTCCCGGAATTTTGAGCGGATTTCCCGGGATTTTGGGGGGGTGGGAATTTCGGGGAATTCGGATTTTAGGGGGAAAAAAATGGATTTTTAGGGGTTTTTGGGAATCCCCCCCAAAATTGACCAAAATCCTTGGAACTTCTGGGAATTTTCCTTCAATTTCACCAAATCCTTGAGGATTTTGGGAATCCTCCCTCAATTTCCACGGATCCTTTGGGATTCTTGGGAATGCTCTTCAAATTTTTGGGGAATTCCATTTAAATTTGACCAAAATATTCAGAATTTTCACCATTTCCCTTTAAATGTGACCAAAATCTTCAGAATTTTCACCGATTCCCACAAAATTTGAGCAAAACCTTTGGGATTTTCAGGAATTCCCTTTAAATTTGACCAAAACCTTGGAATTTTCAGGAATTCCCTTTAAATATGACCAAAATCTTCATAATTTTCACCATTTCCCCTTAAATTTGACCAAAACCTTTGGGATTTTCAGGAATTCCCTTTAAATTTGACCAAAATCTTCAGAATTTTCACCATTTCCCTTTAAATTTGACCAAAACCTTTGGAATTTTTAACATTTCCCCTTAAATTTGACCAAAATCTTCAGAATTTTCACCGATTCCCACAAAATTTGACCAAAATCTTCAGGATTTTCACCGATTCCCACGAAATTTGACCAAAACCTTTGGAATTTTCAGGAATTCCCTTTAAATTTGACCAAAACCTTTGGAATTTTCAGGAATTCCCTTTAAATTTGACGATAATCTTCATAATTTTCACCATTTCCCCTTAAATTTGACCAAAATCTTCATAATTTTCACCATTTCCCTTTAAATTTGACCAAAACCTTTGTAATTTTCACCATTTCCCCTTAAATTTGACCAAAACCTTTGGAATTTTCACCGATCCCCACAAAATTTGACCAAAACCTTTGGAATTTCCAACAACTCAACCCCCAACCCTCCAAATTTCCCCAGAACCTCCCCAAATCCCGTTTTTTTGGGGGTTTTATCCCCGTTTTTCCAGCTACGGAAGCCGAGGGGGACCAGAACCACCCCGAGCCCCCCCCGGCGCCGGCGCCGCCCCCTCCCCCGGGGGGATCCGGTGGTGGGGGAGGGGCGGTGCCGGATCTGCGCCGGCAGCTGGGGCTGATCCTCCAAACGGCCGGGAGGAGCCAGGTGGAGAAAATGCTCCGGGAATTGGTGCGGGAGCAAGGCCAGGCCGGAAAACGCCGGAGCCGGAGGAGGACGGCCAAAGACCAAGGTGGGTTTTGGGGGGTTTTTCCCAAAAAAATTCCCAAAAAAAATGACGGCAGAAGCACCAAAATTAATTTTTTTTTTGAGAATTTTGTGAGATTTTTGGGGAATTTTGGGAATGGCCAAAGACTGGGAGGAGTTTTGGCGTTTTTCACAAAAAATTCCCAAAAAAAACGGCATCGGAGGCACCAAAATTAATTTTTTTTGAGAATTTTGTGATGTTTTTTGGGAATTTTGGGAATAGCCAAAAACTGGGATGAGTTTTGGCGTTTTTCCCAAAAAATTCCCCAAAAAAATGGGTTTTTTGGAGGATTTTGAGGGGTTTTTTGGGAATTTTGGGAATGGCCAAAGACTGGGATGAGTTTTGGTGTTTTTCACAAAAAATTCCCAAAAAAAACGGCATCGGAGGCACCAAAATTAATTTTTTTTTGAGAATTTTTTGAGGTTTTTTGGGAATTTTGGGAAAAACCAAAGACTGGGATGAGTTTTGGTGTTTTTCCCAAAAAAATTCCCAAAAAAACGGCATCGGAGGCGCCAAAATTAATTTTTTTGGAGAATTTTGTGAGATTTTTTTGGAATTTTGGGAAAAACCAAAGACTGAGAGGAGTTTTGGCGTTTTTCCCAAAAAATTCCCCCAAAAAATGGGTTTTTTGGAGGATTTTGTGAGGTTTTTTGGGAATTTTGGGAAAAACCAAAGACTGGGAGGAGTTTTGGTGTTTTCCCCAAAAAATTCCCAAAAAAAACGGCATCGGAGGCGCCAAAATTAATTTTTTTGGTGGATTTTGTGAGGTTTTTTGGGAATTTTGGGAAAAAACAAAGACTGGGAGGAGTTTTTGGTGTTTTTCCCAAAAAATTCCCCAAAAAAAAGGATTTTTTTGGAGGATTTTGTGAGATTTTTGGGAATTTTGGGAATGGCCAAAAACTGGGATGAGTTTTGGTGTTTTTCCTAAAAAATTCCCCCAAAAAATGGGTTTTTTGGAGGATTTTGTGAGATTTTTTGGGAATTTTGGGAAAAACCACAGACTGGGAGGAGTTTTGGTGTTTTTCCCCAAAAATTTCCCAAAAAAAACGGCATCGGAGGCGCCAAAATTAATTTTTTTGGAGAATTTTGTGATGTTTTTTGGGAATTTTGGGAATGGCCAAAAACTGGGATGAGTTTTTGGCGTTTTTCAAAAAAAATTCCCCAAAAAAAAGGATTTTTTTGGAGGATTTTGTGAGATTTTTGGGAATTTTGGGAATGGCCAAAAACTGGGATGAGTTTTGGTGGTTTTCCCCAAAAAAATCCCCAAAAAAATGGCATCGGAGGCACCAAAATTAATTTTTTTTGAGAATTTTGTGAGGTTTTTTTGGAATTTTGGGAAAAACCAAAGACTGGGAGGAGTTTTGGTGTTTTTCCCCAAAAAATTCCCAAAAAAACCAGCATCAGAGGCACCAAAATTAATTTTTTTTGAGAATTTTGTGAGATTTTTGGGGAATTTTGGGAATGGCCAAAAACTGGGATGAGTTTTGGTGTTTTTCCCAAAAAAATCCCCAAAAAAACGGCATCGGAGGCGCCAAAATTAATTTTTTTGGAGAATTTTGTGAGATTTCTTGGGAATTTTGGGAATGGCCAAAAACTGGGAGGAGTTTTGGCGTTTTTCCAAAAAAATTCCCCAAAAAAAAGGATTTTTTTGGAGGATTTTGTGAGATTATTTAGGAATTTTGGGAAAAACCAAAGACTGGGAGGAGTTTTGCTGTTTTTCACAAAAAATTCCCAAAAAAAAATGGCATCAGAGGCGCCAAAAGGGATTTTTTTGGTGGATTTTGTGAGATTTTGGGGAATTTTGGGAATGGCCAAAAACTGGGATGAGTTTTGGTGTTTTTCCCCAAAAAATTCCCCAAAAAAATGGGTTTTTTGGAGGATTTTGTGAGATTTTTGGGGAATTTTGGGAATGGCCAAAGACCGGGATGAGTTTTGGCATTTTTCCCAAAAAATTCCCAAAAAAACCAGCATCAGAGGCGCCAAAAGGGAATTTTTTGGTGGATTTTGTGAGATTTTTGGGAATTTTGGGAAAAACCAAAGACCAGGATGAGTTTTGGTGTTTTTCCCCAAAAAATTCCCCAAAAAAACGGCATCGGAGGCGCCAAAATTAATTTTTTTGGAGGATTTTGTGAGGTTTTTTGGGAATTTTGGGAATGGCCAAAAACTGGGATGAGTTTTGGTGTTTTTCCCCAAAAAATTCCCAAAAAAAACGGCATCGGAGGCACCAAAATTAATTTTTTTTTGAGAATTTTTTGAGGTTTTTTGGGAATTTTGGGAAAAACCAAAGACTGGGAGGAGTTTTGGCGTTTTCCCCAAAAAATTCCCAAAAAAACAGCATCAGAGGCATCCAGGAATTTTTTTTTTGAAGGATTTTGTGGGGTTTTTTGGGAATTTTCCGGGATTTCAGGCGGGGAAGGAGGTTTGGGAGTCAACCAGGTCAGTGTAAACCCAAACCCATGGAATTCCATGGGAAAATCTGGGATGGGATTGGGAATTTTGGGATCAACGGATCCATGGCCAAGGAACCCAAACCCATGGAATTCCATGGGAAAATCTGGGATGGGATTGGTCAACACCGACCCAATCCATGGAATTCCATGGAGAAATTTTGGGTGGGATTGGATTTTTTGGGATGAACGGATCCATGGCCAAGGAACCAAAATCCCTGGAATTCCATGGGAAAATCTGGGATGGGATTGGTCAACACCAACCCAATCCATGGAATTCCATGGAGAAAATTTGGGATGGGATTGGGAATTTTGGGATCAACGGATCCATGGCCAAGGAACCCAAACCCATGGAATTCCATGGGAAAATCTGGGATGGGATTGGTCAACACCGACCCAATCCATGGAATTCCATGGAGAAATTTTGGGTGGGATTGGATTTTTTGGGATGAACGGATCCATGGCCAAGGAACCAAAATCCCTGGAATTCCATGGGAAAATCTGGGATGGGATTGGTCAACACCAACCTAATCCATGGAATTCCATGGAGAAAATCTGGGATGGAATTGGAAATTTTGGGGTCAACGGATCCATGGCCAAGGAACCCAAATCCGTGGAATTCCATGGGAAAATCTGGGATGGGATTGGTCAACACCGACCCAATCCATGGAATTCCATGGAGAAAATTTGGGATGGGATTGGGAATTTTGGGGTCAACGGATCCACGGCCAAGGAACCCAAATCCCTGGAATTCCATGGAGAAATTTTGGGCTGGGATTGGATTTTTTGGGATCGACGGATCCATGGCCAAGGAACCCAAATCCCTGGAATTCCATGGAGAAATCTGGGATGGGATTGGGAATTTTGGGATCAACGGATCCATGGCCAAGGAACCCAAATCCCTGGAATTCCACAGAGAAATTTTGGGTGGGATTGGTCAACACCAACCCAATCCATGGAATTCCATGGGAAAATCTGGGATGGGAATGGAAATTTTGGGATCAACGGATCCACGGCCAAGGAATCCAAATCCATGGAATTCCATGGAGAAATTTGGGATGGGATTGGGAATTTTGGGATCAACGGATCCACGGCCAAGGAATCCAAATCCCTGGAATTCCATGGGAAAATCTGGGATGGGATTGGGAATTTTGGGATCAACGGATCCACGGCCAAGGAATCCAAATCCATGGAATTCCATGGGAAAATCTGGGATGGGATTGGTCAACACCGACCCAATCCATGGAATTCCATGGGAAAATCCAGGCTGGGATTGGGAATTTTGGGGTCAACGGATCCACGGCCAAGGAACCCAAACCCATGGAATTCCATGGGAAAATCTGGGATGGGATTGGTCAACACCGACCCAATCCATGGAATTCCATGGAGAAATTTAGGCTGGGATTGGGAATTTTGGGATCAACGGATCCACGGCCAAGGAACCCAAATCCCTGGAATTCCATGGGAAAATCCAGGCTGGGATTCATCTCCTCCCATCCCTCTCCAGGTGCCGGCGCCGGCAGCGGCCCCGAGGACGATCCGGCCCCTCCGGCAACCCAAGACCCTCCCCAAGCCCCACCCGATCCCGACCTTTCCCTCGGGAAGATCCGGAAAACGCCGGGGCCGTGCTCGGAATGCGGCCAAAGCCCGGCCAAACCCCGGTGCCTCTCTGCGGAGAAGCCGCACCGCTGCGGCGACTGCGGCAAAGGCTTCAGCCGCGGCTCCAACCTGGCGCAGCACCGGCGCATCCACACCGGCGAGCGGCCGCACCGCTGCGGCGACTGCGGCAAGGGATTCATCCAGCGCTCCGACCTGGAGCGCCACCGGCGCGTCCACACCGGCGAGCGGCCGTACCCCTGCGCCGACTGCGGCAAACGCTTCAGCGTCAGCTCCCACCTGGACCGGCACCGCCGAACCCACGCCGGCGGGCCGGGGCCGCCGCAGCGAGCCCGGGGGAAGGCGGCTGCGGCGGAGCCGGCGCCCTACGGGTGCTCGGATTGCGGGAAGAGCTTCGGGCAGCGCTCGGCGCTGGCGAAGCACCGGAAAACGCACGCGGGCGAGCGGCCGCACCGCTGCGGCGACTGCGGCAAGAGCTTCAGCCGCGGCTCCAACCTGACGCAGCACCGGCGCATCCACACCGGCGAGCGCCCCTTCGCCTGCGGCCACTGCGGGAAAGGATTCATCCAACGCTCCGACCTGGAGCGCCACCGGCGCGTCCACACCGGCGAGCGGCCGTACTCCTGTGCCGACTGCGGGAAAAGTTTCAGCGTCAGCTCCCACCTGGACCGGCACCGGAAAATCCACGCGGCCGAACGCGCGTCCTACCGGTGTCCGGAGCACCTGGCCGGGTTTTTGGCGGCTCAGTGCAACGGGAGGCTCTTCCAGTGCGGGCAGTGCGGGCGGTGTTTCGGTCAGGGCGCGGCGTTGTTGAAGCATCAACGCGCTCACGGCGGCGGCGCCGGCGGCGACGCGGCGCCGGTGGCGGTGAAGGTGGAGAAATGCCTGGATTGCGGGAACGGCCTGGGTTTGTGCCAGGATTGCGGGAGGGAAGCGGGAGCGGCGCCGGAGAAGCCGCACGAGTGCCAGGAGTGCGGGAAAAGCTTCGGGCAGCGCTCGGCGTTGGTGAAACACCGGCGGATTCACACCGGGGAGAAACCCTACAAATGCCAGGATTGTCCCAAAGGCTTCATCCAAAAATCCGACCTCACCATCCACCGCCGGATGCACACGGGGGAAAAACCCTACAAGTGCCAGGAGTGCGGGAAATGTTTCAGCGTCTCCTCCAACCTCTTGACCCACCAGCGAACCCACCTGGGGGAAAAACCCTTCCAGTGCTCGGAGTGCGGGAAAAGCTTCATCCAACGCTCCGAGCTCACCATCCATCGCCGCGTCCACACCGGAGAGAAACCCTACAAGTGTCCGGAGTGCGGGAAATGCTTCAGCCGCAGCTCCCACCTCAACCGGCACCAGCGCACCCACGCCGGCGACAAGGCCGGACGCGCCAAAGCCGCCGCGGTTTCGGCGGCTTCGTCTTCTTCGTCTTCGTCGGCGTCTTCGTCGTCCTCGCGGGCGGTTCCGGCTCCGGCGGTTCCCGGGGGTTTGGCTTTCCCGGCGTTCCCGGGCTCCTCGGCCGTGCCGGCGGCGTTGGAGCTGCCCTGGGCGTTGGCGTTGCCGGGCCGGGCGTTCCCGGGTTTTCCGGCGGGTTCGGTGGGTAATTAGTGGAGGGGTTAATTGGGGTGGGTGGTAATTAGGGTTGGGTTTGGTCGTTAATTAAGTGGGGGGATGGGGGCTTCCCAGCGTTCCGTGGTTCCCGGCGTTCCCAGTGCTCCCAGTGCCCAACTGGGATCAAAGATCCAACGTTGGGATTGGTCCCAACTCGTTCCCATGGCTAATTAACAATCTCTAATTAATCAGGGGTGAATCCGTTCATTAATTCATTCATTAAGTGAGGAATTCCCATCATTCCATGATTCCCGCCATTCCCAGTGCTCCCAGTGCCCAACTGGGATTGGTTGACCCCAAGACTCAATGTTGGGATTGGTCCCAATTAATTCCCATAACTAATTAACAATCTCTAATTAATCAGGGGTGAATCCATTCATTAATTCATTAATTAAGTGAGGAATTCCCATCATTCCATGGTTCCCAGCATTCCCAGTGCTCCCAGTGCCCAACTGGGATTGCCCAACCCAACACTGGGGGCTCTTCCCAACCCTCCAAAAATTCTTCAATTTGGGGAAAAAAAAACCCAAAAAATTTGGGAAAACCCAGCGGAAATTTGGGAAAAACACTGAAATCTGGGAAACCAGCCCAAAATTGGGGAAAAAATTCAAAATTCCAGGGAATAAACCTGGAAAGTTGGGAAAAAATGGAAAAAATTCCAGGAAAAGCCTTGGAATTTGAGTAAAAACCTGAAAGTTTGGGGGAAAAAATTGGGAAAATTTGTGGGAAAATTAGAATTTAGGGGAAAACATAAAAATTTGGGAAAAAAATTCCCAAGTTTGGGTCTCGAATGCCACCGAATGTGAGTTTAGGAGGAAAAACCGGATTTTCCTTTGGATTTTCCAGGTTTTTCCCAAAAAACGGGAGCGGACTCGAGCTTTTTTTAACTTTTTTTGTTTTTTGGGTTTTTTTTAAGGAAATAATGGAATTTTTTTGGTTTTTTGTTACTTTTGTGACTTTGTATTTTCCGTGTCGGGTCAATAAAAATCCGACTTGGGCTGAAAATGCCAAAAAATTGGGATTTTTCCATTTTTTTTTTCTCCTCCCCCCAAAAATTTTAGGGATTGAATTCCCAAAAAATTGGGAATTTCCGTCGTTTTCCTCCCCTCGTTCTGACCACGGGAAACTCTCAATAAAGACACGACGCCCCTTAATTAATTCAGCTGATGAATTTCATTAATTAAAAACGTTAAATACCCCGCCAAAATTTAATGAAAGTCAATCATTCGGAGGTAATTAATAAATATTTAATAAATATTCATAAATAAATAATAAATAACAAATAAATAGCAAAGACGTATTAATAAATAAATAGTTAACAAATAATAATTATTAAATAATTATTAAATAATTATTAAATAATTAATTCATAAACTCAGCACCCACCGGCGCTGAAGCTGAGGTAGAGGTGACGTCGTTAATTAAGCCTCGTTAACGAGGCCGCCCTGACCACGCCCCTTCCCAGTGCTCCCAGTGCCAAACTGGGATCGACCAACTTCCAAAACCCGACTTTGGGTTTGTTCCCACCTCAACTGGAGGCTAATTAATGAGCCGGTCATTAATTAAGAAGGTAATTAACCAGCTAATTAATGAAGGGATGGGAAAATCCATGGCTCCACCCCTTTCCCAGTGCTCCCAGTGCCAAACTGGGATGGCTCAGCTTCCGAATCCCAACGTCGGTGTCTCCTTCCGACCCGGAGCTCTTCGACCTTAATTAATTAAGGTTAATTAAGCCAGGATGAGAGGGGGATGCCAGTCCTGGGTGCCATCGGGGGGTGACAAAGGAGGTGACACCCACAGAGAGGGGCAGGAGCCACCCACGGGCGCCACCGGCGTCGTCCCATTGGATATCCCGGCGTTCCCGGCGGGAATTTGGGGCTCCTCTGGAATTGGGGGGGTCCTGGGTGTCCCCAGAGGGGTCTTGGTGACATCGGTGACATCGGTGACGCCGACGTCCCCCGGCGCGTTGTAGATTTGGGTGCCCACCACGGCCAAGAGCAGCACCAGGAGTCGTTTGGCAGCGCTGGGTTCTTCGGAGGGGAGGGGGCGACGCACCTGGAGGGGTTAAAAAAAACCCAAAACATTAAAGGGGAGGGGTCAGGGCTCAGCCGGATGAGGGAATTCCCGGGAATTCCGGAAAAATTCCCGATGGGAAAAGTGGTCTGAGGTGGGATTAGAGGATGGGTTAAGGTGGGTTGGGGAACCCATCCAAGGCGTGACCCTGCCTGATCCTGCTTAGCTTCCCAAACGGGTCGGAGGAATTAACCAACCCTGAGGTAAAAAAAATCCCATTTTAGGGTAAATAATTCCCATTTTGGGATAGAATTCCTACTGGTTTCAGGTAAATAAATCCCCAATCAGGGGATTTTTGGGGAAAAAAGTCCCTTTTTGGGGTAAATTGTCCCCTAGTCAGGTTGGGGAACCCATCCGAGGCGTGACCCTGCCTGATCCTGCTTAGCTTCCCAAACGGGTTGGGGGATTTAACCCACCCTGATGTAAAAAATTCCCATTTTAGGGTAAATAATTCCCATTTTAGGGTAAATAATTCCCATTCTGGGATAAAATTCCCTCTGGTTTTGGATAAATAAATCTCAATCAGGGGATTTTTGGGGAAAAAAGTCCCTTTTTGGGGTAAATATTCCCTACTCGGGTTGGGGAACCCATCCGAGGAGTGACCCTGCCTGATCCTGCTTAGCTTCCCAAACGGCTTGGGGGATTTAACCCCCCCTGGGGTAAAAAATTCCCATTTTGGGGTAAATAATTCCCATTCTGGGATAAAATTCCCTCTGGTTTCAGGTAAAGAAATCCCCAATTGATGGATTTTTGGGGGAAAAAGTTCCTTTTTGGGGTAAATTGTCCCCTAGTTGGGTTGGGGAACCCATCCGAGGCGTGACCCTCCCCGATCCTGCTTAGCTTCCCAAACGGGTCGGAGGAATTAACCAACCCTGTGGTAAAAAATTCCCATTTTAGGGTAAATAATTCCCATTCTGGGATAAAATTCCCTCTGGTTTTGGATAAATAAATCTCAATCAGGGGATTTTTGGGGAAAAAAGTCCCTTTTTGGGGTAAATTGTCCCCTAGTCAGGTTGGGGAACCCATCCGAGGCGTGACCCTGCCTGATCCTGCTTAGCTTCCCAAACGGGCTGGGGGATTTAACCCCCCCTGGGGTAAAAAATTCCCATTTTGGGGTAAATAATTCCCATTCTGGGATAAAATTCCCTGGTTTTGGGTCAATAAATCCCATCCTGGAGCAAAAATCTCCGAGGGGAGGGCCCCAAATCCAACCCCGAGGGCTCCAGGAAGGGCTGAGTCAGAGCGGAGGGGGTGGAAGTGACTCAGTCTCCCCCACACCTCCGGGAAATGAGGCTCATTAAGGATTCCGGCCCTGGAATTCCGGGAATTTGGGATTTGGGAAGGATTTAGGGGGATCTGGAAAAGGTTTGGGGGGTATTTGGGGTTTATAGAGGGGTGTACGGGAGGGTACAGGGGGATTTGAGGGCATTTGGGGTGAGTTTAGGGGGGATTTAGGGCGAATTTGGGGAAGTTTAGGGCGAATTTGGGAACTTTAGAACGAATTTAAGGACGTTTAGGGCGAGTTTGGGAACTTTAGAACGAATTTAGGGAAGTTTAGGGCGAGTTTGGGAACTTTAGATCGAATTTAGGGACTTTTAGGGCGAGTTTGGAGCAGTTCAGGAGGAATTTGGAGTTTAGGGCGCGTTTAGAGGGGTTTAGGACAAATTCCGGCAAGTTTAGGGCGAATTTGCAGGAGATTTAGGGCAAAATTAAGGCTTTTAGGGCCACTTGGGGGAGAATCTGGGCGAGTTTGGGCAGTTTAGGGCGAATTGGGGAAGTTTGGGGCAAATTTTCCAAGTTTCGGTCGAATTTAAGCGAGTTCAGGGGGGTTTAGGGAACTTCTGAGTTCTATAGGGGACGTGAAAGATTTAAGGTGACCCAAACGACCCCAAAAGCTGCAAATTCAGGGTAAAACCCCCTAAAAAAAACCCCAAAAAATCCCTTTTCATACTCACAGCGGGCGGATAAAGAACGCGGCGATGCCGTCGCCGAGGCCTGGAAGGGCCGGGGCGAGCCGGGAGGGGTTCGAAGGTGAAGTGACGAGGTGGGGACGGTGCCACCCCTTTGGGGACACCCTCGGGATGTCCCCAAAACCTCCCCGGACACGCGGCCGTGGCCGCAGCCGCCGCCACCATCGACATCGTCACAGGAAACGCCGGGATTCGAACCCGCGGCCTCAGGGTTATAAAGGGAAGGGGAAGCCACGCCCACGCAGCGATTTGATTGGTGGATGGGACGTGGTTTATTGAGGAGGCCACGCCCACGCAGCGATTTGATTGGTGGATGGGACGTGGCTTATTGAGGAGGCCACGCCCACTCAGGGCGGGGATTTGGGGGAAATTCCCGAATTCTGAGTCACGGGAGGGAATTTTGCGTCATTCCCGTAAAAAAAAGATGATAAAAAAAAATCGGGATGGGCGGGGGAAAAAACCGGGAATTTTTTGGAGGGGGAAGGGGAATTTTTGGGGGGGGGAAAGAGGGAATTTTAGAGGGAAAAAAGGAATTTTTGGGGGAGGAAAGAGGGGATTTTTGGAGGGAAAAAAGGGAATTTCTTGAAGGGAAAAAGGAAATTTTGGAGGGGGAAAAAGGGAAATTTTTTTAGGGGGAAAAGGGAATTTTAGGGAGAAAAAGGGAAATTTTCTGGGGAAAAAAGGGAATTTTTGGAGGGAAAAAACTGAATTTTTGGAGGGGGAAAAGGGAATTTTTTGAAGGGAAAAGGGAATTTTTGGAAGAAAAATGAGGGAATTTTTAGTGGGGGAAAAAGGCAACTTTTGAAGGGAAAAAAAGGGAAATTTTTGGGGGGGAAAAAGGGAATTTTTGGAGGAGGAAAAGGGAATTTTTTGAGGGAAAAAACCGGGAATTTTGGAGGGGAAAAGAGGGAATTTTGGAGGGGAAAAAGGGAATTTTTTGGGGGGGGAAAGGGAATTTTTGGAGGGGGAAAAAGGGAAATTTTTTTAGGGGGAAAAGAGGGAATTTTAGGGAGAAAAAGGGAATTTTTTGGGGGAAAAAAGGGAATTTTGGGGAAGGAGGAGCTCCCAGTATTCCCAGTATTCCCAGTAACGAAGGAATTCATTTCAAATTCATTTAAATCCAAATCTTTATTAAAATTTCTTTCAAGGCCTCGAAACGAGGGAATTTTATTGGAATTAAAGCTCAAAAAATATTCCCAAAAAACCGAAAGAAAAAACCAAAAAAAATTCCCAAAAATTCCCTTAAAAAAGCTCCAGAAATCCCTAAAAATCCTCCCCCAAAATTCCCGGGATTTTCCAGTTTTGGCTCCGTTTTTTTTTCTCCCTGGATTTTGTCCCTCGGTGGCCTCGACCTGGGAGGGGATGAGAGACCCCAAAATTCCCGAAATTCATCCCAAAATTCCCCAAATTCTCCTCAAAATCCTTCAAATTCCACCCAAAAATCTTCAAATCCCTGAAATTTTCCCTAAATCCCTCAAAATCTCCCAAAAATTCCATCCCAAATCCACCAAAAATCCCTGGAATTCCTCCCAAAAATCTCAGAATTTCCCTGGAGTTCCCAAGATTTCATCCCAAAATCCCCCAAATCCCCAAGATTTCATCCCAAAATTCCAGGATTTTCCCTCCCCAAATCCCCATTTCCATCGGGAATTCCCAAATTCCCGGATTTTCCCAACCCGGTTCCCTCTGTCGGGCGCCGTTCCCGGGTTCGTTCCCGTCGGAATTCCGGGAATTCCCCAAATTTCGGGATTTGGTCCCAATTTTCTGCCTCCGGTTCTTACGTGGGGGGGCCACGGGAGACCCTCACGCCTTTGTGGGAGGAATTCCCAAAAAAACTCCGGGAATTTTGGGAATTTGGGGCTCCAGGTGGTTTTCTCCCAAATTTCCAGGGTTTTTTTTCCTTAAATTCCGGATTTTTTTCCCCAAATTCCAGGATTTTTGCCCCAAAATTCCACCATATTCCTCCAAAATGTCAGGATTTCCCCCAAAATCCAGGGATTTTTCCCTAAATCCAAAAGTTTTCCCTAAATCCCGGATTTTTTCCCCCAAATTCCAGGATTTCTCCCCCAAATCCAGAAGTTTTCCCTAAATCCCGGATTTTTCCCCCAAAATTCCAGGATTTTTCCCCTAAATCCAGGGATTTTTCCCCAAATTCCAGCATTTTTTTCCCGCCTTACCTGAGCTCTGATCCGGAGCCTTCGTCCATAGGGATTTTCCATAGAGGAATATGGGATTTTCCATAGGGGATTTGGGATTTTCCATAGGGAATTCGGGATTTTCCATAGGGGAATTTGGGGATATTTAAAGGGAATTTGGGATTTTCCATAGGGGATTTGGGATTTTCCATAGGGGATTTGGGATTTTCCATAGGGGGATTTGGGATTTTCCATAAGGGAATTTGGATTTTCCATAGGGAATTCGGGATTTTCCATAGGGGATTTGGGATTTTCCATAGGGGAATTTGGGATTTTCTATAGGGGATTCAGGAGCTCCTGTCCCTATAGGATGTGTAGGATTCCCTGTAGGATTCCCTATAGGATGAGTCCCCTATGGGATTATTCCCCTATAGAATGTGTAGGGTTTCCTAGAGGATTCCCTATTGCATGAGTCCCCTATAGGATCATTCCCCTATAGAATGTGTAAGGTTCCCCTATAGGACGAGTCCCCTATAGAGTGAGTCCCCTATAGGATCATTCCCCTATAGAACGTGTAGGGTTCCCCTATAGGACGAGTCCCCTACAGGATGAGGCCCCTATAGGAGAGTTCCCCTACAGAACATGCAGGGTTCCCCTATAGAATCATTCCCCTACAGGATCATTCCCCTATAGAATGTGCAGGGTTCCCCTATAAGATCATTCCCCTATAGAATGTGTAAGGTTCCCCTATAGAATGAGTCCCCCATAGGATGAGTCCCCTATAGAATGAGTCCCCCATAGGGTGAGTCCCCTATAGAATGAGTCCCCTATAGGGTGAGTCCCCTATAGGGTGTGTAGGGGCCGGCGTGTGCCGGGGCTGTGTCCGGCTGCCCCGGCCGTAGGTGACCCCGGCCTTGCTGTGCCCTATAGGCGCCCTATAGGGGGCGGCGCACGGGACAGCGCCCCCCGCTGGGCTGCAGGGCCCTATGGATCCCCTATGGATCTCCTCTGGATCCCCCTATGGATCACCCACAAATCCCCTATGGAATCCCCTTATGGATCCCCTATAGATCCCCCATTAAACCCTAATAGATCCCCCATAGATCCCCCATGGGGTCCCTATGGAACCCCCATGGATCCCCCCATGGATTCCCTATAGATCCCCCCATGGATTCCCTATAGATCCTCCCATGGATCCCCTATAGATCCCCCCATGGATCCCCTATAGATCCCACCATGGATCCCCTATAGATCCCACCATGGATCCCCTATAGATCCCCCCATGGATTCCCTATAGATCCTCCCATGGATCCCCTATAGATCCCCCCATGGATCCCCTATAGATCCCACCATGGATCCCCTATAGATCCCACCATGGATCCCCTATAGAATCCCTCCCCCCGCAAAAAAAGGAGCCCAGGGAGGGGCTGGGCGGCACCTACAGAGCCCCTATAGAACCCCCAATGTCCCCTATAGGACCCCAAACCCCCCCTTGCAGAGCCCCTATAGAACCCCCAGTGTCCCCTATAGGACCCCAACCCCCCCCCCCAGCCCTATAGCCCCTCCCCAAACCCCCCTATAGACCCCATAAAGCCCCTCAGACCCCTCCATAGGTCCCGTATAGGTCCCCCAAACCCCCCTATAGACCCCATAAGGGCCTTCAAACCCCCTCCCAAACCCCTCCAAATGTCCCCTATAGGACCCAAAGTCCCCTATAGCCCCCATAGGTCCCCCAAACCCCCCCATAAAAGGTCAAGACACGCCCCCCGAAATCCCCTATAGACCCCCAGACCTCCCCTCCCCCCCCCTTCCATAGGTCCCATATAGGGCCCAAATCTCCCCCCCTCCCCCCCCCCAGCCCGAAGCCCCCTATAGCCCCCATAGGTTTCGGATATCCCCAGAAACCACTCCGGATATCCCCCAAATCGCCCCTATAGATTCCCCTATAGGTCCGTCCGTCCCCCCTCCCCCCACCTTCCATAGGTGCCCCTCCCCCAAAAAAATTCCATAGGTTTCGGATATCCCCAGAAACCACTCCGGATATTCCCGATTTCCCCCCCAAACCACCCCTATAGATCCCCTATAGGTCCCCTAGACCCCATCCAGCCCCCCTTTAACCCGCCCCTACACCATCCATACGTCCCGAAAACCCCTTTAACCACCCCCCTCAAATATCCCCTATATCCCCCCCCCACCACACCCCGCCCTTCTTTACCCCCCTCAAACCCCTTTAAATCCCCTCCGGACCCTTTTTAGAAGCCCCCAGACCCATTTTGAGCCCTCCAGACCCCCCAAATCGCCCCTATAGAGCCCCTATAGCCTCCATACGTCCCCCGCCCGCTCGCCCTCAGCCGCCTCTGTCATGGCGGCCGCCACCTCCCCCTCACGACAGCGAGGCCACGCCCCCCGCGCGACGAGGCCGCCGATTGGCTGCTTCTCCCCCAGCGACAGCGCTGATTGGTTGCCTCTCTTTCACCGCCAGCGCTGATTGGTTGAGAGGGGCGGAAGGCGGGGTTTAGCGCTGAGGGAGAGCGGGCGTGGTTTTGGCGGGAAGGAGGGGTGATGGCGGATGATTGACGTGCGTATTATAATTAGGGGGCGTGGTTATGCAAATGAAGGGGCGGGGTTTGATATTAGGGATAACGGCGGGAATTGTCCCAAAAATTGGGGAATTTTCCCTAAAAATTCCCTAAAAATGGGGGGAAAACGGGAATTGATCCCAAATAAAGGGGAAATAGGGGAGAAACCGCTAATAATTAATAATTGAGGCGGGAATAATCGCTAATAATCGCAAATTATTGGGGGTAATAATCGTTAATAACAGCTAATAATGGGGTAATAATCGCTAATAATGGGGATAAATGAGGGAAAAATTGGAATAATCCCAAATAAAGGGTGGGCAAGGGAGAAGCCGCCAATTGGGTAATTATAAGGGTTAATAATGGCTAATAATTGGGGTAATATCGACTAATAATGGGGTAAAACCACCTAATAATGGAGAAATAATCAGTAATAATAGGGAAATAACGGCTATGAATAGGTAAAATAATTAATAATGGGGAAATAACCGCTAATACTGGGAAATAATGAGTAATAATTGGAGAGTAGTGATTAATAATGGGAAATAATTGCTAATAATCAGAAAATAATTAGTAATAATGGAAAATAATTGCTAATAATGGAAAATAATGACGAATAATCGGGAAATAACCGCTAATAATTGGAAATAATTATGAAAAATGGGGAAATAATAGGTAATAATGGGAAATAATGACTAATAATCGGGAAATAACTGCTAATAATAAGAAATAATAATGAATAATCGGGAAATAATAGGTAATTATAGTAAATAATGACGAAAAATCTGGAAATAACCGCTAATAATGGGAAATAATGACGAATAATCGGGAAATAACCACTAATAATGGGAAATAATTGCTAATAATCGGGAAATAATGATTAATAATCGGGAAATTACCGCTAATAATAGGAAATAATGATGAATAATCGGGAAATAACCGCTAATAATGGGAAATAATTGCTAATAATCGGGAAATAATGATGAATAATCGGGAAATAACCGCTAATAATGGGAAATAATGATGGATAACGGGGAAATTATGAGGAAATCGGCCAAAAATCGGGAATTTTTCCCGAAAAAACTTCGGGAATTCGACCCCTCCCCCTCCCCCCTTTTTTTCCAGCTGTTCTCCCAAAAAACAGCTGCGGGGTCACGTGACTTTTCCCAGGGATTCCCAACCCCCTTTTCCCAAATATTTTTAGGATCCGGCTGGGGCGGGGGAGGGGCGGGAGCCCCAGAGAGGGGGGACCCCAAAAATTGGGAATTTTGGGAATGAGGGGGTTAAAAAAAATGGGAATTTTGGAATAAAAAAAAAATTTAATTAATTTTTAAAATTTATTTTTAATTTTTTAAAAAAAAATATTTTTTTTCCCTAAAAATATTCCTTTTTTTTTAGGGAAAAAAGGGGTGAAAAGGCTGAAAAATGGGAATTTTTGGGATAAAAAGTCCTAAAAATGGGAATTTTGGGGTTAAAATGGTCCTAAAAATGGGAATTTTGGGAATAAAAATGGTCATAAAAATGGGAATTTTTGGATAAAAAGTCCTAAAAATGGGAATTTAGGGATAAAAAGTCCTAAAAATGGGATTTTTTGGGATAAAAAAATCCCGAAATGGGAATTTTTGGGATAAAAAGTCCTGAAATGGGAATTTTGGGAATGAAATGGTCTCAAAATGAGAATTTTGGGAATGAAAAAAGTCGTAAAAATGGGAATTTTGGGGTTAAAAGTGTCCTAAAAATGGGAATTTTGGGGGTAAAAAGTCCTGAAATGGGAATTTTTGCGGTAAAAAAGTCCTAAAAATGGGAATTTTGGGGTTAAAAGCGTCCTAAAAATGGGAATTTTGGGGGTAAAAAGTCCTGAAATGGGAATTTTTGGGGTAAAAAAGTCCTAAAAATGGGAATTTTGGGGTTAAAAGCGTCCTAAAAATGGGAATTTTGGGGGTAAAAAGTCCTGAAATGGGAATTTTTGGGGTAAAAAAGTCCTAAAAATGGGAATTTTGGGGTTAAAAGGGTCCTAAAAATGGGAATTTTTGGGATAAAAAAATCCCGAAATGGGAATTTTGGGAATGAAATGGTCTCAAAATGAGAATTTTGGGAATGAAAAAAGTCCTAAAAATGGGAATTTTGGGGATAAAAGGGTCCTAAAAAATGGGAATTTTGGGGTTAAAAGTGTCCTAAAAAATGGGAATTTTGGGGGTTTTGGGGTGAAAAGGCTGAAAATCGGGAATTTTACCAGAAAAACGGAATTTCAGAGGGGTTTGGGAATAAAAGATCCCTAAAAACCGGGAATTTTGAGGGAATTTGGGAATTAAAACGGGAATTTTGGGAGGATTTTGCCTCCAAAAAAAAGGCGGGAAAACTCCAAAAAAAAAAAGCGGAATTTTGGGTTTTTTGGGTTTTTTTTCCCCCTCTTTTCTTTTTGGGTTTTTTTTTGGGAATTTTGGGAATTTTGGGAATTTCTCGCGAGAATTCGGAGTCCGGGAGCCCCCCTGGAGCCCCCCTGAGGGGGAGTTTGGGGGGGAGGTCCCGGGAATTTTGGGATTTTGGGAGGATCCCGGGGGGGAAATTTTGGGAGCGAGGAGAAGGAACCGAGGAGCCCGGTGGGGAATTTTGGGGGAAAAAATTGGGAATTTTGGGGGGATTTGGGAATTTTGGGGGGATTTGGGAGGAACTGAGGGGATTTTGGGGGGGAATTTGGGGAATTTGGGAGGTTTTTGGGAATTCGAGGGGGGAGTTTGGGGGATTTTTGGGAATTTTGGGGGGGTTGGGGGCGGTTTTTTGGGAATTGGGGGCATTTGGAGGGAATTTTTGGGGGGAATTTGGGGAAATTTGGGCAGATTTTGGCACCCCCGTGGTTTTTTAGGGGTGCTGATGAATATTCATGAGTATGCAAATGAGGGGGTGGGGTTTTGGTGGGGCCACGCCCCCCCGGCAGCTGCTGTGGGGGGAGGGGGAGGGAAATTCCAGCAAAGGATTCTGGGAGCAGCTGCTGGGGGGGGCTCCCAGTGCTCCCAGTTCCCTCCCAGTTCATTCCCAGTTCCCTCCCAGTTCCCTCCCAGTTCACTCCCAGTGCTCCCAGTTCATTCCCAGTGCTCCCAGTTCATTCCCAGTTCATTTCCAGTTCCCTCCCAGTTCATTCCCAGTCCCTCCCAGTTCACTCCCAATCCCTCCCAGTTCATTCCCAGTCCCTCCCAGTTCACTCCCAGTCCCTCCCAGTTCATTCCCAGTCCCTCCCAGTGCTCCCAGTTCACTCCCAGTGCTCCCAGTTCATTCCCAGTGCTCCCAGTTCACTCCCAATCCCTCCCAGTTCATTCCCAGTCCCTCCCAGTTCCCTCCCAGTTCCCTCCCAGTTCCCTCCCAGTTCACTCCCAGTGCTCCCAGTTCATTCCCAGTGCTCCCAGTTCATTCCCAGTTCCCTCCCAGTTCATTCCCAGTTCACTCCCAGTGCTCCCAGTTCATTCCCAGTGCTCCCAGTCCCTCCCAGTTCATTCCCAGTCCCTCCCAGTGCTCCCAGTTCCCTCCCAGTTCCCTCCCAGTGCTCCCAGTTAACTCCTAATTCATTCCCAGTTCATTCCCAGTGCTCCCAGTCCCTCCCAGTCCCTCCCAGTTCATTCCCAGTTCATTCCCAGTCCCTCCCAGCGCTCCCAGTTCATTCCCAGTTCACTCCCGGTCCCTCCCAGTGCTCCCAGTTCATTCCCAGTCCCTCCCAGTGCTCCCAGTTCATTCCCAATCCATTCCCAGTTTGCTCCCAGTCCCTCCCAGTGCTCCCAGTTCCCTACCAGTTCACTCCCAGTTCATTCCCAGTCCCTCCCAGTTCATTCCCAGTTCCCTCCCAGTGCTCCCAGTTCCCTCCCAGTTCATTCCCAGTTCACTCCCAGTCCCTCCCAGTGCTCCCAGTTCACTCCCAATCCATTCCCAGTTCACTCCCAGTTCCCTCCCAGTGCTCCCAGTTCATTCCCAATCCATTCCCAGTTCACGCCCAGTCCCTCCCAGTTCCCTCCCAGTCCCTCCCAGTGCTCCCAGTTCATTCCCAATCCATTCCCAGTTCCCTCCCAGTCCCTCCCAGTGCTCCCAGTTCATTCCCAGTGCTCCCAGTTCCCTCCCAGTTCATTCCCAGTCCCTCCCAGTCCCTCCCAGTTCCCTCCCAGTGCTCCCAGTTCATTCCCAGTGCTCCCAGTTCCCTCCCAGTTCCCTCCCAGTCCTTCCCAGTGCTCCCAGTTCACTCCCAGTCCCTCCCAGTTCACTCCCAGTTCATTCCCAGTCCCTCCCAGTGCTCCCAGTTCCCTCCCAGTTCCCTCCCAGTGCTCCCAGTTCACTCCCAGTTCACTCCCAGTTCCCTCCCAGTTCCCTCCCAGTTCATTCCCAGTTCACTCCCAGTCCCTCCCAGTGCTCCCAGTTCATTCCCAATCCATTCCCAGTTCGCTCCCATTTCCCTCCCAGTGCTCCCAGTTAACTCCCAGTTCATTCCCAATCCATTCCCAGTTTGCTCCCAGTCCCTCCCAGTGCTCCCAGTTCCCTACCAGTTCACTCCCAGTTCATTCCCAGTCCCTCCCAGTTCATTCCCAGTTCACTCCCAGTGCTCCCAGTGCTCCCAGTTCATTCCCAATCCATTCCCAGTTCACTCCCAGTCCCTCCCAGTGCTCCCAGTTCATTCCCAATCCATTCCCAGTTCGCTCCCAGTCCCTCCCAGTGCTCCCAGTTCACTCCCAGTCCCTCCCAGTCCCTCCCAGTCCCTCCCAGTTCATTCCCAGTTCACTCCCAGTCCCTCCCAGTCCCTCCCAGTCCCTCCCAGTTCACTCCCAGTTCATTCCCAGTCCCTCCCAGTGCTCCCAGTTCATTCCCAATCCATTCCCAGTTCACTCCCAGCCCCTCCCAGTGCTCCCAGTGTCCCCAGACTGGGGGGCGGGGCCATGGGGGCGCTGCCACTGCCCCTCCCCCTCCTGCTGCTGGCCGGGGTGGCCGAGGGGACCCCGCGGGGGACGGAGGGGACATCGGGGACCCTGCTGGACCTGGGTGAGAGAACCCCCCAAAACGGCCCGAAACAGCCCAAAATGACCCAAAATGACCCCAAAATGACCCAAAATGGCTCAAAATGACCCAAAAACGGCCCGAAACGGCCCAAAATGACCCAAAATGACCCAAAACGAACCCAAAACAGCCCAAAATGTCACAAAATGGCCCAAAAATGGCTCAAAATGGCCCAAAATGGCCAAAAATGGCCCCAAAATGGCCCAAAATGGCTCAAAATGACCCAAAATGGCTCCAAAATGGCCCCAAAATGGCCCAAAATGGCTCAAAATGGCCCCAAAATGTCACAAAATGTCCCCAAAATGTCCCCAAAATGGCCCAAAATGACCCAAAATGAACCCAAAATGGCCCAAAATGTCCCAAAATGTCCCAAAATGGCTCAAAATGGCCCCAAAATGACCCCAAAACGGCCCTAAAATGTCCCCAAATGTCCCCAAGTGTCCCCAAAATGTCCCCAAATGGCCCCAAATGTCCCCAAAATACCCCAAAACGGCCCAAAATTACCCAAAATGTCCCCAAATGTCCCCAAATGTCCCAAAATGTCCCCAAATGTCCCAAAATGTCCCCAAAATGTCCCCAAAATGCCCCAAAATGGCCCAAAATGTCCCCAAAATGTCCCCAAAATGGCCCAAAATGTCCCCAAAATGTCCCCAAAATGTCCCCAAATGTCCCCAAATGTCCCCGCTGTCCCCAGGCCGCTGTCGCTTCGCGCTGGGAATGGAGGACGGGACCATCCCCGACTTTCGCCTCTCGGCCTCCAGCGCTTGGTCCGACTCCACCGCTGCCCGCCACGGCCGGTACGGACCAGTATAAACCAGTATCAACCAGTATCAACCAGTATGAACTGGTTTGGACCAGTATGAACCGGTTCGGACCAGTATAGAACAGCATAGATTGGTATAAACCAGTATGAACCAGTTTGGATCATTATCAACCAGTATGAACCAGTATGAACTGGTTCGGACCAGTATAGAACCAGTTCAGACCAGTATCAACCAGTATCAACCAGTATGAACCGGTTTGGACCAGTATAGACAGTACAGACTGGTATAAACCAGTATGAACCAGTATGAACCAGTTTGGACCGGTAGGAACTGGTTTGGACCAGTATGAACCGGTTCGGACCAGTATAGAACAGCATAGATTGGTATAAACCAGTATAAACCAGCATGAACCGGTTTGGACCAGTATGAACCGGTTCGGACCAGTATAGAACAGCATAGATTGGTATAAACCAGTATGAATCAGTATAAACCAGTATGAACCGGTTTGGACCAGTATGAACCGGTTTGGACCAGTATGAACTGGTTTGGATCAGTATAGAACAGCATAGACTGGTATAAACCAGTATAAACCAGTATGAACCAGTTTGGACCAGTATGAACCAGTTTGGACCAGTATGAACTGGTTTGGACCAGTATAGAACAGTATAGATTGGTATAAACCAGTATAAACCAGTATGAACTGGTTTGGACCAGTATGAACCGGTTTGGACCAGTATGAACCGGTTTGGACCGGTATGAACTGGTTTGGACCAGTATGAACTGGTTTGGACCGGTATGAACTGGTTTGAATCAGTATAGAACAGTATAGAATGGTATAAACCAGTATAAACCAGTATGAACTGGTTCAGACCAGTATAAACCAGTATGAACCGGTTCGGACCGGATTAAACCAGTATAGACTGGTATAAACCAGTATAAACCAGTATCAACCAATATGAACCGGTTTGGACCAGTATAAGGGCTGGGTGTCCCCAAACGTCCCCAAACGTCCCCAAACGTCCCCAGATGTCCCCTGGGTGTCCCCAAATGTCCCCAGGGTATCCCCAAATGTCCCCAAATGTCCCCAAACATCCTCTGGGTGTCCCCAAGCATCCCCAGGGTATCCCCAAATGTCCCCAAATGTCCCCAGGGTGTCCCCAAATGTCCCCAAGCATCCCCTGCATGTCCCTAAATGTCCCCAAACATCCCTAAATGTCCCCTGGGTGTCCCCAAATGTCCCCAGGGTGTCCCCAAACATCCCTAAACATTCCCTGGGTGTCCCCAAATGTCCCCAAACATCCCCAAACATCCCCTGGCTGTCCCCAAAGGTCCTCAGGGTGTCCCCAAATGTCCCCTGGCTGTCCCCAAACATCCCCTGGGTGTCCCCAAACGTCCCCAGGGTATCCCCAAATGTCCCCAAATGTCCCCAAATGTCCCCTGGGTGTCCCCAAATGTCCCCAGGGTGTCCTCAAATGTCCCCAGGGTGTCCCCAAACATCCCCTGGCCATCCCCAAACGTCCCCAGGGTGTCCCCAAACGTCCCCAAATGTCCCCAGATGTCCCCAGGGTATCCCCAAATGTCCCCAAATGTCCCCAAATGTCCCCAGGGTGTCCCCAAATGTCCCCAAACGTCCCCTGGCTGTCCCCAGGGTGTCCCCAAACGTCCCCCGTCCGTCCCCAGGCTGGGCCGCAGCGACGGCGACGGCGCCTGGTGTCCGGCGGGGCCGGTGTTCCCGGCCGAGCAGGAGTTCCTGGAGGTGGACCTGGGCCACCTGCACCTGGTGACACTGGTGGGGACACAGGGACGCCACGCGGGGGGACACGGCCGGGAGTTCGCCCACCAGTACCGGCTGCGCTACAGCCGCGACCGGCGCCGCTGGCTGCGCTGGAGGGACCGCTGGGGCGCCGAGGTGGCCTTGGGGACATCGGGGACATCTGGGGGGGTTGGGGTGTTGGGGACATCGGGGACGTTGGGGACATTGGGGGTGTTGGGGACATCGGGGACATCGGGCACATCTGGGGGGGTTTGGGGTGATGGGGATATCGGGGACATCTGGGAGATTTGGGGACATTGGGGACACTGGGGTCATCAGGGGGATTTGGGGACGTTGGGGACATTGGGGGGGATTTGGGGACATCGGGGGGATTTGGGGATGTTGGGGACATTGGGGTCATCAGGGGGATTTGGGGACATCGGGCACATCTGGGGGGGTTTGGGGTGATGGGGACATCAGGGACATCTGGGAGATTTGGGGACATTGGGGACATCGGGGACATCGGGGACGTTGAGGGGTGTTGGGGATGTTGGGGGTGTTGGGGACATCAGGAGGATCTGGGGACATCGAGGGGATTTGGGGACATCAGGGGGTTTGGGGACATCAGGGGGTTTGGGGACATTGGGGGAATTTGGGGACATCAGGGACATCTGGGAGATTTGAGGTCATTTGGGACATTGGGGGTGTTGGGGACATCGGGGGGATTTGGGGACATCAAGGGGATTTGGGGTCATTGGGGACCTCCTGAGGACCTTGGGGACATCCTGAGGACCTTGGGGACATCCTGGAGACCTGGAGCTCCTGAGGACCTTGGGGACCTCCTGAGGACCTTGGGGACATTGTGGAGCTGAGGGATTCGGGGACCTTGGGGACCTCCTGAGGACCTTGGGGACCTCCTGAGGACCTGGAGCTCCTGAGAAGTCCCCGTGATCTCCTGAGCTGACCCTGCCACCGCAGGTGATCGGTGGCAACGAGGACCCCGAAGGGGTGGTGCTGAAGGACCTGTCCCCACCGCCGGTGGCCCGGGCGCTCCGGGTGTACCCGAGGGCGCCGCGCGCCATGAGCGTCTGCCTGCGCCTCGAGCTCTACGGCTGCCCCTGGGAGTGTGAGTGTCACCTCCCTGTCACCTCCCTGTCACCTCCCTGTCACCTCCCTGTCACCTCTGTCCCCGCTGGTGGCCCCAAAGGAGTGGTGGTCGCCCATGGCCACGTCCTTCACCCAGCGGTCCTTGGTGGTGGCCCTGAGTTGGGGTCTTGTCACTGTGGGGTCGATGGTTGGTTGGTGACATCATCGGTGGGGTGTTGGGGTCAATGGTTGGGTGTTGGGGTCACTGGTGGGGTCATGGGGTCACTGGTGGGGTCATGGGGTCAATGGTTAGGTGTTGGGGTCACTGGTGGGGTCATGGGGTCAGTGGTTGGGTGTTGGGGTCAATGGTTGGTTGGTGACATCATTGGTTGGTTGATGACATCATTGGTGGGGTGTTGGGGTCATTCATTGGGTGTTGGGGTTAATGGTTGGTTGATGACGTCATTGGTTGGGTGATGACATCATCAGTTGGGTGTTGGGGTCATTCATTGGGTGTTGGGGTCAATGGTTGGGTGTTGAGGTCATTGGTTGGTTGATGATGTCATTGGTTGGGTGTTGGGGTCAATGGTTGACCCCATGGTGACCTCATGGTGACCCCGTGGTGACCCCATGATAACCCCATGATGACCCCATGATGACCCCGTGGTGACCTCACGGTGACCCCATGGTGACCCCATGGTGACCCCATGATGACCTCATGATGACCCCATGGTGACCTCATGCTGACCCCATGGTGACCCCATGGTGACCCCATGATAACCCCATGATGACCCCATGATGACCCCGTGGTGACCTCACAGTGACCCCATGATGACCCCGTGGTGACCCCATGGTGACCCTGCTATGACTCCATGATGACCCCATGGTGACCCCATGATGACCCCATGGTGACCCCATGGTGACCTCATGATGACCCCATGGTGACCCCATGATAACCCCATGATGACCCTATGGTGACCCCATGATGACCCTATGGTGACCTCATGATGACCCCGTGGTGACCCCATGATAACCCCATGATAACCCCATGGTGACCCCATGATGACCCTGTGGTGACCCCATGACCCCATGATGACCCCATGATGACCCCGTGGTGGCCCCATGATGACCCCATGATGACCCCGTGGTGACCCCATGATGACCCAGTGGTTCCCCCATGGTGTCCCCATGATGACCCCATGGTGACCTCATGGTGACCCCATGGTGACCCCATGATGACCCCGTGATGACCCAGTGGTGACCCCATGATGACCCTGTGGTTCCCCCATGGTGTCCCCATGATGACCTCATGGTGACCTCACGCTGACCCCATGGTGACCTCGTGGTGACCCCACGGTGACCTCACGGTGTCCCCACTCTGCCGTGTCCCCGTCCCCAGCGGGTCTCCTGTCCTACACGGCCCCACGAGGACACGTCATGGCCCTGGACCCCGTCCCCATCGTCCTCAACGACTCCACCTACGACGGCTTCAGCGCCGGCCCGTGAGTACCTGGCGTCCCCAGATGTCCCCAAGTGTCCCCAGATGTCCCCAAGGGCCACCTGCCCTGGACGTCCCCAAGAATTCCCAGATTTCCTGGATCCAACCCCTCTCCAAGTGTCCCCAAACTTCCAGATGTCCCCAGTGGTCCTCAAACTGTCCCCAAGCGTTCCCAGGTGTTCCAAATCCATCTCCAGGTGTCCCCAAAGTGTCCCAGATGTCCCCAAAGTGTCCCAGATGTCCCCAGTGGTCCTCAAACTGTTCCCAAGCGTTCCCAGGTGTTCCAAATCCATTTCCAGGTGTCCCCAGACTGTCCCAGATGTCCCCAGTGGTCCTCAAACTGTCCCCGAGTGTTCCCAGGTGTTCCAAATCCATGTCCAGGTGTCCCCAAAGTGTCCCTGGTTGTCCTGTGGGGATCTCCAGGTGGGTGGGGTGGGACATTTCAGGTGTCCAGGTGTGTCCCACCTGCCCAGGTGTCACTGGTGGATCTCCAGGTGGGTGGGATGGGACAATCCAGGTGTGTCCCACCTGCCCAGGTGTCACTGCTGGATCTCCAGGTGGGTGGGATGGGACAATCCCCATACCCAGGTGTGTCCCACCTGCCCAGGTGTCACTGGTGGATCTCCAGGTGTCACTGGTGGATCTCCAGGTGGGTGGGATGGGACAATCCAGGTGTGTCCCACCTGCCCAGGTGTCACTGCTGGATCTCCAGGTGGGTGGGATGGGACAATCCCCATACCCAGGTGTGTCCCACCTGCCCAGGTTACACTTCGGGGGTCTGGGCCAGCTCTCAGACGGGGTCCTGGGCCTCGATGACTTCTTGAGGACCCGCGAGCGCCGCCTGTGGCCGGGCTACGACTACGTGGGGTGGCCGCGTCCCCCCGGTCCCCAACCCCACGTGGAGCTGGAGTTTGAGTTCCAGGAGCTCCGGGCCTTCCACGCCATGCAGGTGCCCCATGGAATTCTGGGAGATTTGGGCACCAGGAATTTTGGGATTGGTGGGATTGGTCGGATGGGTGGCCACCACACCAACCCCACCTTGATGGTCTGGGATGTCCCTCTGGAGAACCTTTGGATTGGTCACCTTGCCCCAGAGCATCATGGGATGGTGGGAAATGGGTGTCCTGGAGATGTGGACACTGGGAATTCTGGGATTGGTTGACCATGGATGGATGGACGAGTGTCCACCACACCAACTCCACCTTGATGGTCTGGGATGTCCTTCTGGAGAACCTTTGGATTGGTCACCTCGCCCCAGAGCATCATGGGATGTGATGTCACTCCTTTGTCACCCCCCCAGGTCCACTGCAACAACCTCCACACGCGCGGGGTCGGAATCTTCCGGGCGGTCGAGTGTCGCTTCAAGAAGAGCTTGGCCACCGTCTGGGAGCTCATGGTGGCCACCCACAGCCTGGCCGGGGCCATCAAGGACCCCAGCGCCCGTTGGGTCACCGTCCCCTTGGGTGGGCGCCACGCCCGCTTCATCCAGTGCCGCTTCTTCTTCAGCGCCGAGTGGATGCTCTTCAGCGAGGTCTCCTTCGTCTCAGGTTGGGTGTTGGGGTCAATGGTTGGGTGATGACATCATTGGTTGGGTGTTGGGGTCAATGGTTGGTTGATGACATCATTGGTTGGGTGTTGGGGTCAATGGTTGGTTGATGACATCATTGGTTGGTTGATGACATCATTGGTTGGTTGGTGACATCATCGGTTGACCAATGAGGTCATCGCCAATCAACGACGTCATCATTTCCATCCTAACGCCGTCGATCGTTGATGACGTCACCGACCGTTGATTACCACATCGATAATCAACGCCGTCACCCATTCGGTGACCTCATCGCTTGTTGATGACGTCATTGACCGCCGATGACGTCATCAATGACTGACCCCGCCCCCAGAGGTGCTGGACGAGCCCGTGGGTGCCAGCGGGTGGCCCCCAACCCCTGACCCCTCTGCCGCCATCTTGGAAAATGCCCGCCAAGGGGGAGGAGCCACCAACGTCACCTCCCCGGGTAGGCGGGGCTTAGATGGGTGTGGCCATGGGAGGGCGGGGCTTAACTGGGTGGGGTTTTAATGGGTGGGGTTTAAATGGGAGGGGCTTTGAGTGGGTGGGGCTTAACTGGGTGGGGTTTTAATGGGTGGGGCTTAACAGGATGGGGTGTAAATGGGTGGGGTTTAAATGGGAGGGGCTTAACTGGGTGCGGCTTTGAGTGGGAGGAGCTTACCTGGGTGGGGTTTAAATGGGTGGGGTTCAAATGGGAGGGGCTTAACTGGGTGGGGTTTAAATGGGTGGGACTTAACTGTGTGGGGTTTAAGTGGGAGGAGTTTAACTGGGTGGGGTTTTAAATGGGAGGGGCTTAACTGAGTGGGGCTTGAGTGGGAGGGGCTTAACTCGGCAGGGTTTAACTGGGCGGGGCTTAATTTGGTGGGACTTAACTGGGCGGGGCTTAATGAGTTGCATCTTAATGAAGGTTTAAATGGCTGGGGCTTAATTGGGCGGGGTTTAATGGGGTATGGGTTAAGTGGGCGTGGCTTATCCATGGTGGGCGTGGCCGTGACGCCCCTCCCGTCGCTCCCAGTAGCCCCCGGGGAGGCCAAACTGGTGCCACCGGTGGCCAAAGCGGAGGCGGGGCAGTCGCCGGCGCTGCTGGGCTGCCTGGGCGCCATCATCCTCCTCCTGCTCGCCCTCATCATCCTCATCCTGCGGCGCCGCCTCTGCGCCGGGGCACTGGGAAAGGTCACTGGGAGGGACTGGGAGGGACTGGGAGGGGCTGGGAGGGACTGGGAGGGGATTGGGAGGGACTGGGAGGGGACTGGGATGGACTGGGAGGGACTGGGAGGGGATTGAGGGGGACTGGGAGGAGCTGGGAGGGAACTGGAGGAGACTGGGAGGGGCTGGGAGGGGATTGGGAGGGGATGGGAGGGACTGGGAGGGGATGGGGGGGGACTGGGATGGACTGGGAGGGACTGGGAGGGAACTGGGAGGGGATTGGGAGGGGACTGGGATGGACTGGGAGGGACTGGGAGGAACTGGGAGGGACTGGGAGGGACTGGGATGGACTGGGAGGGACTGGGGGAGACTGGGAGGGACTGGGAGGGACTGGGAGGGACTGGGAGGGACTGGGATGGACTGGGGGAGACTGGGAGGGACTGGGAGGGACTGGGGGAGACTGGGAGGGACTGGGAGGGAACTGGGAGGGGATTGGGAGGGGACTGGGATGGACTGGGAGGGACTGGGAGGGGCTGGGAGGGAACTGGGAGGGACTGGGGGAGACTGGGATGGACTGGGAGGGTGCTCCAAACTGGTTCCAACTGGTTCCAAACTGGTTCCAACTGCTCCGAACCGGTTCCAACCATGGCTAAACCCAGTTGGAACCAGTCGGAACCGGTCAGAACTTGTCAGAACTGGTCGGAACTGGTCAGAACTGGTCTCAGGCAGTTCTAACTGCTCCGAATTGGGGCTGAACTGGTTCCAACTGCTCCAAACCGGTTGGAACTGCCCTGAACCAGTTCCAACCATGGCTAAACCCAGTCAGAACCAGTCAGAACCGGTCAGAACTGGTTGGAACCGATCAGAACCTGTCGGAACCAGTCAGAACTGGCCGGAACTGGTCAGAACCAGTCAGAACTGGTTGGAACCGATCAGAACCTGTTGGAACCAGTCAGAACTGGTCGGAACCAGTCAGAACCTGTCGGAACCGGTCAGAACCGGTGGGAAGCGGTGGGAACCGGTCAGAACCTGTCGGAACTGGTCAGAACTGGTCAGAACCAGTCAGAACCAGTGGGAACTGGTCAGAACAGGTCGGAACTGGTCAGAACCGGTCAGAACCAGTCAGAACCAGTGGGAACCGGTCAGAACCGGTCGGAACTGGTCAGAACCAGTCAGAACTGGTCGGAACCAGTCGGAACCGGTCGGAACCAGTCGGAACCGGTCGGAACCGGTCGGAACCGGTCAGAACCAGTGGGAACCGGTGGGAACCGGTCGGAACCGGTCGGAACCGGTGCCAAGAGGTGTCGCCGCAGGCGCAGGGCCGGGGTCCGGAGGCGTCGCTGCGGGTGCAGCTCTCGGGGGACGCCGTGGTCATCAACAACGCCACGGGCGGGGGAGGGGCGCGGGGGCTGCCCCGCTACGAGAGGATCCCCCCCGGAACCGGAACCGGAACCGGAACCGGAACCGGAACCGGAGAGTACCAGGAACCCACCCGGGCACGGCCACGACCGCCCCCGGGGCCACCTGGGGCTGGTGAGGGGTGGGGAGGGGAAAAAATGGGGGGAAAAAGGGGGAAAATGGGAAAAATGGGAAAAATTGGGGGAGGGGGAGAAGGAAATGGAGGAAAATGGGAAAAATGGGGGGAAATGGGGAAAAAAATGGGAGAAAAGGGAAAAATGGGAATGAGAAAATGGGGGAAAAAAGGGGAAAATGGGAAAAATGGGGGGAAAAGAGGAAAATGGGGGGAAAATGGGAAAAAAGGGGGAAATGGGAAAAAAAGGGGAAAATGGGAAAATTTTTTTCTCTCAATTTTTTTTGCCTGGAATCTTCCCCAAAAATTCAGTCCGGGAATGAGAAAAAGGCACAAAACGGCCCCAAAAATCCTTCAGGAATGGGAGGGGGATTCAGGGATGGAAGGGAGGGAAAACCCCGCTCCTGATTTGGCCACGCCCCTCTCTGACCACGCCCCCCTCCCCTCCCAGCCAATCCGGCCTATCGGCTGCTCCTGGCCACCTACGCTCGACCAATGGGAGGCCTCGCCCGAGCCCCGCCCGATGGCACCAAACCAATCAACACCGACGGTGAGGACGGGGCTGGGGAAAGGCCACGCCCACTTTGGCCACGCCCACATCGACCTCACCTGTGCCCCTCCCACCCTGCCCAGGTGAAGCTGAGGGGGGGGCGGGGGCTTACGCTGAAGCTGACGTCACCGGAGGCTCCGCCTATGCGCTGGCTGGCCCCGCCCACGGCCCCGCCCACGGCCCCGCCCTCCCCTCCTTCCCCCGGCACCGCCTCCGCTTCCGGGAGAAGCTGGGGGAGGGGCAGTTCGGAGAGGTAAGCCACGCCCCCTCAGCAGCAAGCCACGCCCACCTGTGGTTTGGCAACGCCCCTTTTTGAGGCCTTGTTCAGCTCCACCCCTGAGGGGTTTAGCCACGCCCCTAAATTATTGGCCACGCCCCTAAATGTAGCCACGCCCCTTCTGAGACCATGCCCATTGTGGCACAGCCACGCCCTAATTTGCATTGGCCACGCCCCTAATGTACCCACACCACTTTCTGAGACCACGCCCATTTTTGGCGTAGCCATGCCCTTATTTGCATTGGTCATGCCCCCTTTCTGAGACCACGCCCATTATGGCATAGACACTCCCTTATTTGAATTGACCACGCCCCTAAATGTAGCCACACCCCCTCTGAGACCATGCCCATTATGGCGTATCCACACCCTTATTTGCATTGGCCACGCCCATAAGCAGAGCCACGCCCCCTTCTGAGACCACGCCCATTTTGGCATAGCCACGCCCTTATTTGCATTGGCCATGCCCCTAATTTAGCCACGCCCCTTCTGAGGCCACACCCACTGTGGCATAGCCACGGCCTTATTTGCATTGGCCACGCCCATAAAGACAACCATATCCCTTCTGAGACCACGCCCATTTTGGTGTAGCCACGCCCTTATTTGCATTGGCCACGCCCCTAAATGTAGTCACGCCCCTTCAGAGACCACGCCCATTTTGGCGTAGCCACGCCCTTATTTGCATCGGCCACGCCCCTAAAAATGTAGCCACGCCCCTTCTGAGGCCACACCCACTATGGCGTAGCCACGCCCTTATTGGAATTGGCCACGCCCCTAAATGTAGCCACACCCCCTTCTGAGGCCACACCCACTATGACACAACCACACCCTTATTTGCATTGGCCACGCCCCTAAGTATAGCCACGCCCCTTCTGAGGCCACGCCCACTATTACACAACCACACCCTTATTTGCATTGGCCACGCCCCCTTCTTAGTGCCCCCCCTCAGTGAGTTTGGCGCTGCTGTTGTGACGTCATCGCCCCGCCCCCTTCCCCTGGCCCCGCCCCCAGGTGCTGCTGTGTGAGGTCATCGCCCCCCACACCCTGGACCTGGCCACGCCCACCGGCTCAGGCCACGCCCCCCCGGCCGAAGGGCGCCCCCTGCTGGTGGCGGTCAAAGTGCTGCGGCCGGACGCCACCAAGAACGCCCGGTAGGGAAACTGGGGGAACTGGGAGGGAACTGGGAGGGAACTGGGAGGGAACTGGGAGGGAACTGGGAGGGACTGGGAGGGAACTGGGAGGGACTGGGAGGGACTGGGAGGGACTGGGAGGGGCTGGGAGGGAACTGGGAGGGAACTGGGACGGGACCGAGTTGTGCCCAGGTGTGCCCAGGTGTCCCCCAGGTGTCCCCAGGTGTCCCCAGGTGTACCCCAGGTGTCCCCAGGTGTGCCCAGGTGCCCCCCAGCTGTCCCCAGGTGTCCCCAGGTGTGTCCCCAGGTGTCTCAGGTGTCCCCAGGTGTCTCCAGGTGTCCCCAGGTGTCCCCCAGGTGTCCCCAGGTTTCCCCCAGGTGTCCCCAGGTGTCTCCAGGTGTGCCCCAGGTGTCCCCAGGTGTCCCCAGGTGTGCCCCAGGTGTCACCCCAGGTGTGCTCAGGGTGTCCCCAGGTGTCCCCCAGGTGTGTCCCCATGTCCCCAGGTGTCTCAGGTGTCCCCTCAGGTGTCCCAGGTGTGCCCCAGGTGTCCCCAGGTGTCCCCAGGTGTGTCCCAGGTGTATCCAGGTGTCCCCAGGTGTGTCCCCAGCTGTCCCCAGGTGTCCCCAGGTGTGTCCCCAGCTGTCCCCAGCTGTCCCCAGGTGCCCCCAGGTGTCACCCCAGGTGTGTCCCCAGGTGTCCCCCGCTGTTCTGACCCCACACCCGGGGGCTGGGGGGCGGGGCGGTGGGGGGCGTGTCCCCAGGCGGGATTTCCTGCAGGAGGCGCGGACGCTGGGGCGGCTGCGGGACCCCAACATCGTGCGGCTGCTGGGGGTGTGCGGGGGGCCCGGCCCCCTCTGCATCGTCACCGAGTACATGGAGCACGGAGACCTGCACCAGTTCCTGGGCGGGCCCCGAGGCCACGCCCTCAGGTGGGACACGCCCTCATCCCACACAAGCCACGCCCACTCGAGCCGCATCCACCCCGTTTCGCTTTTTATTAGTATTTATGGGGTGCTGGCCCTTTAAGGGAGGCCCCTCCTACTCTGAGCCGTGTGCATAATTTAGGACACTCCCCCAATCAAGCCACGCCCACACAAGCCACGCCCACTCGAGCCACACCCCCCCGTTTCGCTTTTCATGAGTATTTATGGGGTGCTGGCCCTTTAAGAGAAGCCACGCCCACTCTGAGCCAGGCCCATTATTCAGGACACTCCCCCAAACAAAGCCACGCCCACTCAGGCCACGCCCACTTGAGCTGCACCCACCCGGTGCCGTTTCCCATTAGTATTTATGGGGTGCTGGCCCTCTAAGAGAAGCCACTCCCACTGGTGGACACGACCTCAGGTGCGACACGCCCTCATCCCAACACGCCCACTGGAGCCACGCCCACTTGAGCCACACCCACCCCGTATCATTTTCCATTGGTATTTATGGGGTGCTGGCCCTTTAAGAGAGGCTACTCACACTGTTAGCCATGCCCATCATTCAGGACACGCCCTCATCCCGACACGCCCACAGGAACCACGCCCACTTCAGCCACACCCACCCCGTGTCATTTTCCATTAATATCTATGGGGTGCTGGCCCTTTAAGAGAAGCCACTCCTACTCTGAGCCGTGTGCATAGTTCAGGACACGCCCCCAAACAAGCCACGCCCACTAAGGACATGCAACTTCAAGCCACACCCACCTCATGTAATTTTAAATTCGTATTTATGGGGTGCTGGCCCTTTAAGAGAAGCCACTCCCACTGTTGGCCACGCCCTCAAGTGGGACACGCCCTCATCCCGCGCAAGCCACGCCCACTCGAGCCACGCCCACCCTGTGCCGTTTCCCATTAGTATTTATGGGGTGCTGGCCCTTTAAGAGAAGCAAAGAAAAAAGGGATTTTTGGGGAAAAAAGGGATTTTTTTTTCAGAAAAACACAAAAATAAACATTAAAAAAAATTGATTTGGGGGGAAAAAAGACAAATAAACGTAAGAAAAAGGGGATTTTTTTCAGGAAAACAATTTGAATTTTTCACAAAAACACCCCAAAAAAACCCCAAAAAATTCAATTTTTTCACCAAAAAAACCAGATTTTGGGTCAAAAAAATCCAAATTTCGACTGGTTAAAATTTCAGCCTCCCCACGCTGCTGCAGCTGGGAGCCCAAATCGCCTCCGGGATGCGATTCAAATGGAATTTTTGGGGAAAAAGAGAATTTTTGGGGAAAAAAAAGGAATTTTTTGAGGAAAAAAGAGGAATAATTGTAGGAAAAAGGAATTTTTTGGGGGAAAAAAGGGATTTTTGGGGGAAAAAACACAAATAAGCATAAGAAAAAAGGGATTTTTTGGGGAAAATGGGATTTTTTTAGGAAAAATGGGATTTTTTAAGGAAAAAAAGGAATTCTTTGGGGAAAAAAGACAAATAAGTGTTGAAAAAAGGGATTTTTTTGGGAAAAAAAGACAAATAAGCATAAGAAAAAGGTTTGTTTTTTTTTGGGAAAATGGGATTTTTTTGGGAAAAAAGGATTTTTTTGCAAAAAAAGATAAAAACAGGAAAAAAAGGGATTTTTTTTGGGAAAAAAGATAAACATAGGAAACAAGGGATTTTTTTTTTTTTGATAAAAAGACAAATGAGCATAAGAAAAAGGGAATTTTTTTGGGAAAATGGGATTTTTTTAGGGAAAAGGGGATTTTTTTCGGGAAAATGTGATTTTTTTAGGAAAAATGGGATTTTTTTAGGAAAAATGCGATTTTTTTGGGGGAAAATGCGATTTTTTTGGGGGAAAATGCGATTTTCTTAGGAAAAAAATTTGATTTTTCCATGAAAAAAAATACAAACAAACACAGAAAAAAATCGGATTTTTCCCCAAAAACCCCCCAAAAAAACCCCAAAAAATTCAATTTTTCGCCAAAAAAACCCAATTTTGGGCCAAAAAAATTCAGATTTGGACGGGTTAAAATTTCAGCCTCCCCACGCTGCTGCAGCTGGGAGCCCAAATCGCCTCCGGAATGCGATTCAAATGGAATTTTTGGGGAAAAAGAGAATTTTTTGGGAAAAAAAGGAATTTTTTGAGGAAAAAAGAGGAATAATTGTAGGAAAAATTAATTTTTTGGGGGAAAAAAGGGATTTTTGGGAGAAAAAACACAAATAAGCATAAGAAAAATGGGATTTTTTGGGGAAAATGGGATTTTTTTAGGAAAAAAAGGAATTCTTTGGGGAAAAAAGACAAATAAGTGTTGAAAAAAGGGATTTTTTTGGAAAAAAGGGATTTTTTTGGGAAAAAAAGACAAATAAGCTTAATAAAAAGGGGATTTTTTTTGGAAAATGGGATTTTTTTAGGAAAAAGGGGATTTTTTTAGGAAAAATGGGATTTTTTTAAGGAAAAACGGGTTTTTTTTTAGGAAAAATGGGATTTTTTTAGGAAAAACGGGATTTTTTTAGGAAAAATGGGATTTTTTTTTAAAAAATATGCTTTTTTTAGGAAAAATGGGACTTTTATAGGAAAAAGGGGATTTTTTTGGACAAAAAGACAAATAAGCTTAAGTAAAAGGAGATTTTTTCGGGAAAATGGGATTTTTTTAGGAAAAATGGGACTTTTTTAGAAAAATGCCATTTTTTAGGAAAAATGTGATTTTTTTTAGGAAAAACGGGATTTTTTTAAGAAAAAGGGGATTTTTTCGGGAAATTTGAATTTTCTTAGTAAAAAAAATTGATTTTTCCATGAAAAAACCCCAAACAAACACAGAAAAAAATCTGATTTTTCCCCAAAAACCCCCAAAAAAACCCCAAAAAATTCAATTTTTTCGCCAAAAAAATCCAATTTTGGGTCAAAAAAATCCAAATTTCGACGGGTTAAAATTTCAGCCTCCCCACGCTGCTGCAGCTGGGAGCCCAAATCGCCTCCGGGATGCGATTCCTGGCCGGGCTGAACTTCGTGCACCGGGATTTGGCCACCCGGAATTGCCTGGTGGGCGACGGATTCACCGTCAAGGTGGCGGATTTCGGGATGAGCCGGAATCTCTACGCCGCCGATTATTACCGGGTGAGGGGCCGGGCGCTGCTGCCCATCCGCTGGATGGCCTGGGAGTGCATCCTGATGGTGAGAAAAAGGGGGAAAAATGGGAGATTTTGGGAAAAAATGGGGAAAAAATTGAATTTTTGGGAAAAAAAATGGGATTTTTTGGGTAAAAAATGGGAAAAAAATGGGATTTTGGAGGGTTTTGGGTGGGAGGTTCTGGTGCCCATCTGCTGGATGGCCTGGGAATGCATCCTGACGGTGAGGATTGGGGGAAAAATGGGGATTTTGGGAAAAAATGGGGAAAAAATTTGAATTTTTGGGAAAAAAATGGGATTTTTTGGGTAAAAAATGGGAAAAAATTGGGATTTTGGGGGGTTTTGATGGGATGTGATGGTTCCCATCCGCTGGATGGCCTGGGAGTGCATCCTGATGGTGAGAAAAAGGGGGATTTTGGGAAAAAGTGGGAAAAAAATGGGAAAAAATGGGAATTTTTGGGAAAAAAATGGAAAAAAATGGGATTTTTGGGGAAAAAAATGGGATTTGGGGGGGTTTTGATGGGATGTGCTGGTCCTCATCCGCTGGATGGCCTGGGAGTGCATCCTGATGGTGAGAAAAATGGGGATTTTGGGAAAAAATGGGAAAAAATGGGAAAAACCGGGATTTTTGGGGAAAAAAATGGGAAATAAATGGGAATTTTTGGGTAAAAAATGGGAAAAAACTGTGATTTTTGGGGGGTTTTTGATGGGATGTGATGGTTCCCATCCGCTGGATGGCCTGATGGTGAGGATTGGGGGAAAAATGGGAGATTTTGGGGAAAAAAGGGAATTTTTGGGAAAAAATCGGGAAAAAAATGAGAAAAAATGGGATTTTTTTGAGTAAAAATTGGGATTTTTGGGGTGAGATTGTGTGTCTTGATCCCCATCCGCTGGATGGCCTGGGAGTGCATCCTGATGGTGAGAAAAATGAGGATTTTGGGAAAAAGTGGGAAAAAAATGGAATTTTTGGGGAAAAAATGGGATTTTTTGGGTTAAAATTGGGATTTTTGGGTTAAAATTGGGATTTTTGGGGGGATTTTGATGGGATGTGATGGTCCCCATCCACTGGATGGCCTGATGGTAAGGATTAGGGGAAAAACGGGAGATTTTGGGAAAAAATGTGAAAAAATGAGAATTTTGGAGAAAACATGGGATTTTTTGGGAAAAATTGGGATTTTTGGGATTAAAAATTGGGATTTTTGGGGGTTTTGGATGGGATGTGCTGGTTCCCATCCGCTGGATGGCCTGGGAGTGCATCCTGATGGTGAGGATTGGGGGAAAAATGGGAGATTTTGGGAAAAATGGGGAAAAAATTGAATTTTTGGGAAAAAATTGGGGAAAAATTGAGAAAAAATGGGATTTTTTGGGAAAAATGGGATTTCTGGGGAGTTTTAGATGGGAAAATGGGGATAAAATGGGAAAAAATTGGGATTTGGGGGATTTGGGATGGGATCAGGGGGATAAAATCGGGAATTCCCAGGGAATTCCCGAATCCCAGCGCACCCTCAGCTCTGAGAGGTGCCCAAACCCCAAAAAACCCCAAAAAAACCCAAAAACCGACAAAATTTTGACCCCAAATCCCGGAATTTCGACTCCCAGAATTCCAGAATTTTGGGATTTTGGGAATTTTGGGATTCCCAGGGCACGTTCAGCCCGGCCAGCGACGCCTGGGCCTTCGGGGTGACGCTCTGGGAGGCTCCAAAACGACCCCAAAAAACCCAAAAAAACCCCAAAATCTCGACCCAAAAACGCCGAATTTCGAACTCCTGGAATTCCTGGAATTCCCAAAATTTGGGATTTGGGAATTTTGGGATTCCCAGGGCACGTTCAGCCCAGAAAGAGCCACCTGAACCTTTGGGGTGACGCTCTGGGAGGCTCCAAAACCCAAAAAAACCCCCAAAAAACCCCAAAATTTCGACCCCAAATCCTGGAATTTCGACTCCCGGAATTCCGGAATTTTGGGAATTTTGGGAATTTTGGGAATTTTGGGGTTCCCAGGGCACGTTCAGCCCGGCCAGCGACGCCTGGGCCTTTGGGGTGACGCTCTGGGAGGTGCTGACGCGGTGCCGGGAGCAGCCGTACGGGGCCCTGAGCGACGAGCAGGTGATCGCCAACGCCGGGCACCACTTCAGGAACCGCGGGCAGCAGGTGATACTGGGATGTACTGGGATGTACTGGGAGGGACTGGGAGGGGGTTTGGGGAAAAAACGGGGAAAAAATCCGGTGAAAAATGGGGGGGAAATGGAGTTTTTTAGGTGGAAATGGTGGGAAATGGGGATTTGGGGATACTGGGAGGGACTGGGATGGACTGGGATGGACTGGGAGGGACTGGGAGGGAACTGGGAGGGACTGGGATGGACTGGGATAAACTGGGAGGGGATTTGGGGAAAAAATCTGGTGAGAAATGGGGAAAAAATGGGAGATCTGGGGTGAAAATGGGAAATGGGGATTTGGGGATACTGGGAGGGACTGGGACAAACTGGGAGGGACTGGGATGGACTGGGAGGGGACTGGGATGGAACTGGGAGGGATTGGGAGGGGATTGGGAGGGACTGGGATGGAACTGGGAGGGAACTGGGATGGACTGGGAGGGACTGGGATGGAACTGGGAGGGACTGGGAGGGACTGGGATGGACTGGGATGAACTGGGAGGGACTGAGAGGGGGTTGGGAGGGAACTGGGATGGACTGGGATGGACTGGGAGGGACTGGAATGGACTGGGAGGGAACTGGGACAAACTGGGATGGGGTTATGGGGCCAAATCCCTCCCAGTTCCCTCCCAGTCCCTCCCAGTCCATCCCAGTCCATCCCAGTCCCTCCCAGTTCCCTCCCAGTCCATCCCAGTCCCTCCCAGTCCCTCCCAGTTCCCTCCCAGTTCCCTCCCAGTCCCTCCCAGTCCATCCCAGTCCATCCCAGTCCATCCCAGTCCCTCCCAGTATCCCCAGTGCCCCTCCCAGTCCCTCCCAGTCCCTCCCAGTCCCTCCCAGTCCATCCCAGTCCCTCCCAGTCCCTCCCAGTTCCATCCCAGTCCATCCCAGTATCCCCAGTGCCCCTCCCAGTCCATCCCAGTCCATCCCAGTAACCCCAGTTCCCAGCAGTACCTGCCCTGCCCCCCCGGCTGCCCCCCCGCCCTGCACCGGCTGATGTTGAACTGCTGGGCCCGGGAGGCGGCCGAGCGGCCGGACTTCGGCCACCTGCACCGGACACTGAGTGACCACGGCCTTCATCTTCATCATCATCATCATCACTGACCACCCATCATCATCACTGACCACCCTTCGGCCACCTGCACCGGACACTGAGTGACCACGGCCTTCATCTTCATCATCATCATCACTGACCCCTGAGTGACCCCTGAGTGACCCCTGAGTGACCACGGCCTTCATCATCATCCTCATCATCATCCTCCTCATCATCACTGACCACCCTTCGGCCACCTGCACCGGACACTGAGTGACCACGGCCTTCATCTTCATCATCATCATCATCACTGACCACCCATCATCATCACTGACCACCCTTCGGCCACCTGCACCGGACACTGAGTGACCACGGCCTTCATCATCTTCATCATCATCATCACTGACCCCTGAGTGACCCCTGAGTGACCCCTGAGTGACCACTGAGTGACCACGGCCTTCATCATCATCATCATCATCATCATCTTCATCATCATCATCACTGACCACCTGCACCGGACACTGAGTGACCACGGGCATCATCATCTTCATCATCATCATCATCACTGACCCCTGAGTGACCCCTGAGTGACCACGGCCTTCATCATCTTCATCCTCATCATCACTGACCACCTGCACCGGACACTGAGTGACCACGGCCTTCATCTTCATCATCATCATCACTGACCACCCTTCGGCCACCTGCACCGGACACTGAGTGACCACGGCCTTCATCATCTTCATCATCATCATCACTGACCCCTGAGTGACCCCTGAGTGACCACGGCCTTCATCATCATCATCATCATCACTGACCACCCATCATCATCACTGACCCCTGAGTGACCCCTGAGTGACCACGGCCTTCATCATCATCATCATCATCATCACTGACCACCCATCATCATCACTGACCACCTGCACCGGACACTGAGTGACCACGGCCTTCATCATCTTCATCATCATCATCACTGACCCCTGAGTGACCCCTGAGTGACCCCTGAGTGACCCCTGAGTGACCACGGCCTTCATCTTCATCATCCTCATCATCATCACTGACCACCCTTCGGCCACCTGCACCAGACACTGAGTGACCACGGCCTTCATCTTCATCATCCTCATCATCACTGACCCCTGAGTGACCCCTGAGTGACCATGGCCTTCATCATCCTCCTCATCATCACTGACCACCCTTCGGCCACCTGCACCGGACACTGAGTGACCACGGCCTTCATCATCATCATCATCATCATCACTGACCACCTGCACCGGACACTGAGTGACCACGGCCTTCATCATCTTCATCATCATCATCATCATCACTGACCACCCTTCGGCCACCTGCACCGGACACTGAGTGACCACGGCCTTCATCATCATCATCCTCATCATCATCACTGACCCCTGAGTGACCCCTGAGTGACCCCTGAGTGACCACGGGCATCATCTTCATCATCCTCATCCTCATCACTGACCCCTGAGTGACCCCTGAGTGACCGCGGCCGTTTCCCTTCCCAGGACCCCCTCATTAACAGGGGAAGGATTTAATTAACCTGAATTAATTAACCTGAATTAATTAACCTGATTTAATTAACCCCGGGGTGGGGGAGGGGCGGGAAATAATTTTTAATTGTAATTTTTTTTTTAACTTTTAATTTAAAAATTAAATTTATTTTCGACTCCGCCTCTTTTTAAAAATCGTCTTTTCCCGTTTTTAACCAAATTCCTGTTTTTTTCCCCTCAAAAATTCCTCAGGCTTTGGGAGTGTGTGGTTACAGGCTTCGTTGCCATGGCAACAGGGACAGGCCTTGGGAGTACACAGGCCGCAGGCTTCGTTGCCATGACAACACGAGCAGGCCTCAGGCTTTGGGATTCGTTGCCATGGTGACAGGAGCAGGCCTTGACAGTACAAATGTGCAGGCTTCGTTGCCATGGCAACAGGAACAGGCCTTGGGAGTACACAGGCCGCAGGCTTTGTTGCCATGGTGACAGGAGCAGGCCTTAGGAGTAGGCAGGCCGCAGGCTTTGTTGCCATGGTGACAGGAGCAGGCCTTAGGAGTAGGCAGGCCGCAGGCTTTGTTGCCATGGTGACAGGAGCAGGCCTCAGGCCTTGGGAGTATGTGGTTACAGGCTTCGTTGCCATGGCAACAGGGACAGGCCTTGGGAGTACACAGGCCGCAGGCTTCGTTGCCATGACAACACGAGCAGGCCTCAGGCTTTGGGAGTAGGTAGGCCGCAGGCTTCGTTGCCATGGCAATGGGGACAGGCCTTGGCAGTACAAATGTGCAGGCTTCGTTGCCATGGCAACATGAGCAGGCCCCAGGCTTTGGGAGTGTGTGGTTACAGGCTTCGTTGCCATGCCAACAGGGAACAGGCCTTGGGAGTACACAGGCCGCAGGCTTCGTTGCCATGACAACATGAGCAGGCCTCAGGCCTTGGGAGTGTGTGGTTACAGGCTTCGTTGCCATGCCAACAGGGAACAGGCCTTGGGAGTACACAGGCCGCAGGCTTCATTGCCATGGCGACAGGAGCAGGCCTTGGGAGTAGACAGGCCGCAGGCTTCGTTGCCATGGCAATGGGGACAGGCCTTGGCAGTACAAATGTGCAGGCTTCGTTGCCATGACAACAGGGGCAGGCCTCAGGCTTTGGGAGTGTGTGGTTACAGGCTTCGTTGCCATGGCGACAGGAACAGGCCTTGGGAGTAGACAGGCCACAGGCTTCGTCGCCATGGCTACAGGAGCAGGCCTCAGGCTTTGGGAGTGTGTGGTTACAGGCTTCGTTGCCATGGCAACAGGGGCAGGCCTCAGGCTTTGGGAGTGTGTGGTTACAGGCTTCGTTGCCATGGCAACAGGGAACAGGCCTTGGGAGTACACAGGCCGCAGGCTTCATTGCCATGGCGACAGGAGCAGGCCTTGGGAGTAGGCAGGCCTCAGGCTTCGTTGCCATGGCGACAGGAACAGGCCTTGGGAGTACACAGGCCGCAGGCTTCGTTGCCATGGCAACGGGAGCAGGCCTCAGGCTTTTGGGGTACACAGGCCGCAGGATTCAAGACCCAAAAACCACTCGGGAACCCCAAAAATCCACTCAGGGACCCCAAAATCCACTCGGGAACCCCAAAATCCACTCGGGGACCCCAAAATCCACTCGGGGACCCCAAAATCCAATCGGGGACCCCAAAATCCAATCGGGGACCCCAAAAATCCACCCGGACACATTTGGGGACCCCTCCCCCCTTTTTGGGACCGTGTCCCCAAATTCCTGAATAATTCCCTAATAATTCCCAAAGAATTCCCAAATAATTCCCAAATAATTCCTGAATAATTCCCAAATAATTCCCGAATAATTCCTGAATAATTCCCAAATTATTCCCAAATAATTCCCCAATAATTCCCTAATAATTCCTAAATAATTCCCAAATAATTCCCAAATAATTCCCAAATAATTCCCCAATAATTCCCAAAGAATTCCCGAATAATTCCCAAATAATTCCCAAAGAATTCCCAAATAATTCCCGAATAATCCCTAAATAATTCCCAAATTATTCCCAAATAATTCCCTAATAATTCCCCAATAATCCCCAAATAATTCCCGAATAATTCCAGAATAATTCCCGAATAATCCCTAAATAATTCCCAAATAATTCCCGGATAATTCCCAAAATTCCCGGGCCCCTCCCCGACATTCCAAGGTCGCTCCGTGGCCCGGAATTTCCCGGCCCCGCCCTTTGCGTTGTTCCCGAATTCCCAAATTCCCGAATTTCCGGTCCCTCCCCGGCCCCGCCCTTGTGTTGTTCCCATTCCCGGATAATTCCCGAATAATTCCTAATAATTCCCAGATAATTCCCAAAGAATTCCCGAATAATTCTCAAATTTCCCGAGTAAATTCCCGAATAATTCCCGAATAAATTCCCAAATTTCCTGAGTAAATTCCCGAAAAATTATTGAATAAATTCCCGAATTATTCCCCAATTTCCTGAATAATTCCCGAGTAATTCCCAAATAATTCCCAAGTAATTCCCCCCAAAAAATAATGAATAAACTCCCGGATAAATTCCCGATTTCTCAAATAAATTCCCGGATAATTCCTAAATTTCCCGAGTAATTCCCGAACAATTCCCGAGTAATTCCCGAAAAAAATCCCGGATAAATTCCCGGTTTCCCGAATAAATTCCCGAATAAATTCCGGGATAAATTCCCCGACAATTCCTGAATAATTCCCGAATAAATTCCCGGATAAATTCCCGAATAAATTCCCGGATAAATTCCCGATTTCCCGGATAAATTCCCGGATAAATTCCCGATTTCCCGGATAAATTCCCAAATAAATTCCGGGATAAATTCCCGGATAAATTCCCGATTTCCCGAATAATTCCCGGATAAATTCCCAAATAAATTCCGGGATAAATTCCCGGATAAATTCCCGATTTCCCGAACAATTCCCGGGTAAATTCCCGAATTCCCGAGTCTCTCCCGTCCCCGCCTTTGCGACCGCCCCCGAAGGTCCCCAAAGGTCCCCAAAGGTCCCCAAAGGCCACCCCCGTCCGTGTCCCGGCTCCTCCCCTGTCCCAGTTCCGTCCCCATCGGTCCCAAAGGTGTCACCTCTGTCCCCTCCCCCCTGTCCCGGCTCTGTCCCCTCCTGTCCCCAAAGGTGTCGCTCCCTGTCCCTGTCCCCTCCCCCTGCCCCAGTTCTGTCCCCTCCTGTCCCCACGGGTTCCACCTGTCCCCAAAGGTCCCTCCCTGTCCCCAAAGGTCCCGCCCATCCCAAAGGTGTCACCTCCTGTCCCAAAGGTGTCACCTCCTGTCCCCAAAGGTGCCGCTCCTGTCCCTGTCCCCTCCCCCTGTCCCAGTTCTGTCCCCTCCTGTCCCCACGGGTTCCACCTGTCCCCAAAGGTCCCGCCCATCCCAGAGGTGTCGCTCCCTGTCCCCAGAGGTGTCACCTCCTGTCCTAAAGGTGTCACCCCCTGTCCCAGCCCCACCCCCACCTCTCCCAAAGGTGTCACCTCCTGTCCCCTGTCCCCTCCCCCTGCCCCAGTTCTGTCCCCTCCTGTCCCCAGCGGTGCCACACCCTGTCCCCACCTGTCGCTCCTGTCCCCAAAGGTGCCACTCCCTGTCCCCTCCTCTCCCAAAGGTGTCACCTCCTGTCCCCAAAGGTGTCACCTCCTGTCCCCAAAGGTGTCACCTCCTGTCCCTGTCCCCTCCCCCTGTCCCAGCCCCGCCCCCACCTCTCCCAGCGGTGTCACCTCCTGTCCCCAAAGGTCCCACCCATCCCAAAGGTGTCACCTCCTGTCCCCAGAGGTGTCGCTCCTGTCCCCAGAGGTGTCACCTCCTGTCCCAGCCCCACCCCCACCTCTCCCAAAGGTGTCACCTCCTGTCCCCAGAGGTGTCACCTCCTGTCCCTGTCCCCTCCCCCTGTCCCAGCCCCACCCCCACCTCTCCCAGCGGTGTCACCTCCTGTCCCCTCCCCCTGTCCCAGTTCCGTCCCCTCCCGTCCCCACCTGTCGCTCCCGTCCCCGTGGCTGTCGCTCCTGTCCCTCTGTCTGTCCGTCTGTCCGTCTGTCCGTCTGTCCCCGAATCCCTCTGTCCGCGTCCCCGGCTCCCGGGGTCCGTCTGTCCCTCCTGTCCCTCTGTCTGTCCCCGTGTCCCTCCTGTCCCTCTGTCCTTCCTGTCCGTGTCCCTCTGTCTGTCCCTCTCTCCCTGTCCCTCTGTCCGTCCCCGTGTCCCTCCGTCTGTCCCTCTGTCCTCCTGTCCCACCGTCCCTCCTGTCCCTCTGTCCGTGTCCCTCTGTCTGTCCGTCTGTCCCCTCTGTCCCGTCTGTCCCTCTGTCTGTCCCTCTGTCCCCGTGTCCCTCTGTCTGTCCCACCTGTCCGTCTGTCCCACCTGTCCGTGTCGGTCTGTCCGTCTGTCCCCGGTATCCCCGGTGTCCCCGTGTCCGTCTGTCCGTCTGTCCCGGTGTCCGTCCCGTGTCCGTCTGTCCGGATGTCGCCGGTGTCCGTCTGTCCGTCCCGGGGTCCCCTGGCTCAGCTCTTGGCGGCCGCGGCGTGTCCGGGCTGCGGGGAGCCCGTGCGGGACCCGCTGCGGCTGCCGTGCGGTCACTGCTGCTGCGGTCAGTGCCTCGCTCCGGACACTCCGGACACTCCGGACACTCCGGACACACTGACCAGTGCTCCGGACACCGCTCCGGACAGACTGACCGCCGCTCCGGACAGACTGACCGCCGCTCCGGACAGACTGACCACCGCGGACACCGCTCCGGACACTGCGGACCCGCTGCGGCTGCCGTGTGGTCACTGCTGCTGCGGTCAGTGCCTCGCTCCGGACACTCCGGACACTCCGGACACACTGACCACTGCCGACAGACTGACCAGTGCTCGGGACAGACTGACCGCTGCTCCATCCACTGCTGGGGACAGACTGACCACTGCTGGGGACAGACTGACCACTGCTCGGGACAGACTGACCACTGCTGGGTACAGACTGACCACTGCTCGGGACAGACTGACCACTGTGGACACCGCTCCGGCCACTCTGAATGCCCGGCTGAGCACTCCAGTGACCCCTCGAGTGACCACTCCGGCCACTTTAGTGACCACTCCGGCCCCGCTGACCACTCGGCTGAGCACTCCAGTGACCGCTCCGGCCACTCCGACCCCGCTGACCGCTCCAGTGACCACTCGAGTGACCACTCCAGTCCGACTGACCACTCCGGTGACCCATCGAGTGACCACTCCAACTGCTCCAGTGACCACTGCGGCCACTCCAGTGACCTCTCCAGTCCGAGTGACCACTCCAACTGCTCCAGTGACCGCTCCGGCCACTCCAGTGACCCCTCGAGTGACCCCTCGAGTGACCACTCCAACTGCTCCAGTGACCACTGCAGTCCGACTGACCACTCCGGCCACTCCAGTGACCGCTCCGGCCACTCCAGCCCCGCTGACCGCTTCAGTGACCCCTCCGTCCCCTGGAGTGACCCCTCCGGCCCCTGGAGTGACCCCTGCGGCCCCTGGAGTGACCCCGCTGACCCCTGGAGTGACCCCTCCGGCCCCTGGAGTGACCCCTCCGGCCCCTGGAGTGACCCCTCCGGCCGCTCCGGCCGCTCCGTCCCCCCGCTGTCCGCTCCCCGCGGTGTCCGGCCGCTGTCCGCAGTGTGGTCAGCGCTGTCCGGCGGGCCGGGCTCACCGGGCCGTGCCTTTGGCCATCGAGGCTCGAATCGCCCGGAGGCTCGCGGGGAGCGGGGGGAGGGGCGGCGGGGGGGTGGGGGAGGGGCGGAGGAGGAGGGGGAGGGGCGGCAGGTGAGAGGGGGGAGGGGATTTGGGGGGGATTTTGGGGAATTTTGGGGAGATTTGGGGGAATTTTGGGGCAATTTCGGGGAGATTTGGGGGGGATTTGGGGGGATTTTGGGGCAATTTCGGGGAGATTTGGGGGATTTAGGGGGGTTTTGGGGGTGGGGGAGGGGCGGAGGAGGAGGGGGAGGGGCGGCAGGTGAGAGGGGGGAGGGGGTTTGGGGGGGATTTTGGGGAAATTTTGGGGCATTTTGGGACAATTTCGGGGAGATTTGGGGGGGTTTTGGGGGTGGGGGAGGGGCGGAGGAGGAGGGGGAGGGGCGGAAGGTGAGAGGGGGGAGGGGATTTGGGGGGGATTTTGAGGAATTTTGGGGAGATTTGGGGGGATTTTGGGGCAATTTCGGGGAGATTTGGGGGATTTAGGGGGGTTTTGGGGGTGGGGGAGGGGCGGCAGGTGACGGGGGAGGGGATTTGGGGGGGATTTTGGGGGAATTTTGGGGCAATTTCGGGGAGATTTGGGGGGGATTTGGGGGGATTTTCGGGTGGGGGAGGGGCGGAGGAGGAGGGGGAGGGGAGGCAGGTGAGAGGGGGAGGGGATTTGAGGAGGATTTTGGGGAATTTTGGGGAGATTTTCGAAATTTGGGGGGATTTGGGGATATTTTGGGGGGGTTTTGGGGTGGGGGAGGGGCGGAGGAGGAGGGGCTGCAGGTGAGAGGGGGGGAGGGGATTTGGGGGGGATTTTGGGGCAATTTCGGGGAGATTTGGGGGGGATTTGGGGGGATTTTGGGGCAATTTCGGGGAGATTTGGGGGATTTAGGGGGGTTTTGGGGGTGGGGGAGGGGCGGCAGGTGATGGGGGAGGGGATTTGGGGGGATTTTGGGGAAATTTTGGGGAAATTTGGGACAATTTCGGGGAGATTTGGGGGGGATTTTCGGGTGGGGGAGGGGCGGCGGAGGAGGGGGAGGGGAGCCGGGGGGATTTTGGGGAATTTTGGGGCAATTTCGGGGAGATTTGGAGGATTTAGGGGGGTTTTGGGGGTGGGGGAGGGGCGGCAGGTGAGAGGGGGGAGGGGATTTGGGGGGAATTTTGGGGAGATTTGGGGCATTTTGGGGCAATTTCGGGGAGATTTGGGGGGATTTTCGGGTGGGGGAGGGGCGGAGGAGGGGGAGGGGAGGCAGGTGATGGGGGAGGGGATTTGGGGGGGATTTTGGGGAGATTTGGGGGAATTTTGGGGCAATTTCGGGGAGATTTGGGGGATTTAGGGGGGTTTTGGGGGTGGGGGAGGGGCGGCAGGTGATGGGGGAGGGGGTTTGAGGGGGATTTTGGGGAAATTTTGGGGCATTTTGGGACAATTTCGGGGAGATTTGGGGGGATTTTCGGGTGGGGGAGGGGCGGAGGAGGAGGGGGAGGGGCGGCAGGTGAGAGGGGGGAGGGGATTTGGGGGGGATTTTGGGGAGATTTGGGGAATTTTGGGGAGATTTTCGAAATTTGGGGGGATTTGGGGATATTTTGGGGGGGGGTTTTCGGGTGGGGGAGGGGCGGAGGAGGAGGGGGAGGGGCGGCAGGTGATGGGGGAGGGGATTTGGGGGGGTTTGGGAGCGATTTTGGGGAATTTTGGGGAGATTTGGGGGGATTTTCGGGTGGGGGAGGGGCGGAGGAGGAGGGGGAGGGGCGGCAGGTGATGGAGGAGGGGATTTTGAGGAATTTTGGGGAGATTTGGGGGAATTTTGGGGCAATTTCGGGGAGATTTGGGGGGGATTTGGGGGGGTTTGGGGGAGGGGGAGGGGCGGCAGGTGATGGGGGGGAGGGGATTTGGGGAAATTTGGGGGAAATTTGGGGAATTTTGGGGGCTTTGAGGGGGATTTTGGGGAAGATTTTCGAGATTTGGGGGAGATTTTGGGGAGGTTTGGGGCAATTTGGGGGAGATTTTGGGGGTTTGGGGGGGATTTTGGGGAGATTTTCGAAATTTGGGGGGTTTTGGGGGGGTTCTGGGGAGATTTGGGGGATTTGGGGGAATTTTGGGGAATTTGGGGGAGATTTTGGGGGTTTGGGGGGAATTTCAGGGAGATTTTCGGGATTTTGGGGGAGATTTTCGAAATTTGGGGGAGATTTTGGGAATTTGGGGGGATTTAGAGGGGATTTGGGGAGATTTTGGGGGGATTTGAGGAGATTTGGGGATTTTGGGGGATTTGGGAATTTGAGGGGAGATTTCGGGGGCGATTTTGGGGAAAATTTTGGGGGAAATTTTGGGGATTTGGGGGGAATTTTGGGGAGATTTGGGGGCGATATTTGGGGAAAATTTTGGGGGGATTTGGGGGAATTTTTGGGGGGAGATTTTTGGGGATTTGAGGAAGATTTTGGGGGCGATTTTTGGGGAAAAATTTGGGGAAAATTTTGGGGGGATTTTTGGGGAGATTTTTGGGAAACTTTGGGGGAATTTTGAGGATTTTGGGGGAAAATTTTTGGGATTTGAGAATTTCGGGTAAAACCCCGGAGGGTGGGGGAGGGGAGGGGCAATTTTTTGGGTCTCATTTATTTTTTTTTTTGGGGCCCCGCCCCTCCCCCACCCTCTCACGTGCCGGCGCCACCCGAGGGCCCCGCCCCTCCCCCCACCCGGTCCGGTGACATTTTTGGGGGGTGACATTTTTGTTTTGCTCGCCTCCGCCCCTCCCCCACCCCCCGAAAAAATTTCCCGGGGGGTTTTTACCCCTCCCCCACCCCCCCAAATTTTTTTTTTCATTTTTTTCCCCTCCCCCACCCCCCCAAATTTTTTTTTGTTTTTATTTTTTCCCCTCCCCCACCCCCCCAAATTTTTTTCGGGTTTTTTTCCCCTCCCCCCCACCCCCCCAAAAAAAAAATCCTGGGGGGTTTTTACCCCTCCCCCACCCCCCCCCAAATTTTAATTTTGTTTTTTCCCCTCCCCCACCCCCCCCAATTTTTTCGGGGTATTTTTTCCCCTCCCCCACCCCCCAAAAAATTTTAATTTTTTTTTTTCCCCCCTCCCCCACACCCCCAATTTTTGGGGGGGGGGGGGTGTTTTCCCCTCCCCCACCCCCCAAATTTTTTTTTTGGGTTTTTTTTTCCCCTCCCCCACCCCACAAAAAATTTAATTTTTTTTTTCCCCCTCCCCACCCCCCAAAAAAATTTCCTGGGGCGTTTTCCTCCCCTCCCCCAA